>NW_023270702.1:14780078-15218621 GCF_011800145.1 Mirounga leonina
ATATATATATATATATATATATATATATATATATATATATATATATAAATCCTGCCTCAAAGTTAATTTACCATGCCCTGATAAATGTCAACATGCTTCCCTTCCCATTTAATTTTTGGCTTATAAAAAGGAAGCATTTTAGTCCATTGCCTTATATCTTTATATTTTAGGAGGATCTTTATAAAATGTCCCTTAACTTCAGTCCATCTGTCACCATGAACAGGTAGCCATCACAACACATTTCTTGCTATTTACTCCCCCAAATAACAAATTTCATTACTATCAATCTTTCTAGATTTGGGATGGCATGTTAAATATTGAAACCTCCATCCATATTCCATGATCTGTCCTTGAAGGTCTTTGATGTTTTGAATAAAACATCCTATAAAATGATGTCATGACCTATGTAACTTTTTGCTGAGATCAATAGGTTGCCCAATACTAAAAACTAGAATCTGTGAAGAGACATCCAGAAATGTGGCAGAAATGAGAAAACACATTAAAAATATATATTCTACCTTATAGGTGACTTGCCTCAAATTTAATCTCTTTAATCATTAAAAATAAAATACAAAAAGGAGGGCTTTTGTTATCTCTGCTTTGATTGCCATTCCAAATTGCTGCATTTGGAATTTTTTTGTTGGTGGTCAGATACACAATTAAAAATATGCTTTCTGAGGAACATTGATATATTGTGAAAGAAAAAGTAAAAGAGTGGGAGAAGGGAAAAGGAAAGGGAGAGAGTGGGAGAGAGAAGGAAAAGAGGCAGAGAAAAGGAAAGAAGATTTAGCTTGTCACCTATTTAATTACCCCTGCCTGTCTTCTACCAAAAGGAAAACAGGCTTTCTAGATATTTATGCTATAAATTTCTTACTCCAGGAGCTGTGGTATTGTTAACGGAGAGTGAAGGTAGAATAAATATTAACTTAAACAGACGGTTTACTTGTGATGAATTTCTTTGTAGTGAACAGGTTTTTTATTTTTCTTATGATTATCATTTATTGTCACATAAACTTCAAATTCACTTTGTCATATTACATATTAAAATTAACCCATGTGTCTTCTAGCGATTGATTTTGCCTATTTACCACAACACTATCTTTTGTTACTAATACTCATTTTTACAAGATGATTTAATCTAGATCTCATGATTTAAACACTGAAAGTAGCAACAGGACAGAAAGTGTCTTGAAGAACACATAATTAGGGAAGGGACTTCAAGATTATTGTCTCTTTCATTCTTAAGAGTCATGTTACTAACATCTACTCAGATCAGAGGGGAAAATAAAAACCATTAAGCTTTCACATCACATCATGAAGTGAGCACTGCTTTTGTCCAGTTATATTAGGCTTTTATTTTATTTTTTTACTTAAAACAAAATATTTTCTTGTTTTATGTGTTTTTTTTTTTTTAAATTGATGAACAACTATTTATGTTTCAGGTTTTAACAATGGTAAATGTAAAATTATTTTGCTGATAATTTTTTTAACAGTCAAAACCTTATATTGGAATTTAAATAGTTTTATTTTCTGTTATGAAAGAAAATTTTCTATCAGCAAACATACATTTGTAACAATCTCAGTATCTGTAAAAGTTATTTAAAGCAAGCAATAAACTCCTCCTCAAAGGGAAGTTCATAGCACACTTTTCTAACTGTATTGAAATAATATGTCATAAATATTTATTGATATTTTAAGAAGTGTCTCATTATACTAGTGCTAGATCTTAAACCAGTCAGCACATGCCCATTATTGGACTCAGTTGGGAGTCCCAAAGGATACAAGCCTAGAACTGTTTATAATAGAATTTCAAGAGTTGGAACAACAAACTAAAAAACAAAATGCGATCACCAAAAATTCTTTGAAGAAAAAACTTTCATTGTACACTAAGTTATAAAATGAAGCTTCTGAAAAGTTGTTGATTATTTCTTAATAACCTCTGCAATCTGGAGTCCCTATATCTAATGGAGAGAGAGCCTTGGATTTCCCCAGGCAAGTAATACATTGATCTCTGCATCAGGTCCTAAACAAAGGGATGAGGGTTATCATATCATACGCCAGAATCAATGCCATTCGGTTGTGTCACTTTCCAGGCAATAGATATATATTTGTTTTGCAACTGATGTTGCTCACTGAGATTACTTTTCAGTTATAAATAGAAGTGCTATTAAATACTTAGTATATAACTCCGCAATAAGATGATTGAATGCACTAAACCAAACAACAATAACAAAAATTTATCTGCTAGCACCAATGTATTTTCATTACATTTTTGTTTATTCAGAAATGTAAAAGTTTAAAAATCATTCTCGAGCGCCTGGGTGGCTCAGTCATTAAGCGTCTGCCTTCAGCTCAGGTCATGATCCCAGGGTCCTGGGATCGAGTCCCACATCAGGCTCCCTGCTCAGCGGGAAGCCTGCTTCTCCCTCTCCCACTCCCCCTGCTTGTGTTCCCTCTCTCGCTGTCTCTCTCTCTCTGTTGAAAAATAAATAAAATCTTTAAAAAAATATTAAAAAAATAAAAATCATTCTCAGTTAGGTAGAGTTCTATCTATAGAATGCTACAATAAAGGCTATAAATTCTCTGGGCAATGACATCAGGATGTGTTCCAGACAAAACATTATCTAATATGCAATTCATATGGCATTTGCCTGGGAGCAGAACTTCAGAAAAATCAGAATACAGCCCAGGTGCTCTCCTGCAGTGCATTCAATGAATCATCCGTAAACTCGATCGCTATACCTATGCTTGAGAGACAGTTTTATTCAGCTTGATCTCTATAAACATGGGATTCCTTTCCTTTTCTGTTTCTTTTATTAAAATATCTATTCATAGTATTTTAATCTATAACCCTATATGTTAATCTGCTAAATTTTAGCCACAATTTCTTGTAGAATCTTATGACTTCTTTGTAGTAACCACACTAGGGAGAAAAATAATGGGTGACTAAGATGCTTGAATTCTGGGTTATTTTTTATTGTTCCCATCTCCTAAAGTCCTGAAACTTTATAAGATTATATATATTAGATACATATCTATATATATATATTTACTTTAAAAATCACATTTCCTACATTTTACTTTACATATTTGCCATCATATGAAATTTGTATACTTTGGAAGCTTACAACTAAAATTTGATATGATAATAACTGCTCAAAATCAACCCAAAGAATCACATCTTATGATATTTTGCCAATCATCAATTTGAAAAAAAATATTAATTCATATACTATTCCACTATAGTTACCATGGATAACATAATTTGATTTATAATAAAAATAACTCAAATTTATTGAACACTTATGTAACAGGTACTTTCCAAATTTTTAGTTATAATGGATTATCTCATTCAATTCTGTCCAAATAATGTTTTTATTTTTTTTCTGTCCAAATAATTTGAGGCTAATACTGTTATACCCATTCTACAGATAATGAAATTCAAGCACTAGCAGTTATATGACCTTTCCATATTCACCCAAATAATAAGTAGTGAAACATGGATATAATACTGTGCATAGTCTCTCTGACAAGTGAATTAAATAGGCAGGAATGCCATCTTCTAGGTTTAAAATGTCCATCTCAAAATTATCCACATTTATTTGAATTTATAAATTAGATCATTATTATTGAAAATTGAAAGAAACTATACAAAGCATCTAGTTCATAATAATGCTATTTGTTTCTACAATCCTCTTCATACATGCCTAGTCAACATCTCCATTTATCTTCTTAAACATGTACAAGCGAATTCCATTTTAGTTTGAAACTACTTGATCTTTATTTTCAACTAAGATTTGTTCCAGAAACAACATTTCAGCCTCTGCTTTGCAGCATCTGCTTTTGAAATCACTGGGTTCCTGTGATGACAGACAACACTTATGTAGCCCAGAAGAAAATATCAGTATACTTCTTCATTGTCAAAAATGCCTGACGCTCACCCAGCTTCCTGTACCTCTGAAACAAATAATGAATTATATGTTTAAAAAAAAAAAAAGAAGATAGAGTAAGGGAGAAATGAAGGGGGGAAAATCAGAGGGGGAGAAGAATCATGAGAGACTATGGACTCTGAGAAACAAACTGAGGGTTCTGGGGGGGTGGGGGGATGGGTTAGCCTGGTGATGGGTATTAAAGAGGGCACATTCTGCATGGAGCACTGGGTGTTATATGAAAACAATGGATCGTGGGTCACCACATCAAAAACTAATGATGTATTGTATGGTGACTAACATAACATAATAAAATAAAAAAATACTAAAAAAAATAAAAAAATAAAAATTTTTCTTAGACAATAGAAGTCCTCCATAGTTTAAAGAGATACATTTTTTCAACCTAAGATTTTATATCTGAAAGCGTTATGCCCGTGCTCGGGTGCGCACAGACACACGCACACACACACACACACACACACATTACTGTTTGTCATAGAGAAAAAATATAGACCAGATTTCTAAATATAATGCAAAAAAAAAAAAGTGTATAGGAGAGATACTCTCTTGGGAAAAGTCTAAGACTGCTAATTTTCTGTCCAATAGAAAAAAAATTCTATCAAGTTACTTTTTAAGCTGTTCTATTACTGCCCCTTCAGTTAATATCTTTACTGTATTGTATCTTCTGCTCCAAGAACATGGTATTTTTTTCCATTTATTTAGATCTTAGTTTCTTTCATCTGAGTTTTATAGTTTTCTGCATGTAGGCCTTACATATATTTGAAGGGGGTTCTATTATAAATGGTATTGTAGTTTCAATTTTAAATTTCAAGTGTTCATTGCTATTATATATGAAAGCAATTGACTATTGCATAATAACCTTGTATAGCCTTTCTATAATCACTTACTAGTTCCTGGAGGTCTTTTTGGTTGCTGTTTTGAGTCTTTGAAATTTTATGCATAGTAAATCATACCACCTGACAGCAAAGGCAATTTTATTTCTTCCTTCCCAATCTGTACTGATTTTATTTCCTTTTACTATCATATGTTTTGTTGTTAGAAGGATTTTTTTTTTTTTTTCACTTTTTTTCTTCATGGCAGATCAGGGCAAATTGGATGAAAATGATTTGTTTTAGAGTTAAACACTGATCTTTTATAACTTGAGATAAATCTTCAATTGATTAAGTAATAAATTTCATGGTAAGATATTTCTTACTAGCTTTGTGTGATGGTAGACGTGGTAGAAGCAAAGTGAAATTAAAACTAGGATTGATTATTCAAATGATTCACCTTCCATAAATTCCATCCTAATTTACAACTCTTATATCATTTGCTGTTATGAGTACCTAATGGTGTGCCAGATACTTTCTATGTGCCTTTCCAGAGTCATTCTCTATCTTGTTTTACTTATTTCTATTTATTTTTTCTTTTGAAAACCAATGTGCTGTACTAAATTAATAAAGTCACTTTTCCTCTGGCTTCAAGTTGGATTCAGACTATGTGAAGACCTAGAACAAATTAGTCAGTGGTTTTAGTACCCAGGTAGATCTAGTGAATACATTTAAAATTATATCTACCAGATGATTGATTAAGAAGATTAAATCTCCATCCTGAGGGGCGCCTGGGTGGCTCAGTCGTTAAGCGTCTGCCTTCAGCTCGAGTCATGATCCCAGGGTCCTGGGATCGAGCCCCGCATCGGGCTCCCCACTCAGCAGGAAGCCTGCTTCTCCCCCTCCTGCTCCCGCTGCTTGTGTTCCTTTTCTCGCTGTCAAATAAGTAAAATCTTAAAAAAAAAAAAAAAAAAAAAATCTCCATCCTGAGACAGGGAAAATAGTCCCTGGTACTTTGGGAACTTGTACAGGCATCCGAAAAAAAAAAAAAAAAAAAAAAAAAAAAAAGAAGTGCACCAAAGAAGCAAGATTAGAGAGGGAATTTGGAAGATAATGGTATGATGTTATCAAAGATCATTTTAGGCTTCCTCAGAATTTGGTCTAATATGGGTTTTGGTTTTCCATTTAAAAATTATATAACAGAATAAGAAGCAATCGTATTGCTATGGACTGAATTGTGTCTGCCTAAAATTATATTTGAAGTCCTAATCTCCATCGTGGCTGTATTTGTAGATGGAAGCAATTAAGGTTAAATGAGGTTATAAATGAGGTTATAAGAATGGGGCCCTGCTAGGATATAATTAATATTAACATTGAAAATATCCCACAACAGATTCATGTGAATTGTAATATTTAGAGGTCATGCATTCACCTGAAGACAAGGGTACCTTTATAATTATTATTATTTTTTTTAATGGAGAGAGAGAGAGGGAGAGAGCACATGAACAGGGATGAGGAGTGGGGGCAGAGGGAGAGAGTCCTAAACAGGCTCCATACCAAGTACAGAACCCTATGCGAGGCTTAATCTCATGATCCTGAGATCATGAGCCAAAATTAAGAGTCATATGCTTAACTGACTGAGCCACCCACGTGCACCTTTTATTTTTTTTTAATTATTTCTTACATATCTCTTGAGCAAGGGCAAATTAAACAATTGATGCATTTTCAAAGCCTAAAGAGAATGACAATTCAGTTTTTGCTCCAGTTACTAAAACTTTGTTTTATTATTAAAGCAGAAATTAAGCAGTCAAATGTTAAGATATATAGTCTTATAAATGGACATAGCACCAGAGTGTTTTACTTATTCCTCAGGCAGGCCAGGTCAATGTTCAGTGGTGTTATTCCTTCAGTGAAGTGAAAAAAATCAAACTATTTATATGAACTTATGATAGCACACACATCATTTGAAAACCTTATATGCTGGTCAGGAGAAAATGGGGTCAGGGTGAAAGAAATGGGAGGAAGGGGAATTATGATTCTATTTCATTACAAAAGGGAATTTATTATTGACCATAATTAGACCATACTCCCATTGTTATCTGTATGTATACGTATATCCTACCACTTTTTTTTTTTTTTTTTTTTGTAATAAAATTCCTCGCAAGAGAAAGGGGAACCTTCCTACATTGTTGATGGGAATGCAAGCTGGTGCAGCCACTCTGGAAAACAGTATGGGGGTTCCTCAAAAAGTTGAAAATAGAGCTACCGTACAACCCAGCAATTGCACTACTGGGTATTTACCCCAAAGATACAAATGTAGTGATCTGAAGGGGTACGTGCACCCTGATGTTTATAGCAGCAATGTCCATAATAGCCAAACTATGGAAAAAGCCGAGATGTCCATCGACAGATGAATGGATAAAGAAGAAGTGGTATATATATACAATGGAATATTATGCAGCCATCAAAAGGAATGAAATCTTGCCATTTGCAACTATGTGGATGGAACTGGAGGGTATTTTGCTGAGCGAAATAAGTCAATCAGAGAAAGACATGTATCATATGATCTCACTGATATGAGGAATTCTTAATCTCAGGAAATTAAGTATTGCTGGGTGGTGGTGGGTGGGAAGCCTGGGGTGGCTGGGTGATAGACATTGGGGAGGGTATGTGCTATGGTGAGCGCTGTGAATTGTGTAAGACTGTTGAATCACAGACCTGTACCTCTGAAACAAATAACACATTATATGTTAAAAAAAAAAAAAAAGAAGAAGATAGTAGGAAGGGAAAAATGAAGGGAGGGAAACTGGAGGGGGAGACGAACCATAAGAGACTATGGACTCAGAAACAAACTGAGGGTTCTAGAGGGGAAAGGGTGGGGGGATGGTTTAGTCTGGTGATGGGTATTAAAGAGGGCATGTACTGAATGGAGCACTGGATGTTATACGCAAACAATGAATCATGGAACACTACATCAAAAAGTAATAATGTAATGTATGGCGATTGACATAACATAATAAAAAAAAAGTCCTCGCAAAATGTTAAATAAAGAATTTGTATTCTTAGTGTTCACAGTGGTAAATCTCAACATGTGAGATACTTATGATTGGACATTATATCAGTAACACCATATGATTCATAAAAAAAATTTCTAAGTGTACTTCAGAAGGATAGATTTCTTTTTTTTTTAAAGATTTTATTTATTTATTTGACAGAGAGAGATATAGCGAGAGAGGGAACACAAGCAGGGGGAGAGGGAGAGGGAGAAGCAGGTTTCCCGCGGAACAGGAAGCCCGATGTGTGGCTCGATCCCAGGACCCTGGGATCATGATCTGAGCCAAAGGCAGACACTTAATGACTGAGCCACCCAGGCGCCCCAGAAGGATAGATTTCTACACATACTGATTTATATTTATTAGTGGTATTCCAATATCTAGTCATTTGGAATATAAGTAAGTTATACAATAGCAGACATAAATTTTAGATGCTAGTGTTAATCTATTACACTAGGTATGCCAACTTTCCATTGACCATAGATATTAACAATATCTTGTTTATTCTTGGTTTCCTGAGACACATAAATATATTGTGACTCAATTTAATCTGTCATTTGACAAGTATCAATATCACCTGAATATTTGTCTACTGGGTTGAATGAGACTTGAAAGGAAATTAAAATTGGAGATCATACATTTATTTTGTTACAGGAAATTGTGCTAGTTAATAAAGCCAACCATTTAAGAAGATATTTACTCAGATTGTTCAAGTAGTGGCAGTAATTAATTTTGAATAGAATTTTATTTTGATAATACCACTTCTAAAGTATATTTAAAATTTGATCCAATTAAGCGGCTCATCTATAAGTCTTAATTATCTACTTGGTGGTTTGGAGCTAAGAGGTAGAGAACAAAATGAACACTATATGATCTGTTTTGTATGTTTCATGTATTTTTATGAAAAAATTATTTTTTTTCTCTGCTAGCATGAACACTGGACTATTGTTTATCATTTGGAGTCTTCAGACGTTCATTAAGAAAAAGTGTCTTGGTATTCTAAAAAGAAAATGATTTAATATTGATTATTAATTGTTGAATAGAAGAGTTGGCTCTAGGTGGGGTTTCTTTTTTTTTTTTTTTTAAGATTTTATTTATTTATTTGAGAGAGAGAGAGACTGAGAGAGAGAGAGCATGAGAGGGGGGAGGGTCGGGAGGGTCAGAGGGAGAAGCAGACTCCCTGCCGAGCAGGGAGCCCGATGCGGGACTCGATCCAGGGACTCCAGGATCATGACCTGAGCCGAAGGCAGTCGCTTAACCAACTGAGCCACCCAGGCGCCCCTAGGTGGGGTTTCTAAGAATGCTTCCAAGAATGCCAAGACAGTGTCCTGCTGGTAGACCTGCTGCTTCTGACTTTGCCATGGGGGTGGACTATAGAAACTTGCAGGCAAGTTCCTCTTGGTGCCTCCCCCTCCTGCTGGGATCTAACCTCTTGGATGTTACTCGGTAAGATCCTAGATCATTATAATATCTCCACAACTGCATCTGTTGGCAGCAAACCACTAAGAAGTCTAGTGTATCATCAAAATCCCATGTAAATGCCTCTTGCTGATAGAAAGCAGTTTGCCAATAATAACTCTGAGATATGTAATTTTTAATTTTATAGTTTCTTCAAGACAAATAGGCACACTGGGAGAAACAATGGACATAAGAGCATTAATCCCACTATTTACCATAATTTTTTTTATTTTATTATGTTACGTTAATCACCATACATTACATCATTAGTTTTTGATGTAGTGTTCCATGATTCATTGTTTGTGTATAACACCCAGTGCTCCAATTTAAAACTACTTTATTTTTTTTAATTTTAAACTCATTATTGGTGTCCTTGTTTTTTTTTTTAAACATAAAAGAACAAACTGAAAATAAACATAGACTAGTGTCCTAATGAGTAATAGGATGTTCCTTATGCATTTTATGCATAAAGTCAGGTCAATAATTTTACTTAACTTGAAATGCAACTTTTGGTTTTATGCTTATAAGATCACATCTAAACTTAATTTGCAAAATATTACACTTTATGTCATACTCAATTTAATTTAAGTGGTGGGCCTTATTCTAAGCTGGTAACTGAAAAACTATAAAGGTGAATTGCATGTTCTTCACTTTTATTAAACTGTAATCACATCTAAACTGAGAGGCTTTCCAGCAGCTATTGAGTTTTGAAAACTGTAGAAAGTGGGAGGATTTTGAGGGAGAAAAAAATTAAAAAGAACACAGTTCCAGAAATGGTTTTATACCTGCAGTGCCAAAGGCAGGCTAATCTTATGATGTTTCACCCGACACTGTTCAATTCACCTTTCTAGCAACAAAAAATTCAAGACTTCCTAGTTTACATATTCATGGCTTTATGGTTTTCAGGATATAGTGAGGTGGTTTAGGATATCACAAGGCAGACTATCCTGAGACAAATCACAAACACTGGGGTCCAAATGGTCAGGTTTGCATCTTGGGATTTGACTGCTTACTAGCTGTGCTTCCTTGGGCAAATTGCTTCTAATCCTCTGTGCCTCAGTTTCTTCATCTGTAAAATAAGGATAATAAACCTAACACAGGATTGTTATGAATGTTAAATTTTATAATCCATAGGAAGTTCTTAGAATAGTTGATATTCAGTAAATCATTTTAATTTATCATGTACATAGAAATCCTAAGGTATTCTATAGAGTAATAGTTATTCCATGAGACATATTTGTCTTCATTTGTATTTAAGAATTATAAACAAATTCTGTGATAGACCTCAAGTGGATACAAACCAGGTGGTCATATGTTTATTCATTTAGTATGCAACTGGATTCAGAAAAAGTTAGAATTTACATCAGAGTCCAGTAAGTACATATCCACATCCATACATAAACATATACAACACAAAATAATTGTAATAATTGTTTAACACTAGTTTGGACTGAATATTTATGTACCCCCAAAATTCATATATTGAAACTCTAATCCCCAATGTGATGGTATTTGGAGGTGGAACCTTTGTGAGGTAATTAGGATTAGAATAGGACATGAAGGTAGAACCCCATGATGGGAATAATGCCTTTATAAAAAGAGGACAAGACATGAGATCTCCCCCTCTTTTTGAGAGGCTAAGTGGGAACATACCCAGGAAGAGGGTTATCACCAGAATGTGACCATGCTGACACCTTGACTGGGGACTTCCAATCTCCAGAACTCTGAGAAATAAATTTCTACCTTTCAGACTTACCCAGTCTCTGGTAATTTATTATAAAAGACCAAGATGACTAAGACAAATATTAAGTCAATCTTAGTAATTATAATTTGGGTCAAGAGAAATAGTTAAGTAATGAGTCCTAAATGTTTACAAAGATAAGTTAATTTAAATATTTATTTGCATGAGATACGATGAGTGTTAAAATTACCATATTTCTAAAGGATATATGCAGTTTCCCTTTCTCCTTAGGTTCACTAAAAATGGAAATTTATCAAAATGTAGTCATTTCATAAAAGTTAAATGTGTATAAAAGTTGAACTCCATGTTCTTCTGCTATGAAAATCATAAAATAGTGAGAACACAGTGAGAAAGTTTTCATGCAATAAAAAAGTTATATATATCCTTGTATCACTGCAGTATAAATAATGGCACCACATTTTTTACACTGGTGAAAGATTAAATTCTTTAAAAGCTTAAATTAATAAGAAATTTCCATGGTATTATTTGTAAACACGTAATGACAGATTCCTAAAAACCTAATGGGAATTAAAATTTATTTCCAAAGTCAGAATTTTGTCCATCCTTTCATTTCAAAAGTCTAGATATCATATTTCATAATACAGGATTAAAGCCTTAAGAAATACAAAAGAATGATAATCCCTATTAGCTGTATTTTTTTTCAATTTTAGCGATTGAGTCAACTCCCTCTTTAAAATCTGTCACTGTAGAATGTTGTGATTGTTATCTTAAATTTACATATATGTGTGTTTTCTAATCTTTTTTAATACTTCAGTCTGATGTATTTCTGTTATGGTTTTGATGCTTTTTTTGTCTAACTACATATTGTTAAAAAGTGACCTTTCAATTTGACAACTTATCTGACTTTAATGCTAAGATGGGGATGAGATGTCTAATGAACTTTGTGTTTGAAAATAGCATTAGTTGGTTTATTTGGAATTCTACAGACATGGCACTCCAAGTCCGCTGAGGAGTCTTTGGGACCTTACTAATTTTAGAGAGGTTTTTTGATTACACAGAGATGGGGCACATTTTAATCATTTTCACACTATTATATTGCCTGAGGTACTGAAATCCATTAAACAAGGATTATGAACTTTGTTTTAAACTGCATCCAAAATTGTTTCTTGATGTATAGTAAACAGAAGCTCTCTAAGATCAATCACGGTTACTAAGGTATATTAAAATCATATTCTTTCATTTTAATTGCTCATATGCCTGACTCTGAGGTACAGCTGTTCACAAAGCTGAATGGCTTTTTTCCAGAGAGGAATTTTATTTTAGTATTAGTCCTTGCCCCCTCCTCCCCATTTTATTATTTAATGTTTTTAATTTTAATGCCTCTTTCTGAAAAAAAAAAGTCAATTTACTGAAACCTAGAAATATTTACTCAATGTTTTCTGTAATTTCACAAGAGGATACGAGCTTTCCAGAAAAATTATTTGAAGTCAAAACATTTTTGTGAGTATGCATGTGCGCACACACACACACACACACACACTCCCTCATGTTCCACACAGATGTATCCTTGTGGAATCCTGATTGGTTTAAGTATGCTAATAAGCACTTGGGGAAAAATAATATTTAGGTTTTTCAATAGAACATATATTTTCTTGTTATAAATAACTGATTTGGATCTGTGAAAAAATGATTTATGTTGTTAATTTTAATATAATATTTAATATGTTTAATATAATTAAACACATTTTAATAAATACCCTCAGTTTTGGAAATGAATCAGGAGAGCAAAGAGGATTCTTAGGGCAGTGAAAATACTCTGTGTAATGCCATAATGGTGAATAAATGTCATAGATTTGTCCAAATCCATAGAATGTACAACACCAAGAGTGAACCCTAGTGTAAACTATAGACTGTGGGTGATTCTGATGTGTCAGTGTTGATTCATCAATTATAACATGTGTACCACTCTGGTTAGGGATGTAGATAATGGGGGAGGCTATGCATATGTGGCGGTAATGGGTATATGAGAAATCTCTGTACCTTCTTCATTTTGCTATGAACCTAAAACTGCTCTAAAAACACAAAGACTTAATTTTTAAAAATGGAAAGAAAATGCAACTACTATAAATCACAGTAATGAAAACTTCTTTGAAGGTAGTCATAAAATAAAGATTATGATTAGCTTGAGCAAAAATGATTATAGGAGGATTAAGAACCATAAGAACATATCCAAGGAAAACAAAACAAACAGCATGAACCTGGAGAAGTAAACCTTGTTCGTCTCAAGTGACAAATAGGTTGAGGGTAAAGAAATCACTGGTACAGTTATGGTCTGTTTTATTTCTTTATTTTTTGGTATGTTTTATTATAATTTGACTTATAATGAGGTTTTAGGAAATTAATCTTGTAGAGAAAAAAAAAACTATCTTTTTTCTCTAAATTAAGGCAATAGCAGAAGTTTAACCAAGAGGTGTGATTAATGTGAATAGGACCTAGCAATGCCATCATTCCTTGCAGTTATCTATGATAACACTCACTGCATCATAATTCTCCATTCATTCTCACAGTTCTCATTTGAGACATCAGTTGACCTTCTTGCAGGGAATATGTTTTATTCTTACTTAATGTACCCAGAACTCAGCATAATTCCTGACAAATGGTAGCATTAAATCATAGATTGAATAACACGTGTATGCATAACCTGCATATTTTGGAAAGATTAATCTGGTATGTTACAATAATTAAAAAGGAAAAAAAATGATGAGACTGAGGCAAGTATCTAGATATGCATTGAAGACAGCCAACTAGATGGTAGTCTAAGTGGCAACAGGATGGAAGATGAAGAAAGGGAGAAATTATGGTAATAGATGAAAAGTTCTGTTTTTGAGACTGTTAATTCTGGTTTCTAAATCTAGAAAGGACAAAGTATTTTCCTAACCTTACTTAAATTATTGCTGTTCTAAAAAAAGAAACTAAAAGCTCACTTATTAAGTCTTCTCAGCATACTAGCACCAAATCTATGGAAATCTTTTTTTTTTTAAGATTTTATTTATTTATTTGACAGAGAGATAGCGAGAGCAGGAAAAGCAGGCCCCCCGCCAAGCAGGGAGCCCGATGTGGGGCTTGATCCCAGGACCCCGGGACCATGACCTGAGCCAAAGGCAGACGCTCAATGACTGAGCCACCCAGGCGCCACAAAATCTATGGAAATCTTGATTTCATTATTGGACGTGCAATCATGCCAGCAGGAAATATTAGAATTTAGTCATTCAAGGCTATTTTAATGTGGCCAAAGTATGTAAATTAGTAAACCTCTGATAATTATCTTGGATTTTTTCACATAAATTGAAAGGATATGTTAAAAATGATCACCAAATAACAGTGTCCTTTGGTTCCGGCATAACTTAAAAAAAAAAAAAAAAACTATTCTTTAGCCCCTCATCCAAATAACTCAACCAAAAATATTTAAACTCCAAATCAAATGCTACCCATAGTGACTAACTTGATAATAATACCTATCACATTTTTTTCAAATTTCTATGAATTTAGTATTCTTATAAGATAATATGACTTTATATACTTACAATATTTCATATAAAATCAGAAATGTAAAAACTATTATAAAGTATACTTATTTGTTTTGTCTTCAGAGTTTGAATTGTATTCTAAGTTTCTAGGTTTTCCTAGAGGCATGTACAAAACTATTTAATCCCTATTGACTTTAAGAAAAGTTCTATCATCTAAGCTTAAACAGAAGAAATTAAATGACTCATAACATGTAGGAAATAAATATTGGGATTATTTCAGTTATCTTATATGCTTGCATGCTTGTTTCAGGTCCCTGTCATTCTTTGTATTCTTCATGGAAAACACACACACACACAGACACACACACACACACACACACACACACTGGTGTTGTAATGAGTTGGAACCTAATATTTCCACCAAAATTGGTAGTTGTTGCCTACTATGCATGTATAGGGAATTTTACATTGACAATATCTTTAAAATTAAGCAAATTAAAAATGAATAAAATGAATATGAGTATTAGAATTCATCAACTATAGTCACCTTTCCTTACAATTACCAAGTTTTTATCCTTTTCTCTATATAATATTGGATTTTTAAAGTAAGAAAATTAAAAAAAAACTCTTTGAAGCGAGGTACATATTCCATATAATTCAATATTTGAATTTGTTGGAGTCCGCTGAGAAATTGGCCGACTTGTTACTGTCACACAACTTCCTTTAAGCTATTAACCCTCATCCCCTTCAGTTGAATGTGACACTTATATATATTTATATCACATTTTTTTTTTTTTTCCTGGGGGTTAAGCTTTGCCTAGGCATTACATGGTATTTATTGAAAGAACAATGGAGACCTTTGGCCAACATAAAAACTTGGCAGAAAGTCACATATTCCTTGATGGCCTGGAGACACACACTGACCAACGCTGAGAGAATATAAAACTCTTTATCTCAAATGTCCATGAACAGGCCACAAACCTCAAGCAGTGGGTATCACAAAATAGGAAAAACATTGCATGACTCAGCATTAAATTCTTAGACAACATTTCTTTTTTTAAAAAAATATTTTATTTATTTATTTGTCTCAGAGAGAGAGAGAACACAAGAAGGGGGAGTGGAAGGCAGAGGCAGAGGGAGAAGCAGGCTCCCCTCTAAGCAGGGAGCCCAAAGCAGGGCTCATCCCAGGACCCTGGGACCATGACCTGAGCCGAAGGCAGATGCTTAACCAACTGAGCCACCCAAGCACTCCTTTGGATAACATTTCATACAAATTTAAATTGTTAGTAAAAATAGGAAATATTTATTTTCATTGATGTCTGGAAAAACCAAGAATTATTGGAAGTATCAGATACTAAAATTATACAACATATATTGCATTTTTTAAAATCCCTCAATACATCCTTGTCCATATAGGTAGATAATTTTTCCATGAAATATTTGCAAACATTTTAAATGCTATTAAAAACCACAATACTGCCTTTCCATTTCTTTTTAATCTTTTGCCAAGTATTCACCCTTAGTTGCCTTAAAGGAATTGTGATATATTTTGAGTGGTGGATGACAAGGTAGACCTTCTCCTTGCCTTTGTAGGACTTACATTATAACATGGACATTTAGGGGCTCCTGGGTGGCTCAGTCCTTTGAGTGGCTCACTCTTGGTTTCAGCTCAGGTCATGATCTCAAGGTCCCGGGATGGAGCCCAGTGTCGGGCTCTATGCTCAGTGGGGAGTCTGCTTGAGGATTCTCTCTCTCCCTCTCTTTCTGCCCCTTGCCCTGCTCGTGCTCTCTTTCTCTCTAAAATGAATAAATAAATCTTTAAAAAAATATGGACATTTAAAAAATGTTACAGGAAGAAGATTTGAGTGTGATAGGGGTAGGAAAAAAAGTGAGCTAATGAATTTATTATTGCTCTGATTTCATAAAATTGGTTACACAAACATGTTTTTTTACTAGTAAGCTCAGAAAGAACACACAATTTTTAGTGAACAGAAAAAATGTTGGACTGTTATCTAAATAAGCTTATTTACCAAATATTGGCAGTTGTTTTGAGCAGTATACTGAGATATATATGAAAAGGAATAGATGAAATCAGTTTGGCAAGGAAGAAAAAATGTTCAGTTTGATTATGTGGTAATCTTTTTTTTTTTAAATTTCAGTTACCCAACATATAGTACATCATTAGTTATTGATGTAGTGTTCAACGATTCATTAGTTGCATATAACACCTAGTGCTCATCACAACATACGCCCTCCTTAATACCCATCACCCAGCTACCTCATTCCCCCACCTCCCTCCCTTCTGAATCTTGATTATTAGATGCATTTAAATGAAAATATCCATGAGATATTGATCAGTGTTGAGATGGGAGAACATAGCTAACGCAAAGATGTCAGTATGAGTGTGAATTTAAAAATCATCAGTACATTTTGAATTCCTCTGAATTCCAAAGGAAAAATAAATACATAAATAAATAAATGAATAAGAAGAGAACAGAACTTATGTAAAAGATAAGATATAGAAAGACAGCAGATTTCAACTCTATATCTAAAACTTTAAAATGATGGACTCTTATTTCATTAATATCACAAAATATTCCATTGATTACAATATTTCAAAATCTATTTAATAGCAAGTTGAATGCAGAATGGTTCTCTTTCATTAAAAAAGACTATTGAAGCTTTAAAGATGTTTTCTAAAATTTCCTGTTTTCTTTGCTACCAAAAATCTGTAAACAAAATTTTTGAAAATAAGATAACAAAACAAACATCTCTCAGATGCATGCAACTGTAGTACTCTTCTGCAGAAAATGGGGCTTAAAAGATAAGAACATATTCAGAAATGAAAATACCTACTTTAGTGATGAAAATTATTTGGATGTATTTATTCTGGCAAATTAAGAGAAAAATTGAGAGGAAAACCAATGAAAAGGGAAATAAAAATACAGTTGACCCATGAACAATCTGTGGATTAGGGGGCCACTCCCTGCCCCCCCAAACAGTTGAAAATTCACATATAATTTTTGACTCCCACAACATTAACTACTAATAGACCAGAAGCCTCCTGATAACATAGTCAATTAACACATATTGTATATGTTATATATAATATACTGTATTCTTACAATAAAGTAAGCTAGAGAAAAGAAAATGTTAAGAAAATCATGAGGAAGAGAAAACATATTTGCAGGACTGTTACTGTAAAAATACATGTGCAAGTGAACCCACATATTTCACACTCATGTGGTTCAAGTGTCAACTGTAAAAAGAATTAAAAGTGTAAAAGCAAAAAAAAAGAAGCAGTTAATTAAACACAAATAAATGTGTTTTATAGGATAATAAAGTGTGCCAAGAAACAAAATAAAAGATAATATGAAAACATATATTAAACTTCATTATATGAATTTACATCCTGACACTGTACTTAAAATTGAGAAGTGGGTAGAGAATTAAAGGTAAATGCAGAAGAGAAACAATCATCTCACCTTACATGAAGTGTGCAATGTTATTAATTTAATTTAATTTAATTTAATTCTTGTCATTAATCATTAAAGAAAATTCAAAATATTTTAATTTATTATACTTGTTACTAATTATTAATTTATTCCAAGTAAGAGAGGATAAAATATCAAAGTGCATACAGCAAATGTCCAAAAAATTACAAGAAGTAAATGTAGAAGCAATGAAACTAGATAATAAATGTAAGATTAATATGACTGCTGTAATGACAAAACCTCACATGGCTGACATATGTACACTTAGAGATTTGTACCCTATAAAGGAAAACAGAACACATGGTCATATCAAATATTCATGGAACATTCACAGAAGCTCAGAATGCTAATCTCAAAACATCTAAAAAAAAAGTGATCCACAGAGAAATATAATTAAGAAATAAATAATTGAAATTTAAAAAGATCTTTGAAAATTCAAAGTTATTCTCAAAAATAGACCAAACTGTCATAATCCCCAATTTGTTAACATTTGTTTACAAGTATATCATGTGTGATACAACCACGAATGGTAGGAAAAGAAAAAGTCCATCATTAAAATAGGGAGGAGAAAATTTAACCCATAGCATTATTCTTACTTTCTTCTTGCTACAGATCTCAAAGTAAAGTAAAATGTATACTTATTATTATGGAAGAAAATAAATATTTTAAAGTTTGGTTAAATCCAAAACATGTGAAAATGAAAATGAATTTGAAAATAAATACTCAAATTAATTTCAAAATTTCAAAATTTCTTAACAAATATTCAAAATAAATATTTTAAAGTAGTAAATTGTTGGGGCGCCTGGGTGGCTCAGTCGTTAGGCATCTGCCTTCTGCTCGGGTCATGATCTCAGGGTCCTGGGATCAAGCCCCGCATCAGGCTCCTTGCTCAGCGGGAAGCCTGCTTCTCCCTCTCCCACTCCCCCTGCTTGTGTTCCCTCTCCCACTGTCTCTCTCTCTCTCTCTGTCAAATAAATAAATAAAATCTTAAAAAAAAAAATTAAAAAAATAAAGTAGTAAATTGTTTTATTCAAAAAAGTGAAAACTTAAGACAATTGTTAGGAATTTTTGGCATTAGCATTTCCAAGCAGATTTTGGTACTAACAATTGCTAATATTTTTCTCAATTTTTATTTAGTCATCTCTATACTGTGATATCTTCTGAATAATAGTGTGTTATATTTGGGTGAACTACTTTTTTTCACCTGCTACACATATTACCATATTTTTCTCTTTCTTCTGAAGATAATTTCATTGGAGATATTTTATATCAATGTTAAAAATGTGGTCTACTATCCCCACCCACCAAATTAAAGTATATTCACTTGAAATCTTAAGCACCGGTGAAAACTTCCAGGGTAAAATTAAGAACTAAAGTCAAGTGGCCTGGAGTTTTATTTTGACTGTACCACTTACTAGCTATATGACTTTGGGAAGTTAATTTAACTCTTGAGACTCTATTCTCCTATATGTAAAAAAGGGTTAATAGTATCTAACTCTTTTTAGGGCCAACACCCATTTGGGTTTTAATGGACCAGCAAAGTGCAGATTGTTGTTGGGTATTTCTGAATTGCTCATTCATTTATTTATGTATTCATCCATTTTAAAAAATATTTCTGAAACCTTACTACTATGTTAAAACTATTTGATGCATTTCAAAAATATTAGTGAAAAAACAAAAATCTTTGTCCCTTACAAGTTTATATTCTGTCGACTGCCAGACAAACTGTAAAAGTAGCTAAGCGTGTTAAGAGTCTCATAGAAAAAGCACAAAGAACTACATTTATAGACTTTAAGTGTTCTATTTGTGCAGAATTATGACATTTCTTTAAAATTAAATTAGGAATTCAACCTAGTAGATTTCCACAAAATGAAGTTTGAGTATAATTGCTTATTTTTAATAATTAAAATGAAAAACCTTTAATTATAAAATTTAAATTTTTAAATTTTAATTATTAATTATTCATTTAGAATATTATGAATCTGTATTACTTCCTATATCTTTCTTCTTTTTTTTTATTCTTAGCCTTACAACTCTTTTTTGTGTACTAGGTAAATAATCAACAATTTGAGTAATTCATTGGACAGCTATTGTTTTAAAGATTAGATTTTTGGCAGTCTATATTGACTGACAGCTACTTTTATCTAACTATTGGTATTTTTCATTATCTTCAGCTAAAGGAAAGGAGAGGGGGGAAAATTAAACATTTTTAAGCCCCTTCTATTTGTCTCATGAAATAATGCCTTAAAATGCCTGTAGCAACATGGGAACTCTGCTCCCATATTAGCATTATTTAAAAATAAAAAAAAAAAATAAAGACTAAGTTAGTAAATGGCAATAAACAATATTTGGTCTGAAGTCATATTTTATTGGTCTGATGTCATATTTTATTAACTTTATTACACAAAGTTGAATATGGACAAGTTTTTAGAGAAAAGCAGCATCTTTTTTGCATACATAAGCCATACAAAAAAAGAAAGGAAAGTTGATGCAAGAAGATGACTGATACATTTCTAAGAGTAACTGAAATTTATATGGATTTAAACTAGCCTTTGTAGTCAGTTATGGAGGACATAGACAGTAGAGTTAAGCATTAGTCAGGTGTAAGCACTTTGATTATGTGATCTTTAGATGACTGTAGACTGAGTATGCAGAAGTCATTCACTTAAACTCACCATGAAACAGCAAGATATCACTAATTCAAAAGTGAATGTTTTCTGCTAAAAATGATTTATTTTCTAACATATGCTTCTTGACCCATCAGGGTATTAACCAATAATTTGCACAATACTTTTCATTGCTCTTTTGTCCAAATACCTGGGGACCCAAACTCTTAAACATTTCTAAACATCAGCCTCATAAATCTTTTTGACAGCTACTGGGCTGGATCAGAGACCCATAAAAAGTCACATTATGGATGAAAAAACAACTCAGTAGAAAACTGTTGAAAATGAAAAATTTTCATCATTCTTATATAGTCTACCTACTTGGATTTTCATGCTTCAACAGAAAAGAGAGAAAAATCAGCAAGTACAATGACAAGAAAGAAGTGAAAATCCCACGTTGAAAACTGATTTGTGTATCCTTTCTCAAACATGTTTTGAGAATATTTCATTTCTCTTTATTATTTAGATGCTTATATATAATACACATTTTAATTTCTTACTTGAGTTCTCTTAAAATGGTGACTGATAACTTATTCGAAACACTTCTTTTAAAAATATTTTATTTATTTATTTATTTATTTATTTATTTATTTATTTATTTAAGAGAGAGAGCAAGAGAGAGGTAGTGAGAGAGAGCAGGAACAGGGGGGAGAGGGAGAAGCAGGCTCCCTACTGAGCAGGGAGCCTGATGTGGGGCTCATCATGGGGCTCAACGTGGGGTTTGATCCCAGGACCCTAGGATCATGACCTGAGATGAAGGCAGACGTTTACCCCTCTGATGTACTCAGGTGCCCCTATTCAAAACGCTTTTAATTCTAATGTACCTTCTCATTAAAATTTATAAACTTAATCGCCATGTTTTTAAAGGGATGCCTGAATGGCTCATTAAGTGTCTGCCTTTGGCTCAGGTCATGATCTCAGGGTTCTGGGATCAATCCTAGCGTTGGGCCCCCTGCTTGGCAGGGAATCTGCTTCTCCCTCTCTCTCTGCCCCCTCCCCCCGCTTGTGTGCACTCACTCTCTCTCTCAAATAAATAAATAGAATCTTAAAAAATAAATAAAATAAATAAAATAAAAAGAATTTTAACTCATACAAATTTGTAGGGAAACGAGATTTTTAGTTTGTATAGAAAAAACACTTTTTTTTTTCTTTAAATAAATATATGGAATCTGAATGATTATATGTATGAAAATTTTGGCTTTTCTAACTGAATTATGATCCGGGCTATCTGTAAAATAACATTGCCAAAATATCCCCTTAATTAAAAATTAGCCAATAATCTGAAACTATTTTCAGTTCAGTTACGTAGAAGAGCATACATTTGTCTGTGCTAATAACAGAAGAATAAAAAGTATTATTTTTCCTAGAAAATTTGTAATTTTCTCTTTTAAAACTTAAACAATTTGATTATTATTCCAAATGCAGGAAATTTTAATCCACCTCTTTCTCAACTATTATACTTAAATTACCTGTGACAAAGCAATCTTTTTTTTTTTTAATATTTTATTTATTATTTATTTGAGAGAGAGAAAACATGAGCAAGGGCAGGAAGAGGGAGAAGCAGACTCCCCATTGAGCAGGGGTCCCCAACATGGTGCTCAATCCCAGGACCCTGACTTGAGCTGAAGGCAGACACTTAACCAACTGAGCCACCGAGGCACCTCTGTGACAAAACAATCTTTAAATTACTTGTTCCATTTTATTATATTCCAAATTATCTGAATTTACTTATTTTAAGCAGTACTATTAGCTGTGAAAAGTTTTCCTAGAAACAATTCTACCTAATTGTCTGCAATTTTAAACATAGTTATCTGGAAATATTTTTAGATAATGAAACTTAGTAATTGCATAAGATATTGAATTTGTGTACATAATGTCCAACTAGACTTAATTATTTTAGACCAAGATCTACCCTGAAAAGATTAGAGTATAAGAACAAATTTTGGAAGGGGCAGAGACAATCCCTTCTGTATGTTTCTGCTACATAACTTTGATTAGATTTTCAAAGTGTTGCTTTAAAAAGCCTGTGAAAGATTTTATAACAATATATTTCAACAATGAGAAATTTTATTGAACATTCTGATGGGGTGAGGCAAGAAATTTCAAGTTTTTAAAAATATTGTTCTCAATATGTATTACTTTTAATAATTATCAAATTTGAGAAAATAAGGCAAACGAATTAAAGAGTTGTAAGTGAAGAACAAAATTTATTTTTTAGTGCTTATTTGAATTAAAGTTTTCTTGACAGTTTCCTAAAATATGCAATTGATACCTGTTTGTGGAAGAATCACTATTTTTTTGAGTTTCCATGTTCACAGTTATTGCTTGTGGGCTTTATCTACTAATAAGTCACTGTGGTTACTTTCATTAGTCTTCCCAATCTGCTGCAAATATCGATCTGAAAATGAACTGCCCAAGGACAATGGCACCATAAATTACTAAGTGTTCTTCAAACAATTAGAGGCTCTTTTGTTCTGGTACAAATGGATACTTGAATCTGTCAGCTAGATCAGATATGATTGTCTTACCTATAGAACAATTAGACTCCTCAGAAATGTCCTCCACATCTATTTTCCATTCTCACAATAAGCACGCATATCTTTTATTTCTACATAGTCTTTTCTAAGAAATCTTCATTTGTTGGATTATGTGAGCAAGAATAATATCGAATCATAACACTACTTTGGTGAGTGCTCAATGAAAACCCAGGTTCTTAACAAGAAAAATCCAAAATTCAAGAATATATAAAAAGTCTCAATTCATAAATAAGTTGAAAGGTACACTGCAGTTATAATAGGTAAAACAAATATTTATAAGTTGCACTTGAATATAATTCATATATCTAATTTGTGATAAAAATGGACTGAACGCTGCTAAAACTCTACCTACACCTAGGTTCCTAGTTCTGTGCAAAACAACATCAACGTATAGGTGATTCTCAAATTAAAAACACATACTTAAGTAAAGATTGAGTAATTGTAAAGCACTGTTACATACCTCATTGCTTAATGAGGTATATAATACATATAACACATAAATTCATTTAATTGATTTTTTAAGTGCCAGCCTTTATACTCATGCCCTACTTATCTATGACATAAATTAAAATACTTGAAAATATAAACAGCAAAATGATCTCATTCGTGTATATGATTTAACTTTTAAGTAGACTTGTGATTTTCAAGCCATCATTAGTTTAGGGGTGTCTTCTTGGACTTAACTAGCTCACATTTTAACGAAATATTTGAAACTGAGTTATTACTACTCTTTTGTGGTGCAGGGATTTAAGAATTGCTCATAATAGAGGACTTTAAAAAAAAAAAAATTTCATTGTTGGAGCGCCTGGGTGACTCAGTTATTAAGCGTCTGCCTTTGGCTCAGGTCATGATCCTGGGGTCCTGGGATCGAGCCCCGCATCAGGCTCCCTGCTCCGCGGGAAGCCTGCTTCTCCCTCTGACCCTCCCCGCTCTCATGCTCTCTCTCTCATTCTCTCTCTCTAATAAATAAATAAATAAAATCTTAGAAAAAAATAAAAACAGGGGGACGGAGCAAGATGGTGGAGGAGTAGGAGACCTGGATTTCTTCTCCTCTCAGGAATTCAGCTGGATAGGGATCAAACCATTCTGAACACCTACGAACTCAACATGAGATCGAAGAAAAGAATAGCAACAACTCTCTGAACAGAAAAGCGACCACTTTCTGGAAGGTAGGACGTGGGGAGAAGTGAATCCGAGGCGATATTCGGGAGGATAGACGGCGGGGGAGGGGGCCTCTGTCCGCCACTTCTGGCAAGTGATAGAGCAGCAGAGCACACAATTGGAACTTTTAGAAGTCGGCTCCACTGAGGGACGTCACTCTGGTGGCTAAGCGGGGGGTGGAACCCTCCGGGACAGTGTGGTCTCAGGACCCTCGGGGTCACAGAAAGACCGGGGGTGCCTGAGTGTGGCAGAGCTCCCGGGTAACGGAGCAGGGAAGCCGGCTGCAGAGGCGGAGCCCAGGCGCGGGCTCTCAGCTCGGGGTGGCCATAAACCGTGATCCGCGGCACAGTCGGGCCCCTGCTCCTCCAGCAGGGACCCAACAAGCGGCAGATCCGGGGAGACTCACCTTCCTCCCCCGGGAGGAGCCGCGCGGGAGTGCACCGCAGGGATCTGCCGGGTTTGGAGACTCCACCCGGGGTCGGGTGCCAGAGAGAGAAACGCGCGGTCACAGGCCGGGTGAGCACGGAGTGCGGCCGGAGAGCGGGGAGACGGGAGCGACTGACGGCTTTTCTCTGGGGCTCACTGAGGAGCGGAGCCCTGAGTTCTCGGCTCCTCCGGGGCGGAGATTGGGAGGCCGCCATTTTCCCTCTCCGCCTCCAAAGCTGTACGGAAAGCTCGCAGGGAACAAAAGCCCCGGAGAGCAAACCCGAGCAGATTCCTTAGCCGGGAGCCGGGAGGGGGCAAGGGCGGGGCACTTCCGCCTCCAGCAGAGACATTTGGGAACCACGGCAACAGGCCCCTCCCCAGAAGATCAGCGAGAACAGCCGGCCAAGACCGAGTTTACCGATCAATGAGAACGGCAGAACTCCAGCACTAGGGGACTACTGCACATAGAATTCATGGCTTTTTTACCATGATACTTTAGTTTTTCAAAGTTAATTTTTTTTTAACTGTCCTTTTTTCTTTTTTTTCTTTTTGAATTTTTCTTTTTCCCTTTTTCAACCAACATCTTATCAATCCCTTTTTTTAAAAAAAACATTTTTATTTTTCGTTTTTAGAGTCATATTCTATCCCTTCATAGTAGTTACCTGTACTTTTGGCTTATATATATAAGTTGTTCTCTCTTTAAAATTTTGAGATAGTTTCTTCTAACAGATTAAAATATACCCTAAATCTCTAGTATATGGTGTTTTCTATTCCCCTGCCTGATCACATCCTCTCCCTTTTTTTTCTTGTTTCTTTTTTTAAATCCTCTTCTTTCTTTTTTAAAACAACTTCTTATCAATTCCTTTTATAAAATTGTTTATAATTTCCATCTTTACAGTCATATTCCATCCCTTCATCATATCAACCCTTATTTTTGTACATATATAAGTTTTTCTTTCTTTAAAATTTTGGGAGGCACTTTCTTCTAAAAGACCAAAATACACCCCAAATCTAGTGTGTGGCACTGATCTATATACCAGCCTGATCATATTTGATCACATTCTGTTTTTTGTTGTTGTTGTTGTTGTTTGTTTTTGTTTTTATCTTTATCTTTTTCTTTTTCTTTTTTTTCTTTCTCTTTTTTCTCTCTTTCCCTTTCTTTTCCCACTGCTTCAGGTCTTTTCTGATTTGTTTAGAGTATATTTTCTGGGGACGTTGTTACTCTGCTAGCATTTTGTTCTCTCATTAATCTATTCTTCTCTGCACAAAATGACAAGATGGAAAAAATCACCTCAACAAAAAGAACAAGAGGTAGTACCGACTGCCAGGGACCTACTCACTATGGACATTAGTATGATGTCAGATCTAGAGTTCAGAATCATCACTTTAAAGATACTAGCTGGGCTTGAAAAAAACATGGAAGTTATTAGAGAAACCCTTTCTGGAGAAGTAAAAGAACTAAAATCCAACCAAGTAGAAATCAAAAAGGCTATTAATGAGGTGCAATCAAAAATGGGGGCGCTAACTGCTAGAATAAATGAGGCAGAAGAGAGAATCAGTAACATAGAAGATGAAATGATGGAAAAGAAAGAAGCTGAGTAAAAGAGAGATACACAACTACTGGATCACGAGGGCAGAATTTGAGAGATAAGCAATACCATAAGACGAAACAACATTAGAATAATTGGGATCCCAGAAGAAGAAGAAAGAGAGGGGCAGAAGGTATAATGGAGCAAATTATAGCAGAGAACTTCCCTAATTTGGGGAAGGAAACAGGCATGAAAATCCAGGAAGCACAGAGAACCCCTCTCAAAATCAATAAAAATAGGTCAACACCCCGACATCTAATAGTAAAACTTACGAGTCTCATAGACAGAAAATCCTGAAAGCAGCTCGGGAGAAGAGATATGTAACCTACAAGGGTAGAAACATTAGATTGGCAACAGACCTATCCACAGAGACCTGGCAGGCCAGAAAGGACTGGCAGGATATATTCAGAGCACTAAATGAGAAAAATATGCAGCCAACAATACTATATCCAGCTAGGCTGTCATTGAAAATTGAAGGAGAGATAAAAAGCTTCCAGGACAAACAAAAACTAAAGAAATTTGCAAACAGAAAACCAGCCCTACAAGAAATCTTGAAAGGGGTCCTCTAAGCAAAAAGAGACCCTAAAAGCAACATAGACCAGAAAGGAACACAGACAATAAACGGTAACAGTCCCCTTACAGGCAGTACAATGGCACTAAATTCCTATCTTTCAATAGTTACCCTGAATGTGAATGGGCTAAATGCCCCAATCAAAAGACACAGGCTATCAGACTGGATTGAAAAACAAGACCCATCGATATGCTGTCTGCAAGAGACTCAATTTAGAACCAAAGACACCCCCAGATTGAAAGTGAGGGGGTGGAAAACCATTTACCATGCTAATGGACACCAAAAGAAAGCTGGGGTGACAATCCTTATATCAGACAAATTAGATTTTAAACCAAAAACTGTAAAAAGAGATGAGGAAGGACATTATATCCTACTTAAAGGATCTATCCAACAAGAATATCTAACAATTGTAAATATCTATGCCCCTAACATGGGAGCAGCCAGTTATATAAGGCAATTAATAACAAAAGCAAAGAAACACATCGACAACAATACAATAATAGTGGGGGACTTTAACACCCCCCTCACTGAAATGGACAGATTGTCTAAGCAAAAGATCAACAAGGAAATAAAAACTTTAAATGACACACTGGACCAAATGGACTTCACAGACATATTCAGAACATTCCACCCCAAAGCAACGGAATACACATTCTTCTCTAGTGCCCATGGAACATTCTCCAGAATAGATCACATCCTAGGTCATAAATCAGGTCTCAACCGGTACCCAAAGATTGGGATCATTCCCTGCCTATTTTCAGACCACAATGCTTTGAAACTAGAACTCAATCACAAGAGGAAAGTCAGAAAGAACTCAAATACATGGAGGCTAAAGAGCATCCTACTGAAGAATGAATGGGTCAACCAGGAAATTAAAGAAGAATTAAAAAAATACATGGATACCAATGAAAATGAAAACACAACTATTCAAAGTCTTTGGGATGCAGCAAAGGCAGTCCTAAGAGGAAAGTATATAGCAATACAAGCCTTTCTCAAGAAACAAGAAAGGTCTCAAGTACACAACCTAACCCTACACCTAAAGGAGCTGGAGAAAGAACAGCAAATAAAGCCTAAACCCAGCAGGAGAAGAGAAATCATAAAGATCAGAGCAGAAATCAATGAAATAGAAACTGAAAGAACAGTAGAACAGATCAACGAAACTAGGAGCTGGTTCTTTGAAAGAATTAACAAGATTGATAAACCCCTGGCCAGACTTATCAAAAAGAGAAGAGAAATGACCCAAATCAACAAAATCATGAATGAAAGAGGAGAGATCACAACCAACACCAAAGAAATACAAACAATTATAAGAACATATTATGAGCAACTCTATGCCGGCAAATTAGATAACCTGGAAGAAATGGAGGCATTCCTAGAGATGTATCAACTACCAAAACTGAACCAGGATGAAATAGAAAACCTGAACAGACCTATAACCACTAAGGAAATTGAAGCAGTCATCAAAAATCTCCCAAAAAACAAAAGCCCAGGGCCAGATGGCTTCCCAGGGGAATTCTACCAAACATTTCAAGAAGAATTAATACCTATTCTTCTGAAACTGTTCCAAAAAATAGAAATGGAAGGAAAACTTCCAAACTCGTTTTATGAGGCCACCATTACCTTGATCCCAAAACCAGACAAAGACCCCATCAAAAAGGAGAATTACAGACCAATATCCCTGATGAACATGGATGCAAAAATTCTCACCAAAATACTAGCCAATAGGATCCAACAGTACATTAAAAGGATTATTCACCACGACCAAGTGGGATTTATCCCTGGGCTGCAAGTTTGGTTCAACATCCGCAAATCAATCAATGTGATACAATACATTAACAAAAGAAAGAACAAGAATCATATGATCCTCTCAATAGATGCAGAAAAAGCTTTTGACAAAGTACAGCATCCTTTCTTGATCAAAACTCTTCAGATTATAGGGATAGAGGGTACATACCTCAATATCATAAAAGCCATCTATGAAAAACCTACAGCGAATATCATTTTCAATGGGGAAAAACTGAGAGCTTTCCCCCTAAGGTCAGGAACGCGGCAGGGATGTCCACTATCACCACTGCTATTCAACATAGTATTGGAAGTCCTAGCCACAGCAATCAGACAACAAAAAGAAATCAAAGGCATCCAAATTGCCAAAGAAGAAGTCAAACTCTCACTCTTTGCAGATGATATGATACTTTATGTGGAAAACCCAAAAGACTCCACCCCAAAACTGCTAGAACTCATACAGGAATTCAGTAAAGTGGCAGGATATAAAATCAATGCACAGAAGTCAGTGGCATTCCTATACACCAACAACAAGACCGAAGAAAGAGAAATTAAGGAGTCGATCCCATTTACAATTGCACCCAAAACCATAAGATACCTAGGAATAAATCTAACCAAAGAGACAAAGGATCTGTACTAAGAAAACTATAAAATACTCATGAAAGAAATTGAGGAAGACACAAAGAAATGGAAAAACGTTCCATGCTCATGGATTAGAAGCACAAATATTGGGAAGATGTCAATGCTACCTAGAGCAATCTACACATTCAATGCAATCCCCATCAAAATACCATCCACTTTTTTCAAAGAAATGGAACAAATAATCCTAGAATTTGTAGGGAACCAGAAAAGACCCCGCATAGCCAGAGGAATGTTGAAAAAGAAAAGCAAAGCTGGCGGCATCACAATTCCAGACTTCCAGCTCTATTACAAAGCTGTCATCATCAAGACAGCATGGTACTGGCACAAAAACAGACACATAGATCAATGGAACAGAATAGAGAGCCCAGAAATGGACCCTCAACTCTATGGTCAACTCATCTTTGACAAAGCAGGAAAGAATGTCCAATGGAACAAAGTCTCTTCAACAAATGGTGTTGGGAAAATTGGATAGCCACATGCAGAAGAATGAAACTGGACCATTTCCTTACACCACACACAAAAATAGACTCCAAATGGTTGAAAGACCTCAATGTGAGACAGGAGTCCATCAAAATCCTAAAGGAGAACACAGGCAGCAACCTCTTTGACCTCAGCCGAAGCAACTTCTTCCTAGAAACATCGCCAAAGGCAAGGGAAGCAAGGGCAAAAATGAACTATTGGTGGGGCGCCTGGGTGGCTCAGTTGGTTAAGCGACTGCCTTCAGCTCAGGTCATGATCCTGGAGTCCCGGGATCGAGTCCCGCATCGGGCTCCCTGCTCGGCGGGGAGTCTGCTTCTCCCTCTGACCCTCCTCCCTCTCATGCTCTCTGTCTCTCATTCTCTCTCTCGCAAATAAATAAAATCTTAAAAAAAAAAAAAAAAAAAAAAAAAAGAACTATTGGGACTTCATCAAGATAAAAAGCTTTTGCAAAGCAAAGGAAACAGTCAACAAAACCAAAGACAACCGACAGAATGGGAGAAGATATTTGCAAATGACATATCAGATAAAGGGCTAGTATCCAAAATCTATAAAGAACTCATCAAACTCAACACCCAAAGAACAAAGAATCCAATCAAGAAATGGGCAGAAGAGGGGCGCCTGGGTGGCTCAGTTGGTTAAGCGACTGCCATCGGCTCGGGTCATGATCCTGGAGTCCTGGGATTGAGTCCCACATCGGGCTCCCTGCTCGGCGGGGAGTCTGCTTCTCCCTCTGACCCTCCTCCCTCTCATGCTCTCTGTCTCTCATTCTCTCTCAAATAAATAAATAAAAAATCTTTAAAATAAAAAATAAAGAAATGGGCAGAAGACATGAACAGACATTTTTTCAAAGAAGACATGCAAATGTCCAACAGACACATGAAAAAGTGCTCAATATCACTCGGCATCAGGGAAATCCAAATCAAAACCTCAATGACATACCACCTCACACCAGTCAGAATGGCTAAAATTAATAAGTCAGGAAATGACAGATGTTGGCGGGGATGCGGCGAAAGGGGAACCCTCCAAACTGTTGGTGGGAATGCAAGCTGGTGCAGCCACTCTGGAAAACTGTATGGAGGTTCCTCAAAAAGTTGAAAATAGAGCTGCCATATGATCCAGCAATTGCACTACTGGGTATTTACCCCAAAGATACAAAAGTAGGGATCTGAAGGGCTACGTGCACCCTGATGTTCATAGCAGCAATGTCCACAATAGCCAAACTGTGGAAAGAGCCAAGATGTCCTTCGACAGATGAATGGATAAAGAAAAGGTGGTATATATATACAATGGAATATTATGCAGCCATCAAAAGGAATGAGATCTTGCCATTTACAATGACGTGGATGGAACTGGAGGGTATTATGTTGAGTGAAATAAGTCAAACAGAGAAAGACATGTATCATATGATCTCACTGATATGAGGAATTCTTAATTGCAGGAAACAAACTGAGGGTTGCTGGAGTGGGGGGTGGGGTGGGAGGGATGGGGTGACTGGGTGATAGACACTGGGGTGGGTATGTGCTCTGGTAAGCGCTGTGAATTGTGCAAGACTGTTGAATCTCAGATCTGTACCTCTGAAACAAATAATGCAATATATGTTAAGAAAAAAAAAAAGAAGAAGAAGAAGGTAGCGGGAGGGGAAGAATGAAGCAGGGGAAATCGGAGGGGTAGACGAACCATGGGAGACGATGGACTCTGAAAAACAAACAGGGTTCTAGAGGGGAGGGGTGTGGGAGGATGGGTTAGCCTGGTGGTGGGTATTGAGGAGGGCACATTCTGCATGGAGCACTGGGTGTTATGCACAAACAATGAATCATGGAACACTTCATCTAAAACTAATGATGTAATGTATGGGGATTAACACAAAAATAAAAAAAAAGAAAATCAAAATAAAAATAAAAAAAATTTCATTGTTTTCATTTTAATTCCAGTAGGGTTAACATGCAGTACTATATTAGTTTCTGGTATACAATATAGTAATTCAACAATTCTGTACATTACTCAGTGCTCATCAATAACAAGTGTATTTTTTAATTGCCATCACTTACTTGACTCATTTCCCTGCCCATCTCCCCTCTGGTAACCATCATTTTGTTCTCTATAGTTGAGAGTCTGTTTCTTGGTTTGTCTCTCTCTCTCTTTTGCTCTTTTGTTTTGTTCTTAAATTCCACATATAAGATAAATCATTTGCTATTTATATTTCTCTGGTTGATTTATTTCACTTAGCATTATACCCTCTAGCTTCATAATATCATTGCAATTAGCAAGACTGCATTCTTTTTTATGGCTGACCAATGTTCCAGTGTGTGTGTGTGTGTGTGTGTGTGTGTGTGTGTGTACATCTTCTTTGTCCATTTATCTATTGATGAACACTTGCACTGCTTCCATAATTTGGCTATTTTAAATAATGCTGCAATAAACACAGTAACCCATACATCCTTTCAAATTAGTGTTTTCATATACTTTGGGTAAATACCCAGGAGTGCAATTACTGTATCTTAGGGTAGTTCTATTTTTTAAATTTTTTTTGAGGAGGCTCCATCCTCATTTCCACAGTGGCTGCACCAGTTTGCGTTCCCACCAATAGTACAAAAGGGTTCCTTTTTCTCACATCCTCACCAACACTTGTTTCTTGTGTATTGATTTTAGCCACTTTGACAGGTGTGAGGTGATATCTCATTGTAGTTTTGGTACATATTTTCCTGATGATGAGTGATGATGAGCATTTTTTCATGTGGCTGTTGGCCATCTGGACGTCTTCTTTGAAGAAATGTGTTTATGTCTTCTGCTCATTTTTAATTGATTATTTGTTTTTCTGACATTGAGTTGTATAAGCTCTTTATATATTTTGCACATTAAGCCTTTATTGAATATGTCATTTGCAAATATCTTCTCCCATTCAGGAGGATGCCTTTTAATTCTGGTTTTTTTTTTTTTTTTTTTCCCTTCATTGTGCAGAGGCTTTTTATTTTGATGTAGTTCCAATACCTTATTTTTGCTTTTATTTTCCTTGCCTCAGGAGACATATCTAGAAAAAAGTTGCTACAGTGGAAAGAGAAATTACTGCCTGGGCTCTCTTCCAGAATTTTTATGGTTTCAGGTCTCACATTTAGGTCTTTAATCCCTATTGAGTTTATTTTTATGAATGGAGTAAGAAAGTGATTCAGTTTCTTTCTTTTGAATGTAGCTGTCCAGTTTCCCCAAATCATTTACTGAAGACACTTTTTCCTATGGGATATTCTTTCCTGCTTTGTCAAAGATTAATTGACCATGTAAACATGAATCTGTTTCTGCGTTTTCTATCCGATTCCTTTCATCTATGCATCTATTTCTATGCCAGGACAAAACTGTTTTGATCACTAGTTTTGTAGTGTAACTTGAAATCTGGAATTTTGATACCTTCAGCTTTGATTTTCTTTTTCAAGATTGTTTGGAGTCTTTTACAGTTCCATACAAATTTTAGGATTATTTATCCTAGTTCTGTGAAAAATGTTGTTGATATCAGATAGAGATTGCTTAAATCTGTAGATTGCTTTGAGTGGTATGGATATTTTAACAATATTTTTTTCTTCTAATCCACAAGCATAGAATATCTAACATTTGTTCATGTCATCTTTCAATTTCCTTCATCAATGTTTTATAATTTTCAGAATACAGTTCTTTCACCTTCTTGGTTAAGTTTATTTCTAGGCATTTTATTACTTTTGGTTTAATTGTAAATGGACTTGCTTTCTTAATTTCTCTTTCTGTTGCTTCACTATTATTGTGTAAAATGCAATGGATTTCTCCCATCCAAATACTAACCAGGACTGACCCTGCTTAGCTTCCAAGATCAGATGAGATCAGGCGTGTTCAGGGAGATATGGCTGTAGACTGCAATGGATTTCTGTACATTGATTTTCAATCTTGAAATATTACTAAATTAATGTATCAACTCTTGTGGCTTTCTGGTGGAGTATTTAGGGTTTTCTTTATATAGTATCATGTCATCTGCAAATCAGTAAAGTTTTACTTCTTTCTTACCAGTTTTGGTACTTTCTATTCATTTTTCTTGTTTGATTACTGAGGCTAGGACTTCCAGCGTTATGTTGAATAAAAGTGGTACGGTGAACATCTTTGATTTATCCTGACCTTAGCAGGGAAGCTTTCAGTTTTTCACTATTGAGTATGATGTTGGCTGTGGATTTTTCATATATGACTTTTATTAGGTTGAGTTATGTTTCCTCTAAACCTATTTTGTTTAGGGTTTTTAATCATGAATTGATGTTGTACTTTGTGAAAACTTTGTCTACATCTGTTGAAATGATCATATGTTTTTTTATCTTTTCTTTTATTGATATGATGCAACACATTGATTGATTTGTGAATATTGAACCACTCTTGTATCATTAGAATAAATCCCACTTGATCATGGTGAATAATTTTTTAATGTATTATTGGATTTGGTTTACCTATATTTTGCTGAGGATTTTTGCATCTATGTTCATCAGAGATATTGGCCAGAAGTTCTTTTTTTGTGGTGTCTGTAACTGGTTTTGATATTGGGGTGATACTGGTCTCATAAAATGAATTTGGAAGGTATCCTTCCTTTTCTATTTTTTGGAATAGTTTGAGGATAATAAGGATTAACTCTTCTTTAAATGTTTGGTAGAATTCACCCATGAAACCATCTGGTCCTGGACTTTGTTGGAAATTTTTTGATTATTGATTCATTTTCATTGCTGGTATTCAGTCTGTTCAAGTTTTCTATTTCTTCTTGCTTCAGTTTTGGTAGGTTATATGTTTCTAGGAATTTAACCATTTCTTATAGGTTGTCTAATTTGTTGGTATATAATTTTTCATAATATTTTCTTATAATTATATTTCTGTGGTGTTGGTTATCTCATCTCTCTCATTTCTGATTTTGTTTGAATCCTCTCTCTCTTTTTTTTTGAACTTTTTTTGATGAATCTAGCTAAAGGATTGTAATTTGGTAGATCTTTTCAAAGAACTAGCTCCTGATTTCATTGATCTGTTCTTTTTTTTTTTTTCCTATTTCACTTATCTCTGCTCAAATCTTTATTATTTCCTTCCTTCTACTGTTTTTGGGTTTTATTTGCTCTTTTCTAGTTCCTTTAGGTATAAGTTTAAGTTGTTGGAGATTTTTCTTGCTTCATGAGGCAGACCTATATTGCTATAAACTTCCCAATTAGAACCATTTTTGCTGCATCCCCCAAATTTTGGACTATTGTGTTTTCATGTTCATTTGTCTCCATGTGTTTTTTATTTCTTCTTTGATTTCTTGGTTGACCCATTCATTGCATTCTCTACATTTAGTTGTGGAGTTTATTCTGCCAGCCTTTGGGTTATTTTCTGGGTTATTTACACTAATGTTTGTGTTATTGAATTGCATCCATGGGACAAGATAAGCTTAAGGTCCTCCTACTCCTCCATCTTCCCAGGAATTTATTATTACTCTTCTATACTCATCTTGATTCATTATTTGACTGTTTAATATTTATTGTTTTATCTCATCAGACAGTGATCCACAAAGGAATGGTGTTTCTGCATATCATATACATGGTAATAAATTTTCCCAACAAAGACTTCAAATATAGACACATTGTTCTTGATTTACTCTTCCATTCATTTATTCATTTTAGCTTCATATCTACTTAAGATCAGGTACTGTTTTAGCTATGGAGTCCCTAGTGGTGAACAAAAATTACCTCACAGATTGACTTCAATTGAATGAATGTGCCACTGAATGTGCGTGTACTGTATGCAGATTTCATTTCTATTTACTGAACTGACTCTTTTGAAACAAACATGTGACAGACGTGCAGGATAGAAGAGCACAGGCATGTTATTGGGAAAACTTATATTTAGGAAATTTATACTTTGGTCCTAATGCTAATTAGTTGTTTGAACTTTGGAAATGCATATAAATCATTTATGTCTTTCTTTCCCAATATAGGTTTCTACATCATAAAAATGTTTAAAGCATAAACTCTCTCTTAGGATGTTTCCTTGTTTGAAACTTCCTGATCCTATCATCAAATGTAGAACATTTTACTAGCCATTATTATGTGAAAACCACAACTTAGAAAAAATTACTTAGACATTATGAAAGTCAAGAACAAAAAAGTTCCACTTTAGTTAATTATACTCACTTTGTAATGTGTGATTATTTTTACCTATAATGATTGAGTGTCTTTCTATAATACATGTTGTCAAACATGTAAACCATGAGTGGTGTCTTGCTACTGTGTGTTATAAATATATTACCCCATGATCTCAGCTGTGTTTATAGAAGCAATCTGCTCCATTCTTGTAGCTGTTTGAATTTAAATACAATATTTGACTTTATGCAGACTTATTCTTGACTTCAAACTTACCCATCCCATTTCTTCTCTCTGCTAACAATGAATTTCAATAGCCAATATAGTTACCAAGCTTATGGTAGTTTATATATTCAAGTTTTATTCTAAACTTTATTTAAGTAGACAAAAAGCATTTTTTTTAACTTCTAAAATAATATTATTTCTTCTGAATTCCTAATTCCAGTAAAGAAAATTTTTGAAGAACTCAGAGAGGAAGCCCATATATGACAACACTGGCTTCAGCAGTTATATTAAAACACTGTAAACACATGAGTCTCCACAGAGACTTGGGAAAAACTTTTTTTCTCAGCAACCTCATGCTTCCCATTTGACAATCACCCATTGCAATTCAGCAATATATTATAAATTAGGTAGCTTGAAAAGAACAGACATTTATTTCTCACAGTTCTAGAGGCTGGAAAGACCAAGCTCAAGGCTCTGGCAGGTTCACAGTCTAGTGAAAGCCCACTTCTTTTCACTATAACTTCAAATAGCAGAAGAGGCAAGGGATCATTCTTGTTCCCCCTTTATAAGTACACAAATTCTACTCTCCAGGGCTGGAATAGCACATTGGTGGCTATACCAGACACTTAATCACTCCCCAAAGGCCCCCACCTCTGAACACCATCACACTGGGGTTCAGGTTTCAACATATGAATTGGGAGGATACGATAGTCCATAGCAGTATTGTATTTAGATAATTTTGTCATTCAATAAAACCATAAATTATGGAAAACTATGTCTTTTTCAGGTCCAGTATATTTTAATTTATCATATCCTTTATCATCATTTCCTTTTCATAATCACTTTTTTTCTGGTACAATTATACACCCATCTAGATGTAATGTATATGCTTACATTTTCTTTTATAATTTTAGTCTTATGCATCTCTTTTCTTTCTCTCATTGCATCTTCATTATGTGCTTACCTATAATTGGGGCATTAACTGCCTCCTTTCTAATATTAAGCACTTTAATTAAAGATTTTATTTCAACAAATCTTTTTTTTTTATTTCCAAGAATATTTCATCTATGATCATTCTTTATACTAACCTGCTGTTGAACTCATATGCAATATCTTCTTAACTGTATACAAGACTGTTGATTATTAGCTTCTTTGTCTTTAGTTTTCCTCATTTTCTTTGTCTCTAATACAATGTATTCATCTATTGTGTCATGGACATTCCTTTACTTAATTAATTAACTAACTAGAACACATTCCTACTTTTATTTTGATGAGCCTTAGTTAGAATTGCCCTCTGGCTTAGCTCTAATATCAATAGTGAACCCTCATGTAGTACTGTGTTCCAGTAGCCTCTTCCAAAGCTTTGTGCTTCTTTTATATATATATATTTTTTTAAGATTTTATTTATTTATTTGAGACAGAGAGAATGAGAGAGAGAGAGAGAGCACATGAGAGGGGGGAGGGTCAGAGGGAGAAGCAGGCTCCTTGCCGAGCACGGAGCCCGATGCGGGACTCGATCCCGGGACTCCAGGATCATGACCTGAGCCGAAGGCAGTCGCTTAACCAACTGAGCCACCCAGGCGCCCGCTTCTTTTATATTTTACTGAGAGAAACTGAGACTCAGAAAAGCTAGGTACCTTGCACAAGGTCAGAGTGCCAATAAATGATGGAGCCAAAATGGAAACATGGGCACTTGTTGCTTGTAATCATTCTAATATAGAGTCCCTTATAGAAATTATCCAATGCTATGGTTTTATTACTAAAATGGGTCTGATGAGAAAGGGACAGATAATGTTACTAATCAAAGGATGTCCTATTTTTATAGTAACACTTCTCTGCCCCCCTAAAATGTAAAAAAAAAAAAAAAATCTCTATGGGAATCTCTTGATATGGATTGATTATCCATGCATATGGAATGACACAGATACAGGTTTCAATGTTCCACATATCAAGCTTATAAAATAATGTAAAATTTAGGAATTCAATTTTAAACTTAGTTTTATTTTTAAGATAAAATGATATGCTTTGTCTAGCTGTAGTATTATCAAGCAATGCAAAATTAATATTTTCAAGTTTGGGGGAAATATATATGACATGATGGATTATTGTATTGTCAAACATAATGAAATACCTTTAAAATATATTTAAACCAAATCAATATAAACATGAAATAGAGACATAGTTATTATAACCAAAATGTAATATACTTTGTGAGAAATTAAACCAATCTGTCAAATAATACCATTTCTGAAGACTAAAGGGCACATGTGCTTTCTATGTGTCCTACAACTACAGCTTACATCTTGCAAAGGGAGCCTGTTAAAATCCCTAGTTAAGTACTGTTATCAGTTAAGTAATCAGAGCATTAATTAAGGTGGTAATAAAACTGTTAACACCAGCAGTCTTTTCAGTTGTAAATAACTACTAAGAAGCCCATTTGCAATGCCAGTCTTGACTGACAAGAAATAGAAATTTCAACCCTTGTTGAAATGTACTTACTTACTTCTACCTTTCCTACCCAAAGCTATTAAAACAATCTCAATATAAATACTAAGATTAGATTTATGAGAAGTGTTCAGTAACTTCATGTTATTGGAAAGTGCAAAAGCAGAAAACTATAATTTGAGGATAAATTAAATATGACAAGATGATTTGGAAATTGTGAGCAAGAGCAGTAAGATTTTATAGAAGTATCAAATACCTACAACCCTCTCCGACATCTTGGAAGTGAAAACTAAATCTGAGACAGGTTTATCTAGAAGGGCTTGTGAAGGCAAATGGAGGCCACCTGCCAAGAGCTCTAAATGGTGAGAAAGAAAAGAGATGATTGATACCTAGACAGAAGAAGAGAGAGCAAAGAATGAATGCTGTTTACAGAATACATTTAAGCAATACATTGTTGAAGTGCATTAAGAGATTTTAGCAAATATACCTAAATGAAAACTGACTTCAAATTCAGTAATTTTACAAGTATCTACATCATAATCATTTGTTTTACCTGTACTTTCAAAATTTTGTCTAAAATAGATTTGGATTAAGTTAAGCCACACACATCCCCCCCATGAAAAACTCTACTAATAATTTTTGGAAAAAAATACTGTCTCTTGAGACTTCTATATTCTAAGATGAAAGAATCTGAAGCAAAAAACTTTCCCTCTAAAACAATTGGAAGTGTGTGTGTGTGTGTGTGTGTGTGTGTGTGTGTGTAGTTTAGTTAAGCTTCTCCATGGTGCTGCTTCCTTAGCATACATTTTGTTTGGCCACAACCCCTCATGCAAGCACATGTGTTAGATAACAGTCCATAGAATCACAAGCAACTGGAAGTTTCTTTATGACTTCCCCCGTAGCCTTTGTGATCATCAGTCTCTCCCTCCTAGGACCTTCCCCTAAGTGTCCCTTAGAGAAGAAGATAAACCACAAAGAAATAAGCAAAAATGTCAAGACTCACACTAAAATTTTCCATACAAGAAAAAAAAATCATGCAAAAACTGAGAAATGCAGAAAGAAATGAAGAGTAGAAAAAAAAAAATATTGCTTTCTATCCCAATCCACTATTTCTCTTGTCCTCTTGTATATAGTGATTTTATGATTTATATAACTTCATGTATTAAGTGAAATTATCCTGAGACCCAGGGACCTTTTACCAACTAGTAATGATGTATTTCCGCCTGAATATCTTGGGCATTTTAGAGTCATCCTGCCCAAAATTAGATTCATAATCTTTCCTTTACAATCTTCTTCACCTGAGGCTCCATATAACTTAAGGGCAGCATCATTCACAGTCACCTCCAGATTTAGTCTTTATTCTTCCTAACCTTAATAATAAATAAGACTTGTGGATTTTGCTTTCTGATTATTTTGAAACAATCTCACCCTCTCCCAGGGTATTGATCATTTCTCACCATGGCTATTTTGATAGTCTGCTGCTCCCCTTGGTCCGGTTTCTTTCCTAGTAATGATAGTATTCGCATTGCCGCCAGTTATTTTCCCAGCACAGATCTGATTATGCCTCTTTTATAATTAAAGCTTAGTTTTCCCACCTCCCATATTATAATGTAATTTTAGAATGTAAGACCATTGCAGTGTGGACCACCAAACTTTCCCAACTTCCTTCGCAGTCATGTCCTTAACCGATCCCATATTCCAGCCGTACCAGATGACAGTTCTTTTTTTTTAATTTTTTTAAATTTTTTTATTCTTATGTTAATCCCCATACATTACATCATTAGTTTTAGATATAGTGTTCCATGATTCATTGTTTGTGCATAACACCCAGTGCTCCATGCAGAATGTGCCCTCCTCAATACCCATCACCAGGCTAACCCATCCTCCCAACCCCCTCCCCTCTAGAACCTTCAGCTTGTTTTTCAGAGTCCATCGCAGATGACAGTTCTTAAACATCCCCAGTCACTACCATCCCCAAACCTGGGGTACACAATCTGTCTGCTTTATGATATCTCTTTACTATTTGCTTGTGAAATCTTATTCATTCTTTACCCAAGAGTTAATGAAAAAAAAAAAAAGTTACCATTTTTTCCTGAAATTTTTTTTTCCCCAAATGCTGCTCATTTCCTATCTCTGTTACAGTCAATTTTTTTCATCTGAAATCTTATTGGGATATTTCCAAAATCTGTGAAGTATACTGACAAGATCACTAGGATATTGGGCTTTTCCCAAGAGAACTTACTTTCAATCCCACTCCTTCAATTTATAGTGATATGGCCTTGGTGAAGGCATTTATCCACTTGGGAAATTGGTATCTTCCTCTGTATACAAGAAAATTATATCTTTTAGGGGTAGTTAGATTAAATCTAGCATAGAGAGTAAACCATAAATTGTTAATATTTAATTTTATTTATTTAATAATAAAAAAGATAATCATAATAAAAACTAAAATACATGGAGAACTGACAAATGCATCAGACCTTGTCAAAAAGTATTGAAACTTACGTGAATGTGCCATGCATGATTCTCAGCATTTTATCATTAATAACATTGCTAATCCTCACAGCAGCTTATAAAATTGGCAATACTGTGACCCCCATTTGACATATGAGAAATTATAGATTTGCAAGAGTTAACCTGACTGATACCAAAGAGCTTATAAATTGTCCACACAGGATTTGAACATAGGCACTCCGACTACAGGACTCTATCTGGCCATTAAATGCAAACTTACAACATCTTTGGTATTTGTGCTATTTCCCTAAAGCTTTCCCTCTTTTTTACAGTCTGCTCAGATTTGGGCTTTTATGTCAGATGCTTTTTTTTTTTTTTTTTTTTCTGCTTTGACCACAGCTTTTGAAATTTAGATTTGATCTAAACCCCTTGTCCTTCCCAACACTAAAACCACTACAAATGGCATAAAGTGTTACAACTACCATGATTCATTCATGCCACTACATTTCTACTGATTCCAACTTCCACTTGACCAGTTGTGTGACCAGTAACTTCCACAGGAAGAGTCATTATTCTAATTTTTCAAAGGACCAAGACAGGTAGTACTACTCTCATTTTTTAAAGAAGTCAACTGTAAGAAATATATATTTAGTTTAATTCAGGTTTTCAAATTACTATCAAGTTCCATAATGAAAATGATTAATGCTTTGCATAAGGCGAAGAGTTTCATTATTGATTGCCCATAAAAACAGTTCACATCTGCAAACCTCCCCAATTAAGTTTTTCCTCATTTCTAAATACTACTTTCCTACCTACCACACCCATGGAATCTATACTTGTAGATATCTCCATACACTTTCTTCCAGAAAAAAAAATCCAAAAAACCTAGAGACAACTCTAGTCCTGTAGTAATGATTTGACTTTTTTTTTCATTTCTGATAATTTGATGTGATAAATCTAAATGCAAGATTGAATTTTAGTTCTATCTTTAAACATCAAATTTTTCTAATTTTAAGAAGTTTTCTTCATATCAAGATTCCTAGTAATTCATTGAGAATATAAAAAAATAAAATAAAGTATATGCATGAGGCAGAAAATATTTTTGCTTTTTTTGGCTGAGGATAAATTTGTAGTAGAAATAATTAACTGGCCATTCAAATAAGAATTTGAAGAGGTTCTAAGGAAAGCTATTAAGCCTTATTAAGGACACAAAAAAGCAATGTCTTAATGTTGTGTAGAGGAAGAACTATTGATAGGCACAAAAAGAATGTAAAGGTGGAAATTCAAGCATTTCTTCCCATTTTTCCTTTGGTACTTACATCCTCAGCTCTAATACTTGAAAGATTAAACCCCCTCAGGCAAACCAAACCAAGAAGGATAATCTGATCCCTTGGAGAGCAGAGGTATTTACCTGATATTCTACTCCAGTCCTTTTTTTTTTAATGATCTATTTGTTATTTTTTATTGTTATGTTAATCACCATACATTACATCATTAGTTTTTGATGTAGTGTTCCATGATTCACTGTTTGCGTATAACACCCAGTGCTCCATGCAGAACATGCCCTCTTTAATACCCATCACCAGGCTAACCCATCTCCCCACCCCCCTCCCCTCTAGAACCCTCAGTTTGTTTCAGAGTCCATCATCTCTCATGGTTAGTCTCTACTTCAGTCTTCTAATAACAAAGAAAAGGTATGGCATTTGTGACTCCAATTTAAAAGTGATTCTGGATATAAAACGATCCTAGAGTCCAAAGACAGATAGAGCAGTGAATGCAGCATAGTGTGCTGGCTGTCATCATTTAATGCTTTATGGGAACTGATTGGAGGGAGAAAGAAGTTAAAATCGTTGTATTCATCTGCGTCATAGGATAAAATAACCCTTTCAGTAATATGCTATTAATCCTAACAAAATTCTTCCAAAAATAAGTTTAAGAGAATTTAACAGAATTTAATATGGTCTTCTAGCGAGCACAAAACTCGTAAACCTAAGGCGTTAACTGTTCATAGTAGCACAGTTTCTATCATCTATTGTTGAAATCTGTGCAACAATAAGGCTGTCGTCCTATAGAGAAAATTGATAGCTTCTTCTTTGTTGAGGAGAAAATAGATGCTCATAACTAAACCAAAATAGTCACATAAACTCTCTTGGTCTAAATTTAACCACTTGCTAGCATAATGAAATCATTATCCTTATTTACAGTTACTACCCTAGCGAGCAGAATATGCACAATCTATTCTACTTGGACAGAATTCAAAATGCATTTTTTAGACAATGAGATTTCAACATTTTTCCTGTAACAAGAAAGACAGTCTCCTCTACTAATAAATCATCTTCCCAGAAGTCTCACTAAAGTAGGGCCATCAAAGTAAACTGTGAGTGAGCATTTCAAAATAAAGAATCTCGGGCGCCTGGGTGGCTCAGTTGGTTAAGCGACTGCCTTCAGCTCAGGTCATGATCCCAGGGTCCTGGGATCGAGTCCCGCATCGGGCTCCCTGCTCTGCAGGGAGCCTGCTTCTCCCTCTCCCACTCCCCCTGCTTGTGTTCCCTCTCTCGCTGTGTCTCTCTCTGTCAAATAAATAAATAAAATCTTTAAAATAAAATAAAATAAAGAAACTCAACTTCTGCCGGGTATATAAAAAAAATCTGTATGTCTCCTCTATTCTTCATCCATTAGTGGACCAGATTTATTTATTAGATTAGATAATTGCTGCCCCGAAAAGCTTGAGTGTTGCCCGGGGGAAATAAGGACAGGTGATTATAATTTCAGAGTGAAGCTTGGGGGTGGGGAAGTGAGTGCAGGTGCAGGATATCAGAGTGAGCTTAGGGGACTGTTGTTGGTCCTCAATTCTTAGTAATGTAGCAATTTTATAATACTTTGTGATTTGTATCATCAAAACAATGTCAATTACTCAATTGCCTCAATTATTTAACAGAGATTTTATAGAGAAAGTTAAGCTTAAATGAGGAATTCCTTTTCTTATTATAAGGTACAAAGATTTATATAGGGGTGAGGTGTTAAAGGATACAAAGCTTCAGTTATGCAAGATGAATCAGTCCTAGAGATGTGCTACACAGCATGGTACCTAAAGTTAATAATACTATATTGATGCTTAAAAATGTGTTAAGAGGTAGATTGTAAGTGTTCCTATCACAAAAATTATAACAATAAAGAAGGTGAATGAAACTTTTAGCAGTGATGACTGTATTTATGGCACAGACTATGGTGATTTTTCCATGGCTTATCTCCAAACTCACCAAGTTGTATACAGCAAATATGTGCAGATTTTTATATGTCAATCACAGTTCAATAAAGGGTTTAATTTTTGAAGAGATAAGTCTTCAAAAGTTCTGTTCAAAGTAATTGTTGATTATAAAATAATTTTGATTTTTAAAAATATTCTTCTATATCTTTTTTTTTTAATTGGAGAATTCCTCCCTTATGTGTCTACACTATTTTATGTTTTATTTTTCAATGATCAGTATTCCAAGTTGGAGGTCCTTAGTAAGAAATTGTAATAAACTTGAATTGTAATATAGTCACTACAAACAAATTGGAATATAAAACGGACTCAATTTTGTAATAACTAATTCAGTCCCTCTTTACTGAATGGTAATACTCTCAGGTCTGAGGGAATTCAAACATGCAACCCCAAAATATGCCACCCTGGCATATCTACTGTTTTGAGTAATGGGTGCTTGAAAACAGCAAATATAAGAAAAACCTTCCTTCTTTTCTTTTGACTTTCTGACCTTTTTTTCCCTAAAATCAGGACATGCTATTCTCATGTGAAAGATGTCCTCCCTATACCAGGAGGAAAGTAACATTCTTGTTATCAGGATGAGACATTGAGTGAAACCTAGAGAATTCCATACAAACAGACTTTCTTAAAAAAAATCCCATCTTCCTTTCACTTCCCCACAAAGCTTTGTTACTTTTCTACCATTGCCTCTTTGTTCAACTTACAATAAAAGCAAGGTAGGTTTTGCCATTTTGGGGGAGTTTTCATTTATGATGAAGGCACCTGTGTCATAGAAAACTTTTTATCAAATATATTTGTATGTTTTTCTCCATTTATCTGTCTTATATCAATTTAATTCTCAGGCCCAGCCAAAAAAGTAATAATAACATAAAGATAAAATTCTGCCTCCTCAGCAACTCTAATCCAAGCCAATTTCTAAAATAGGTCAAGAAAAATGTACAGGCATTTAAGTATACAAACAAAATAATAAAATTTTAAATGAAGGTAATTAAAACCAAGCATGCAGATCAAGTGACTGAAAGCATATAAACACAGGTATTAAGCAAGAAAGCCATTTTTTACAGATTGTGATTTACATTCAGTAAGGAGAAATACTAATAGGATCACTGGGGAACATTTCAAGTGTGATTGAAAAGTAACTTGGTTACTTTTTTTCGTATTCTAAAGTATGATAGTAAATTCCTTAAAAGGGCATGAAGGACCAATAATTAAAAACAAAACAGAACAACAACAACAAAAGACTACAGAAAATTTATGTTCCCCAATTCATACTGGTTCTACAGAAACACAGAATTGCTGATATAATTAGATTATAAATGGAACAAGACCTCCGAGGGCTCTGATGTCATAATGGGCCAGGCCTGACCATCCCTAAGCTCTCAGAAACTCTGCCCTTGTCCCTCTCACCCTCAATGCCTGCACTCACCAGGCTCTATTCAAACACAAGAATTTTATATTACATAATTTGATTTTATATTCTCTTTGATAAAACATTTTGTACTATATTCTGTCATGTTACTAACAGTGAATGGACATTCAAATAGGTATAAATACTACAGAAAGCCATTTAATTGATGATACTCCCAGATGCACTATATTTAAGAGTCTTAAAATGTTTTTCAAAAGTCCAAAGTCCTCTAAAATAATTTTAAACGCCAGAGATTCTATAAATACTTACATATCAGTATAAATGAGAAAATATTCTCCCCCCTCAACACACAGAGGGCTTGTTATTTAACGCAAATTTCCATGCCTACTCTTAGAGGCTTTAATTTCATAGTTCTAGGTGAGAAATCAGCATCTTTATTTTTAATTTTTGACATTTTCATTATTCTACGCTTTAGTGTGGACCTCCTTGGGTTCATCTTGTCTGGAACTCTATGTGCCTCCTGAGCTTGGATTTCTTTTTCTTTCCCCAGCTTAGGGAAGTTTTGAACTATTATTTTTTAGCTATTATTTCTTCAAATAAGTTTTCTGCCCCTTTCTTTCTGTCTTCTTCTTCTGGGACCCCTATAATACAAATGTTTGTTCACTTAATGTTGACCAAGAGATTCGTTAACCTATCCTCATTTCTTTTCATTCTTTTTTTTTTTTTTTTTTTTTTTTTTCATTTTGCTGTTCAGCTTGGGTGCTTTCCATTACCCCTTCCAGATCACTGATCCATTCTTCTGCATCCTCTAATCTGCTGTTGATTCCTTTTAGTGTACTTTTTCATTTCTGTTCCTATATTCTTCCACTCTGATTAGATCTTTTTTTATATTTTCTCTTTGTTAAAGTTCTCACTGAGTCTATTCACTCTTCTCTCCAGTCTGGTGAGCATTTTTATGACCATTACCTTGAACTCTTTATCAGATAAATTGGTTATCTTCGTTTCATTGAGTTCTTTTTCTGTGATTTGGTCTTGTTCTTTTGTTTAGAGCATATTCCTCTGTCTCTTCATTTTATTTAACTTTCTGTGTTTTTGTGAATTAGGTGGAATGGCTACTTATAAACTTGAAGCAATAGTCTTGTGTATGGTTGTCCCCTATGTAAACTATGCGTGTCCAGGGTTTAGCTGGCCTTGATGGAATTGTGGGCTAGCTTGGACTGCGGGTCCTGTGGCACTCTGTGCTGGGCTACCCTGTTAGGATGAACAGAGCTGAAGTGAGTATAGGCCTGGGTGATCCTGGGGCTCTCTGTGCAGAGGTGCCTGGGTAAGACAGATAAAGCTGAAGTGGGTACAAGCCGAGGGGGGTCCCATGGCTTTCTGCATTGAGGATAACCTGGGGAGACAGCTGAACTGAAGTGGGTGCAAGTTGGGGTGTTCTGGGGTGCTCCTTGCAGAGGATGTCCTGGTGGGGCAGCTGGAGTTGAGGCTGTCATGGGCTGAGAGGGGGTCCCCAGGATGCAATGGGAAAATGTTCTTGTTAGGAAAATAATCATGATGCTAGTGATCATGGTTGAAGATGTGGTCAGGATAGTGTTGATACTATTAAGAAAGGTCCTACTCTACAGAATGGAAAGCTCTGACTGGCTGTCATTATATGTCAGGATAAAGGCAACATCATATGAAGATCTAAACTCTTAGCAGATGTGCCATTTCAAGCTGCCAATTTTGGAGCAGGTGCACATAAATAAGGTACAATATAGAAATGGCTTCCAATCAATTTCCTGAAGCACTACTATTGCAGCTGTTTAACTTTCCCATAGTTTCATCTCAGAGGTTGTCAGGAGAAATAGCTTGCTTTCTGTCCCTTGTAACTGAAGAGAAGCATCTATAGTGAAGCATCCCAAAGGTGAAGACTTCATATTCACTTTCAATTTGGAGAGGAGATCCAAGTGAGGCCAATATATGATCATCATGAGAGAAAAAGAGAGAATAATAGCAATTTTTATTCACCATGTGTTTACTCTCTGCTGGCTACAGCACTGAGCTAGGTACTTTGTAGATTACCTCAGTGAAACTTCAGAAAAATGCTTTGAAGTAGATAATGTTACTATCATCATCATCCCCATTTTTAGAATAATAACCCAAAGCACAAGCAACTTAATAGCTTGCCCAAGGTCACACAGCTGGTGAGTGACAGATCCAGAAAACGACAAAAGAGGCCATCTGACTCCAGATGTCATGCTCTTAGCAGCCAGACTATATTGCATGTATTTAATGAAATTTATGCAAACAATCCCTTCCCATTTTCCCCCCTCTTATTAGTTTCAGGAGAAAAGAGAAAACTCATTTTCTGCATTCTCTTTTCCTTAATTTTTTTCAAAATATTTTAGGCTCCCCCTTCAAAGACTCTGGGTTAAATAAAACTCTCTAATCTTTAAATTTCATTCTTTTCATATATAGCTAATATATAATACAAACTAGTTAGAGCTTATAGAGACAACTCCTCTCTCCTGAGCAAAGTAAAAACCTGATAAAAGAAATATAATCTTTTTTGGAAATTTTTCTCAGTACTTAAAAGTAATGTTTAAAGGACTGTGGCAAATTGACATAGAAGAAAAGACACACAGAATATATTACGTTTAACTGATGATTGGATTCAATGTGGATGAAAGAATGAATCTCATATATCTCCTATTTGTGGAAGGACCTGTGGCAGAGATCAAATTAGCAAGTGACAGTGTTTTATCTGTTACCTAAACACTTAATTTTAACAATTTAATGATATAGTTGCACTCATAAACTCTCTGTTAGGAGTTTTTAAATTACTGCATTTAATTTAATTCACAAAGAAGATATTCCCTAAGCACATGGTAATGTGAAAAATCATGCCCCTAATTATAGAAAAAAAGAAAGATAAGCCTTTAAAGAGACTGCAGTTTGCAAAAGAGAATGAGCAATATTTAGTGAATGAATAAATGGGCACAAAGGAAGTTTTAGCAGAACGGTACCATGTTTACTCTGAAGACAGTTAGCATGCCAGTCATAGATTTCCAGAGTTGGTACTTCACAAATTTCAAATACTTTTAATCCTCATTTTCATGGAGACAGATTTTCAGTTTCTTAAAATTTCAAACACATTTTTGTAATATGTTGGAAAGTCCAAAGAAAATGAGAGTATCTAATGCATGTTAATACAATTCTATCTTTTAAAGTATCTTCACCATAGAGTATGGGTTGCAAGTCAGGTTCCCCAGGAAGTGGACCCTAAAGTAAATGTTAGATATTAATTATTGAATATTTGCAGGATTCACACCTGTGGTTAATTTCAAAATAAACAGAGTAAATATATATTGATTTTTATGGAAACATTCTTATGCAATACGAACTGGGGTTTGTCTCTAAATTTATTACTTAATAAATCTATATAATTTACCAATAAGTCACTTGGGATCTCGATGAATTCTTTTTCCATCAAAGTTCCGTGTTAAAGAAGTGAATGACCGCCTCACTTCACAGTGCTGGGAAGAACAACTCTGGGAAGGAATTGCTAGGTCATTGTTAGTGCAGCCAAGGGCCATGCAGGCTTCTGCCTTCCTGGGAGCCAGGACCAGCCTGGTAGGTGAGGTTGTCTGGCCCAAGACAAGCGGGACCTGAAGGTTTGATGTCCCGATGGCACAAATGTTTCCAAATGCTTATTTGCAATAAACCTTCTTCATCTTGGCTAATTAAAATGAAATTGAAAATGAAAAGGGGTGCCTGGGTTGCTCAGTCGGTTAAGTGTCTGCCCTCATTCAGAAATTGATCCTGGGGTCCTGGAACCATGCGAGGAATCTGGTTCCCTGCTCAGTGGGGAGTCTGCTTGTCCTGCTCCCTCCGACCATGCCCCCCACTTGTGCTCTCTCTCTTTCACCCACACCCTCTCTCTCAAATAAATAAATATATTTTTTTAAAAAATTAAATTAAATTAAAATGAAAAGTCCCCCATTAAGATTCCTTCCAAAAAGAATTTAGTCAAAAATGTTAACAAATTAGTCTTTATAAAACTTGATTAGAGTAGTATGAGTATTATGAAGTGTATAAATTTCAAAAGAAACTAATAAAATTTTAACTGAAAATAATTTTAGATTATCCTAGAATTTAAAAATGCAGGAAATTGCCATAGCCATTACTGTATTATCCGAGCACCTTTCATTCCAAGGGAAAATAGTGATCAGATTTGGGCAGCACGTACATTCATTGTCTGGTCTACATTTGGCAGAATTGTCAAATGGGAGAAACAGAGAAAATGTCTATCAGAAGCCAACAATTATTTTCTTCTTCACTTGACACAGTATCTGGGTCATTTATTTAGAAAGCACACTATTGCTTTTGACACCTTATGCTCTGTAGGCATCCTGTGTCCCTTAATTTCTCAGAGTGAAACTGGGAGGACAGTTAATAGTAGCATTCAGCCAATTATTTCAGAAAAAAAGAAGAAACAGGGGTGGGTCATTTACCATTCCTATGTCCCTATCATCTCAAAATGAATATTTTTAATGAACTTTGTTTCATCTTCTGATTCATCATTCATGATTGGTGTATATGCATCTTTTATAAAATGAGTAATTCTTAAGAAATTAAGAATTTCTTAATTCTAGTACTGCAATAATGATAATTATCTTCACTATTTCCATGACTGAGCAAATTATGTTGACTATTTTAATAGATATTACATATCTGTTACACTTGCAGTAAACTCTTTCTTAGAATGACTTGTTCCTGTAGGATAATTACTGCATAATGCTTTATTATAATGTGGAGTCTAATCTTGCAGGAACCTTAGAAACCCAGTCTTATGGTAATATATTTTTTAGCACTCCTTTCCTGTTACCTTTCATCTCACTGAATGCCATTCTCTTTCCTTTGAGTTATATTACATATATTCTTAAATATTTACATAAAATTTGTCTTAGGAGTATAAGCACAAAAAATACAAAACAAAGCAAAACAAAACAAAACAAAAAAACAAAAAGCAAATCTTTAACAAATCTCTATCTCCAAAACTCCAAGGCCAATTAATTATGCTACATTAATATTGATGTTGCAGTAACAGGTATCTATGATGTTTTACCTTTATGAAAATGACCTAAAATTTTATTTTATGTTACACTACCTTTATTCTTTTGTAAAATTCTCAAATTCTATTTTTTTCTTTTTTTGGTATTTTTGTTACTGGTGAGAGAGCCTGTGTTGTGTGAATGGAGGTCTTGGTTAGGGATCCATGCTCAAATAAAGACAGCCAGAAGGAAAGTAGCCAGCAGGAAGCAGTTCATTAAAGTGGAAGTACACTCTCAAGGTGGGCAAGAAGGCAGCCTCAGGGGAATGACTCCTGGGTTTCGGGATTGGGTATTACTGGGTCTCTCTGGGCTGGGAGGAGTTATGGGGTACAGTGGGGTGGTCTCTAATGGAGGCTTCCAATCATTTGGGGGACTCCTCCCACAGGGGGAGTTTTTAAACCCACAAGGTTTGTACCAGATGGCTTGTGGCAGCCTTTCTCCATGGGAGGTGGGGGGTTGGTGGTGGCTGTACCCTCAACGCAAATGTATCATAATGAGTATAGGGTTTAACCTGGGGCAGAGGTGGAAGAGAAAGTAATGCTCTGCACCTGTGGCTCTTGATCTGTACCCACCCCCAAAGTCTTGGAAGCCACAAGGCCAGGAAGTTGTACTTCAGGGCTTTTAATGTACAGCTTATTTATCAGGGTCCTTGCCTCCAGCTCTTGTCTCTGTCGTTCCCTTTCAAAGACAGGACTCTGCCCTGGGTGTTCCTTCCACTCCTCAGGTCTAGCTTCTCCCTAACATTTTTAGGGGCACCAAGAGAAGGAACACCCAACAGTTTGTGGAATTAGGCAATACACCGATATAGTTCTTCCCTATTCTCTAAGAATTTTGGAGAAAAGTTTCTTGCAAGTCACAGATAGTCTGGGAACACTGAAAATATTAGTCTGTACCTTTCCTTTTACTTGCATACTTAATGTTAAACAGAACAAAGAGCAATTTTCTTTAAGTAAAAAATAAGTTTATTCAAGAATAGCAGAGCAATTGCAATTTGGGACAAACAAGCTATGGTGAACCACAGGCAAGTCTGAAGAGACAAAGGGAAGTTCAGCTTGTACTGCATTTTAGGAGGAAATTAGCTAGGGTTATTTTGAACAAAAGTTTACTGGAGAACAAGAGTTTGAGGTTGTGGCAGTTTCTCATTTGCCGCATGGGTTGGAGGGAGGGAGGAAGCTTCCTTCCTTTCCTTAAAGAGAGAAGATACAATTCCTATGTGAAAAATATAATCCCTTGTTGAAATAATTCTTACCTTCTAACTACTGGTTATCCTGGTGGCAAGAAGTGGTATGCCGGTAAGACAGCTCCCCCTTCAAGGCTTCCTGACTCAACTTTAATTAAAGTTTCCTTTCATTTGTTTGTTTGTTTATTTATTATTTATTTATTTACTTATTTATTTTCACAATAGGTTCTAGAAACTCTGTGGGGAAGAATTTGAAATTAGGCTCTGTATTAGCTTCCTCATGATACCATAACAAATGGCCAGAAATTCAGAGGCTTAAATTAACACGCATTTATTACTGTATAGTTCTAACTCATAGGTCATTTGACACAGGACACATTGGACAAAAATCAAGGTATCTACAGGGCTAGTTTCCTTTCCGGAGGTTCTAGGGGAGAATGTTTCCTTTCTTGTCTGGCTTCCAGAAGCCACATGCATTCCTCACCTCAGGCCTGCATCTGCAAAGCCAGCGTCACATCACAACACTCTTCTCTGCCTTCCTCTTACACTTTTGAGGACTCTTGTGATTACACTGGGCCTACACGGATAATCCAGGATAACTTCCTATTTTAAGACCAACTCTTCAGCAACTTTAATTCCATCTGTAATCTTAATTCCTCTTTTGTCATGTAAGGTAAAATATTTACACATTCCGAGACTTGGACATGGACATCTTGGGAGGGAGGTGGAGAGGAGCATTATTTGTCTGCTACCATTTTTTAAAGATTTTATTGATTTATTTGAGAGAGACAGAGAGAGAGAGAGAGAGAGAGAGAGCACAAGCGGGGGGGGGGGAAGGGGCAGAGGGAGAGGGAGAAGCAGACTCCTCCCTGAGCAGGGAGCTGGACATGGAGCTCAATCCCAAGACCCCAGGATCATGACCTGACAGAAGGCAGACGCTTAACCGACCAAGCCACCCAGACACCCCTGTCTACTACCATCTTAATTAAGTTTCATAATGCCTTTGAAAGACTGGGGAGCTCTAAGGAAAACTATATCAGAATGAAAAATACTAAGCTACTTGGAAACCACCATACCATGAGTGGGGAAAATGCTTTATGGAAAGGCTGAGTGATGTTCAGTCTCCTGTGGAGGAGAAAAAAGTCTACATTTAAAAGAAAGAATCATATCAGTAATGATTTTAGGCCTCAGAGATCCTTTGTATCACACATACACATGTACGTTTCTTTACAACTAAATGTACCATAAACCTTGCGTATTCCACCTCTGTCACTCAGGGTCTGGCCCTCAGTGCTTGCACATTCTGAGGGTCTAGCTTGAAAACCATCCCATTCAGGATTTAGGACATATCTCTTACAGGATACCATTTATTTATTTATTTATTTATTTATTTATTTATTTTTTAAAGACTTTATTTATCTGAGAGAGAGAGAATGAGAGAGAACACGAGAGGAGAGAGGTTCAGAGGCAGAAGCAGACTCCCCACTGAGCAGGGAGCCTGACGCGGGACTCGACCCTGGGACTCCAGGATCATGACCTGAGCCGAAGGCAGTCGCTTAACCAACTGAGCCACCCAGGTGCCCCTACAGGATACCATTTAAACAAAAGTTAGCCATGTTCAGATATTAAGTCACGTTTGGTTTGTGCCACCGTCAATATTCACAAATGGATACTTTTCTGGAATGTGGGAAGGACTTGGGAATCATGGGTTCTTAAGGGAATAAAAAGGCAAATTACTAGCGTGTGAAATTTCTCCTCCTGACACAAATGCAAAAAATACTGTCATGTCTGAGTAGTGCTGAGGATCTCTTCCCTGTTTCATTTTATGTTCAGATTCAGCTTTCATTCTGTTCCATACTTCCAGAGATATTCTCATATTAGCAAGCTTTTGGTAATAGCTGCACAGGTGGCTAAGGATCACAGCCTATTATTATTTACAGAAGCATATACCTCTTAAGATAGTTAAGACTGAAAATTTCATTTAAGTTTGTTAGCTGAGTCATAACTGTTCAATATTTAGGCAGATGGTATGTAGAGTCCATTTGTACTAATGGCCCTGCAATTATCAGAGACAGGTTTGCAATACTGGTCCACAAGATCAGCTTTTGAAAAACCTAATAAGAAGTGGGGTGCGGGGCGCCTGGGTGGCTCAGTCGTTAAGCGTCTGCCTTCGGCTCAGGTCATGATCCCAGGGTCCTGGGATCAAGTCCCACATCGGGCTCCCTGCTCCTTGGGAGCCTGCTTCTCCCTCTGCCTCTCTCTCTCTGTCTGTCTCTCATGAATACATAAATAAAATCTTAAAAAAAAAAAAAAAAGAAGTGGGGTGCATTTTCCTAGGATTAAAGAGAATAGAAGCTAAAATCAGAAATCAGAGGAAACAGAAGAGCAACAAGGTCAAAAGTTATAGAAGTTGAGGGCTTTCGGAGCTTTGTGCAGCAATATTAATTTTATATGAGAAAATCTTATCCACCTAAAATTGTTTAAAAAAACTGACCTTGCTGACTTAGGACTACAGCATTTGTAGGTGGTGAAGAAGAAAATAATTTACCTAAGCAACTCAGAAAACAATATTTTGACTATCAGATACATGACTATAAGACTGTCATATTGATTACCTGATGCTTAAGAGCACCACCAATCAAATTTACCACCAATCTAAATTTTTAGGCTATTTTTTATCACATTTATTTACCTGACACACATTTATTATTTATATTAAGGAGGGAAAGAAAAAAGCTTGCTTTTGCTGAACATTTGTTTTGGGCCAGGTGTTGTGCAAAGGACTAGAATCATTGTCTGATACAATGCTGTAACATTACTCTGAAAGATCTGTTAGTATTCCAGATTCTTTTTTTTTTTTTTAAAGATTTTATTTATTTGATAGAGACAGCCAGAGAGGGAACACAAGCAGGGGGAGTGGGAGAGGGAGAAGCAGACTCCCTGCCGAGCAGGGAGCCCGACGCGGGGCTCGATCCCAGGTCCCTGGGATCATGACCTGAGCCGAAGGCAGACGCCCAACGGCTGAGCCACCCAGGCGCCCCAGTATTCCAGATTCTATCAGTGGGGAAACTGAAGCTGGTAAGTAAGGAACCCAGACTATGTGACTCCAGAGTGTGAACACTTAAGCACTGCTCCGCCTCCCTCCCAATCCTCATTAACTGCAAACTTTGAGAAGCCTCATCTGCCTTATTCAGTCAGGGCACTCTCCTTAGATAGGGTGATTGTATGTCTCTGTAAAAACAATTCCATTGCACACCTGTCTGCTATAGGGCTTAATTTTCAATATCGCCTCCTCCTTTATTCTCAGAAGTATAAGCTTGGATGACAAATCATATGCCGCCTCTAAATTATCTTCATCAACATCTATTATCTCTCACACCTTGATATTGTAGGGTGCCTTGCCCACCCAACATGCATTAGAAGTCCTCCTTCTCTTCACCAATTCGATGTCTTCATCTTTTTCAGTAGAGAGCTTGGCCAAAGATTCATTGGTTAATAATAATAATAATAATAATAATAATAATAATAATAATATATACCATAATAAACTTTTTTCTCCAAATTTTTATTTAAATTCTAGTTAGTTAATGTATAGTGTAATGTTGCTTTCAGGAGTAGAATTTAGTGATTCATCACTTATGTATAACACCCAGTGCTCATCATAACAAGTGCCCTCCTTAATACCCATCACCCATTTAGCCCATCCCCCACCCTATATCATAATAAATTTAAAAGTAATCTTTTGGCCATGTAAAATAAGAATGCTTCATTAAGCAGTATTTTAAAAATAATTTCCCAATTCCATGTATCTCTGTAGTTCATCTTTTTTTTTTTTTTTAAGATTTTATTTATTTATTTGACAGAGAGACACAGCGAGAGAGGGAACACAAGCAGGGGGAGCGGGAGAGGGAGAAGCAGGCTTCCCACCAAGCAGGGAGCCTGATGCGGGGCTCGATCCCAGGACCCCGGGATCATGACCTGAGCCGAAGGCAGACGCTTAATGACTGAGCCACCCAGGTGCCCCTCTGTAGTTCATCTTAATTGTAATCATAATAAGAATTTTTACGCTAAACAGATTCACATATAAAAAATTTAATATTTTTACATGACATTTTTTTTTGTTCATTTATTTACTCACATATTATCTTGTTTCAAAAAGATTTTAGGTAGGTTAAAACAAATGATAACCACAATTAGATGATTAAAACCAAATTAGAGAAATAAAAAGAATGCCCAAGATAAACAAAAATGTGGTTATAGTAAGAATCAGTGTCAAAATGTTTACTATGTTTGATCTTTAAACTTAAGATTAAGATAAAAAAAAAGAGGAGGTGGTAGGGGACAATGAGATAAATCAGAAATCTTTTAGAAAGAGAAATATAACAGTTCTGTTTGAGAAAAAAGGTCTTAATACTTTATTTATAGTTTATTATAAGGCATAGAATGGTATAATAGAAAAATGCCTTCAACAGCATATTTATTGTTACTGTTTTTACAGCAAATACAAAAGGATATTTCACTTGATTCATGTTTAGAGGTTAAATCTGATAAATTCGTGTCATTAAACACTATTCAAGATTTTATTTATATTTTGATTCTTCATCAAGGTTAGCAGTGGGCTGAGTACTCTACCTCACTCAGACATTCTTGTTGGAATCATTTGAACTCCAGAGACAGGCATCTGCAGCTAATCAGTGGGAAGGATCACTGATAAAAGATGCTTTGATAGCAGAAATTATAAGTAGATCCAATGGTTCATGAAGAACACTTTTTGATCTTTCTCTTTATTTGCATTCTGAGCATGCTGTGGATTGTCCACCACCAAAATCTGATATAAGAAATAGCAGTTTTTTCTCCTGCTCAGAGAAAAGAATTCACAGTGTGGAAACAGCTGAAAATGCATATTTAGAATATCGCTACAATGCAAATACTCCATGAAATGATTTTTTTTTTTTTGTTATCCTACGAGGAGATGTGGAGAACAAAGGCAAAAGAAATATAGAAAAAATTAAATTTCCTTACAATATACAGCTCATTGACAAGTACTTGGGACAGGGAGAGTGACCTTCCTCAAGGAGTTCAACTGCCTCAATGTTAATACTTTGCTAAAGGCAAAAGGCCACTTCAGCTTGACATTAGCCAGACCTCCAGGATCCTGTAAGTCTTCTCCAACATATAAAGGATATATGTTAGCAATCATCTTCCAAACATATGGCCCACTGATATACATCTGAAGGGTCTCATCACTAAGGTTTCCTAGACAGTAGTAAATGACCTTATCCTAATGACAGCTAGCCCCTCAAGGTCCTGGAAACCTTGCTTCCAAGTTCTTCAGAGACTTATGCTATCCAAACTTAAAAGTATATAATCAGTCACTCCTCATATGGTGGTTTCTGGGAGCTGCAGCTCTTTCTGCCCACTGTCCTGTCCCCATTGGTCCTCGTGCTTTAATAAAACCCACTTTTTTTGCAACAATGACATCTCAAGAATTCTTTCTTGACCATTTGCTCCCAGAAACCACCATTTCACATCATGAGGGGCTGATCAATACTATATAAGATTAAATTCTCTTTTAATAATTGAACAATTCTCATTAATTTAATATGGTAACCTATTGTTTCACTTCTGAGCTATTAAATAATATGAAAAAACAATAAGTCATATAGAAGGAGTAGATCAATGTGGAGACTGTTATATATAAGAAGCTCATAGGGAATATAAATAAGAGGTATTAAACAATTGAATGTATGATTATTTGAATCAATTAGATTACCTTTATAAAATTGCTTTCACTGTATGTGGAAAAAATTTACTTTGCCATTTAATCTCTAGTAGATTGTAACAGTGACATTTTTTTCCCAGAATAAAAAATAAAGAAAACAAACATGCAAAAATTCCAAATTGAAAAAGTTATCTGATGATCAACATTTTATTAAATAATTTTTAAAAATATATCTCTTAAGAATTGTCTCTGAACTTAAATCTATTATTAAAGATATTTCACTCTGGGAAATAAATAAGTTATCACCCACGTATTTTTCTTAAATTAAATATTTCAATTTACAGGTTTTAGTGTTCATTATGACTATAACAATATGCCCATTTAAATATGACTTCAATACATCTCAGTTATATTTAGAAATAATAATTTAATTGAATATAATTTGTTTCTGTAAAATAGACCACTTTTAATTTGTAATAGAATGCAATACCCAGAATCATCTATTCTTATAGATATTTAAAATATAAAAGAATAAGAAAGAAGGAAGGAAAAACAGAGAGAGAAGGGAGAAAGGAAGAAGGGAGGAGGAAAGAAAGAGAGAAAGGAAAAACAGCTAAAACAAATGAAAATTCAGATATGTTGCACTAAGGGAACTTAGACTTTTAAAGTAGTAAAAGTCATGTGCAAATCCACACAGAGATATGTAGCATACATAAAAGAGAAATTTTTTAAAATACAATTTTACAACTTATTCTAAAATTCTAGTAAAACCAAAAGAGAATTGAACTGAACATTTTGCTTACGAAATGCACATGAAAATCATGAGTAACAGAAATGACATTGCCTCTTCTGGATGTTATCAATACATAAGAAAAAATAACTTCACTTGTAATGGAAATAGAACAAGATACCTTTTTATTGCTGACCATAATGTCAAATACTTAAATGAATTATAATGTTTAATGTGGAAAGGAGGAACTGAAGTATCAAATTCTACAGATTTTCAGAAAAATAATTTGGTAATGATGATAAAAATTATTAAAAATGCATGGACTGTTTGACCCAAGAATTACATTTCTACGAATTTATCCCCTACAAATGTATATATACATAAAGATGCAAATACAAGAATCTCTATCACCATATTGTTTATAATAAAAAATAGAGAATAAACTAATATTCAGTACTAGATAATTGAAATAAATTTGATTTATTCAATGAAACATGCTACAATTAAAAGTATTATTTTTTATTACTCAGATATATAATAATGAACATTCTTTAGACTGTGAATTTATTTTATAATGTGTATTTTTTTTAAGATTTTATTTATTTGAGAGAGAGAGAGAGAGTGAGCGAGAACACGAGAGGGGAAAGGGTCAAAGGGAGAAGCAGACTCCCCACTGAGCAGGGATCCCGATGTGGGACTCAATCCTGGGACTCCAGGATCATGACCTGAGCAGAAGGCAGTCGCTTAACCAAATGAGCCACCCAGTCACCCCTATAATGTGTATGTTTTTATATTATACTTATACATATCATACATACTATATACAATACATATTGCATATAGATACTATATATGTATGTACGGTTATATACTATTATATATATGGAGAAAGATACAGAACAAAACTTTAATATTATCCATAAGTGATCAAACATTTTTTTTTAAGATTTTATTTATTTGACACAGAGAGAGAACACACAAGCAGCAGAGCATCAGGCAGAGGGAGAGGGAGAAGCAGACTCACCGCTGAGCAGGGAGCCTCATGCGGGACTCGATCCCAGGACTCCGGGATCATGACCTGAGCCAAAGACAGTCGCTTAGCTGACTGAGCCACCCAGGCGCCCCTCCATAAGTGATCAAATGTGTAAGATTTTTTTTTTTTGTTGTAATTCTTTCTGTGATGTAATTCATTTCCCCTAGTGAACATATATTACTTTCATGATCATAAAACTATAATTTTATAAAAATAGTCTCTTTGAATTTCTAAATTATTAGATTATAGTGAGATGATAGGTAATCTGTAAATATGAAGATATACCAAATAAAAGATAATATTTACAGAGTGAAAGACTGCAAACACTTACTACATATAACTTAAATTTTTTTCATAGTTTTAATATGTAGCTATGAATTAATTTCTCCAATAATGGTTATAAAATCATAATTTATTTAGAATTATAAAATTATAGAATTATAGAAATATAATAGAATATAGAAAATAGAAAGTTGTAGAATTATAGAAAATATTTTAATTAAATCTCTACCAAAAAAATGTAGAAATGGATTAACTACATGAGATTTTGTACATATTTATGAACATTAAAAAAAAACAGCACAGGGGCGCCTGGGTGGCTCAGCCAGTTAAGCAGCTGCCTTCGGTTCAGGTCATGATCCCAGGGTTCTGGGATGGAGCCCCCCGCATCAGGCTCCCTGCTCAGCGGGGAGCCTGCTTCTCCCTCTCCCTCTGCCTGTCTCTCTGCCTACTTGTTCTCTCTCTCTCTCTGTCAGATAAATAAATAAAATCTTAAAAAAAAAAAAGAATTATACATGGAGTTATTAAAGCACAAAAAAATTTTAAAAAAGCACAATGGAGAAACTATTCCATTTCATATAGTTAAATATCATTCTAGTCATAACTGTTCACTATTTAAAAATCTTTTTGATCAAGGTTGTTATAATTTATCATTTCTTTTTTTTTTTAAAGATTTATTTATTTGTGAGAGCGAGAATGAGAGAGAGAGTGTACATGAGATGGGGGAGGGTCAGAGGGAGAAGCAGACTCCCCGCTGAGCAGGGAGCCCCATGCGGGACTCGATCCAGGGACTCCAGGATCATGACCTGAGCTGAAGGCAGTTGCTTAACCAACTGAGCCACCCAGGCGCCCATGATTTATCATTTCATACCAGCTAACTCTTGGTTTCATTTAGTACACTATAGAAAACTTATTAAGAAATAGTTTTCTTATCCTAATATGATGAACATTATGTGGTAATAAAAAGCAAAAAATGTAGTAACTTCTCTAGTTTTGGAAGATGTTTAAGGGGCAATACAGTGGTCATACCAGAGCTTACCATTTCAAAGCCTTAAGTTATTCTTAAGGATTTGCTAATATGCAGCATATTTGGGGAAACCTCCACTTTCTTCTCACAAATAGCAACCAAGTAGCAAGGCATGGTAACCAAAATAATCAATAAATGTAAGCTCTATTTAAAATATATTTTGTTAGTTTCTTATTTTGTGTATGTATATGCTTAAAGATTATTAATAGAACATATCAACCACTTTATAATTCATTTATAAAACTTTTCCTTGATCACGAGTGCATATATGTGAATGACAGGCAAAAGTAAATAGACTATAGATTAAATCAAACATGTTCATTCTTAAAGACAGATCAAGTTTATACAACTCTACAAAAACTCTAAGTATTTATAGTTTATATAATAAATATAGTTGTAGCTTCAAAAATAACTGTAACACACAGTAAAAAAATTATTAACTAAGCAAAAACTTTTCTAATTTCCCCATACACTTAACTAGGCATGCAATAGGATATAATAGTTTGCAAGTTATTAAAATCTGTTAGCAAGGTATAACACATATATTTCTACCTAGTGAGGTTTCTATAATCATGGCTTTTTCAAGCCCCATTATGTTCTGGGCATCATAGACTATATTAAGAAAAACATGTTTATAGAGCAGCTGTCTGGTCACATCCATATCTGGTCTCTTATTGACCTAATATTTTTTTGGAGTTGTTCTATTCATGACGGGCACCAAAAGGAAAAAAAATATTCGCACAGCCATGGAAAGGCACTAATTAGAGCTGACAGTTAGGCAACAGGACAATAAGTTCATCCCAGTTCTGTAGACAGCTTTAATTTCACAAAATTTTTGTTTACTCTTAAGTGGTATGCAGCAAGAACTAGAGATGATGGTCAATATGTCAACCAGTGTTTAAATGCTGACTCTTATGGTACAATTAACATTTCCAGTCTTGGTTCCAAAAGAGGAGATCTATATGTGTCAGAAGAATTAATAGGACAAATCATGGTTGAAAAGAATTGGCACCCCCCTCCTCTCAGAAATCTAGATAATAAGGTACAGATGATACAGCACCAAGACAATAGATGACTCCAAAGGTTTAGGAACTTCAGCTCTTTTGCTTTGATTCTGTAGGAATATTTTATCTGAATTCTCTAGAAATGCTCACCTCTAAATTTTCAACTGTCATAGAAGTGTCAAAAGTAACCAGAGAAACACCAGAAGTTTAAATCCTTAAAACCTAAGGAAAACTCTATAGACTGTCCCCGATTTACAATGGTCAACTTTTTTTTTTTTTTTTTACCATGATGTGAAAGTGATAAGCATTCAGTAAAAACTGTACTTTGAATTTTGGATTTTGATCTTCTCCCAGGTTAGGGATGTGTGGTAGGATACTATCCAGTAATTTTGGGGTGCAGCAATGAGCCACACCTCCCAGTCAGTCACACGATCACAAAGGTAAACAAAGTTAACACCATTTGTGCCCATACAACCATTCTATTTTTTACTCCCAGTACAGTATTCAATAAACTACATAAGATATTCAACACTATATTATAAACTAGGCTCTGTGTTAGGTAATTTTGCCCAACTGTAGGCTTATATAAAGGTTCTGAGCGTGCTTAAGGTAGTCTAGGCTTAGCTATGATGTTCAGTAGATTAGGTGTCATAAATTCATTTCGACTTATGATATTTTCAATGGTGGGTTGGTGGGTTTATCTAGATGTAACCCCATCATAACTCAAGGAAGATCTACAGTCCTACAGAGGCTGCCTTTGACACCCATGACATCACATCAAGGAAATATTTGGAAATGCTTACACACACTGCTTAGCAGTTGTCCTCGCATCTTATGAATGCCAGAAACATAAGTGAAGTAAATCCATTTAAATTTGTTCAAATTCTATTCCAGAGCTACATGTAATGTACAGTAAGGCTGTGCCAGATCTCTACACCCCCACAAGCCTATCAGGGGCCTTTCACATAGACCAGCATCTGGTGGCTCTTCCCCAACTCATTTAGCGGGGTGCCTTGGTCAGCACTGAGAAAAACAAAAGCAAAATACATATACAGCAACAAATGGCAACAACCACAAAAACTGCAGACCTCCTGAAGAAATGAAATACAAACCAGAACATGGGGAAAAAAGTCAAATCATTTAGCTACGCCAAGTGGGATGGATTTAATTGGGAAGGTTGAAGCATTATATCACACACATAACAGAAGTTCCATTCTTCCAAACCAACTTAACACACACAGGAATTAAAAACAGGTCATTTGATCCACCAGGGGGAAGGAGCTTCGGACACTAGCAGACATTGTCTCATTGCTTCAGCCACAATGTAAGACTGACAGTGAAGCCGGGCTCTCACTGTGGTAGGAGGACTCTGGCAGTCAATGAATCAATGAAAACCTGAATATACTTTTGGGGCTTTTGAAACAAACAAACAAACAAAAGTTATGTGACTGGCAGCTAGAACATGTGAGAAGAGGAATGGCCCATACCTCAGTCCTTATCTTCTGCAACGTGAAAGAGCAAAACTTAGATCTGAAACACAAATATTACTAGACCTTGATAAAGAGCTAATCTGATAGTGGAGGCATAGGGAAGGAAATAACCAGTTTTACCTATCCCAGGAATAAATGGAGCTCTCAACAAATTTTTTATATGTCCTGTGAAAAATGGGAAGAGTTTGTGAATCATCAAGTGCAGTGCAGTGATTCAGGGATTACTCAGGAGTAGACTCCCCAAGGTCAGATCGTGGCTTTGTCACTTACTGGCTGTGTGACTTCGGCAACTTTGTTAAGGGTTTTATTTCTTAGTTTCTTCCTTATATATGGGTATAATGGTGGAATTTGTGTCTCAGGGTTACTATGAAGATGAAATAAGTTAATATAAATAAAGACTTGCAAGATTCCTCAACTCACAGCACCATATTTAATGTTAGAGTTACCATCAACCAAGATGGGGAAGCCTGTTGGTAGAAAAGGTTTGGGCATGAAAACAAGGGTTTAGTTTTGTACATGTAGAGTAGATGATTTCTATTATATACTCAAGTTTAGAGGTAAAGAGTGTGATATATTATTAAGTTCAGAAAAAGTACCTGGGATGGAAAAAAAGAGAGGAGTCCTGAGTCCAGCACCTTCCAATATTAGGAAATCAAGGAAAAAAGGGAGAACCAGCACAAGAGACTGAGCAGGAATACCTGATGAGATTGGGAGAAGTGAAATTTAAAAAAGATATTGAAATATTTTAGAAAACAAATGAAAAAAAATATCCAGGAGGATGGAGGAATCACAGTGATGAATACTGCTGATGATGAAGAGGGCTGAGAATTGAAAACAGATTTTTGAAACATCATCTGTAACCTTGACATGAGCAGCTTTAGTAGGTTATGTGAGCAAAAGCCTAACTGGAGTAATTTCAAAGAAAAACTTAGAGTTACTATAGATAATCCTTTTGATGATTTTGCTGGGAGGAAAAACAAACAAACAAAAAATGGGTTAATAATTGTCAAGAGAAAGAGGACCAAGGATATTTTGTTCTTTTTCTTTCTTTTTTTTCCCCCCTTTTATCTCTTTTATTTAAACAATAAAAAGGGGCACATGGGTGGTCTTGATTTCAGCTCAGGTCATAATCTCAGGGTTGTGGGATCCAGCCCTGAGTTGGGCTCCACACTGAGCGTGAAGTCTGCTTGAGATTCTCTCTCTTCCTCTGCCCCCTCCTCGAAATAAATAAAATCTGTTAAAAAATAAAAAAATAAAAAAAATAAGAAAACTAGAAACGTGGTTGCATGTTGATGAGATTCTTTTGGTAGAGAGAAGAAAATTGATGTGAAGGTAAAAAGGCTGGAGGGACATCCTAAACTATGTGAGAGGAAATGGAAAATAAGGTTTACATGAAAGGACTGATGTTAGAGATAAACATTGATAGTTTATATAGAAACATGGGATAGTTTAAGTATGGACACATATTATGGCAAATTTTCTGATCAACTCACCTATTTTGCCTCTAGCTTTTTATTCATTAAATATTCCAGGCTCCTGAAATACTGGAATCGATATATAATTGAAGCTCCAAATATAGACATAGGCATAATATTTAGTTCACAGATTTTGTGCTCATAAAGTAAAGCTGAACATGGGGAAACCTGAACATATAACTTACTTATAAATGTATTCACAGGGTTATATCTACCACAGTTCCCCAAACCATAATTCTGAGGGTCCTGAACTTTCAGATACCTCAAGCCAAACGTTTCTGAGTATTTCCAAGTATTTTGGAAAACACCCAGGAAACAGAATCCGTAACTCTGAGGGCAGACACAGAAGCCATAGAACATTGGATGACAAACAGTGGCACTCTAAATGCTCACTCCCCCTCAAACGGGGGAGACGCCTGGGTGGCTCAGTTAGTTAAGCGTCTGCCTTCAGTTCAGGTCATGATCCCAGTGTCGTGGCATGGAGCCCTGTCTCAGGCTCCCTGCTCAGTGGGGTACCTGCTTCCTTCTCCCTCTGCCCCTCCCTCCACCCCCAATCATGCTTCTTCTCTCTCTCTCTCAAATAAATAAGTAAAATCATTTAAAAAAATCTTGTCAAACGGAATTTGATTTCAGAATTCTGCTTTGGTGTTCCAGGATATAGGGTCAGGTTCATAATGTCAGCATATATAAAACTGAATACTTCAGTCTGCTAATGAGATTTACATCTACAACTCTAAGGCAACCAAGGACACCTTGATTTGCCTGAGCTACTATGGTGAGCAGAAATATGACCCCTACAGTATCTAAGTCCTCATCCCAGAACCTGTGAATATCTTACCTTAAAGGGATTCTGCAAGTGTAATTAAGGTTAAGGACTGTGAGGTGGGGGTCATCCTGGATTGTCCATATGGGGCTGATGTAATGGCATTGAGAGAGGCAGGAGGATCAGAGTCAGAGCAAATGTGATGATACAGGCAGAGGTAGGAGTGATGTGGCTACAAGCCAAAAAATGCAGACAACTGGCAGCTGGAAAAGGCAAGGATTAGATCCTTCCCCAGAGCCTCTGCTGACACTGGATTTTAGCCCCTTATGACTCATTTAAAACTTCTGACCTCCAGAACCATAAGATAATAAATCAGTGTTGTTTAAATCACAATTTTCGTGGTTCCAGCAGAAAGATTAAGGAAGGTTAGGGACATTAGAAAGGAATATGGCTATGAACCAGAATGTGTATAGTGAACACTTTATATAAATGCAGATGTACAAGTACTGTGCTCATGATATGTAAGTTTCCTAGTAATACATGCCTGAAAAGTAAACCATGTTGGACAATTAAAATAAAGAAAATATCTAGAAAGGAGAAATAAATAGCAAGTCAGTATTAATAAAACCATAAGTGTTGAGGTAAATGTTTTAAAGAAATCATTTGAATAGAATTTGACAAAAGTATATAAAAACTTATTAATACATAAATGTTTAAGTCAAAAATATTTCTAAAAATATCCAGTTGGATCTCTCAGGTGCTGATCCCTCTAGCCAAAACAAACAAACAAAAAAAGATATGTACAGGCTTGGGAACCAATCCTATACCACATTCTCAATAACATTTAGGTGACAGCCTGTTCATTTTCTCTCTTTGCCACCCTCTATACCCAATCCTCTACCCTCTCTCTCTCTCATTCTTTTTTATTCTTCCAAATTTAATAGCAGATGCCAAGGAAAATATACATATTACTTTAGATTGTTTTTATAGTAAACCCCAAATGTAAAATAAATGCCTCGGTGGAAGTAATGTGTGTGTGCGTTCGTGTGTGTGTGTGCACGTGTAAATTAGTGAACTGATAAAGATAAAACCCTATGCAAATTATGTTATTTAGGCAGTCAAAGATGAGGTGGCAAAGACTGTGACAAGAGAAGTAGATTAAGCTCTGAGGTAGTGAAGTAGTGATAGATGTATCTTTGTTGGAAGAAGTATCTATCCTATTACATACTAATTCTTCTCTACCCCTTTGATTTGAATCAGCATCATCTTGGTCCACCACAAAACACAGAGGGTTCCTGTGACCCAAGTCAAAGTAATTAGAGTCATTCAATCCCTGAATAGGGAAATTGGTTTCTTGTTTGATACATGATTAAAGGCAGCAATTCAAGTTTTTCTCTGGAAATTTTGGGAAAGCTACTGAAAAAGACAATCTTTCTTTCCCTGGAATACTAATCACCTTGCCAACACACAGATAAGTCTATCTTAGAATAAAATTAGATGTAGATAAGTAAGTGAATAAATGGAGAGAAAGAAGAGACAGGGGATGAAAGATCAAGACAGAGCATGGCAGTGCACAAAAGCTGAAGTCATCATTGAAACTTTTCTATCTAGATTTGCCCAACCTCCTCCAACACACTTTACGATTGTGAGACAACAGCTTAGGCTGGCTGTGTTTTATTTGTACAATAATAGTCCCGAGCAAGGCGGAGATGCTTTATTTTATGTTACGACTCAACAGTTTTAAAAATTGTAGAATAGGAAAAAAATATAGTTCTGCTGTGGTAAAATGAAATCATTGATAGAATTCAATGATGAACATTTAATGGAAATAGAGAGTTTGAGATTAAAACTCGGGGGCATAGAAATAAATCTAATGTGATGCAAAACCACTGGAGAATAACAATTTCACATGAAAAGCAATAAAAAAAATAACTAAAATTATTTCAGGGAAAATCAGTTTGGAGATAGGAAAATCAAGAAACACCGCTAAATATATCATTATATAATTAAAGTTACTTAAAAATTATAGTAAAATGTCTTGATTTGTTTTTGGATTGTTTTTAATGTAATTTTATAGACTCTAAATGAATGGAAATGTGTAGTGAAGGAGAATTTTCATATAGGACCAAATTGACAGTATTTCAATAGTGCTCAGTATGGGTAATCAGTTAGAAGAATAAAATTTTCCAGTTCTAAGGATTGTGCATGCAAATATCATTTTTCCATACATATGCATAGAGAAGAGTAAACTTTCCCTTATTGAGGCAAATTGAGTTTTCAAAGTGACTTCCATTTCTGCCTTTTCATAGAGGAAACAATAGTGGCTTATTAACTACCATTTTAAAATTTATTCCCTAAGCACATTTCTCTGTCAGTTCCTCAGAGGCTTCACTGCATTCAGCTTTCACTGGCCCTTCTAAGGGGGTAAGAATGTAAACGATGCCTAAAATGAGATTCACAATTTCTACATAATTAATCCATTTTCAGCTTCCTATACTCTTCACATAAGAAGTACAATTGCTTAGGGGAAGCAGCACATAGATTTACTTAGATTTTAACCAAAAGCAGAGTTATGCATTAACAACAGGAACGTTATTAAATAGAACCAAAAAGTGACAGTATTTTCCAAAGATTTCTAGTCTCATGAAGTAGTTAAAATCCATTATCCACAACTACATGAGGGAACTGACATTTAAATACCATTCATAATAGAGGGAAACGTCCTTGGCTTGATAAATAACATCTTCAAAAAACTATAAATTAGTATCATATGCAATGGCAAGAAACTCAAATCTTACCCCCTAAGATCAGGAATAAGGCAAGGACGTCTTCTCTCCCTGTTCCTTTCAATATGATACTGTAAGCCCTAGCTAATGCAGTGACAGAGGGAAAGGAAGTAAAAGGTTTGAAGACTGGGATGGGAGAAATAAAACTATCTTTGTTTACAGATGACATCCCTGTCTGTGTAGGAAATCTCAAGAGCATATTGCAACCCAAAGCAATCCTGATTCAAAAGTTGGTTTGGTGTTCCAAGGTTATTTTAGCGTTGTTTTGTTCCCACTCCCACAGATTTCTCAATTTGCTGACTTTGAAAAGTACTCAGAGGGTGAATTTTAAGGCAAGTGCCACCAAACATTTTTCAATGAAGCACTAAGCAGAGTTGTTTAGGTATTCAAATTATTTATTATTTCTCAATGCACTTTTTCCAGTTATTGTACTGTTCTTGTGATATTGTAATGGCTTTGATTTTCTCGTTCTAGGTCAGGGCAGCTTTAAAATTTTGCTCTCATGAAGGAAAATGGGAAGACTTATTCTGTCTTTTTTTTTATTTCCAAGTTTGGATCATACTGAAATGGAAAATTTCCTCAGCGTCAGCAACATTACAAATGAGATATGGCTATTTTGGAATCAAAGAAATGAGAGAACTATAGAAAAAAGTTATAAAAGTTCTCTTTATGTTTTTCATTCTTTGTTTTTTTGTTTTTCTGGCAGAGCCCAGGCAACAATGCATGTGGAGCAAGAATTTTCTTCCCTTGGAGGACTGGGCTGCTATGGAAGGTTAGCAAAGCAAATCCCTCATGGAGTTTTACAGAAATAACACAGCATAGCAACACCAGGATAACAAATATGCTGAAGTCTCCCCTTCACTGCCCTGTCAAATTTAAGATGTAATCAGAGAAAGAGAGCGATGAATGAGTCTAAAATATTTCACAGAGGTTTGAGGGAAACTTAGAGAAGAAGGTCATAGAAATCAAGGGAAAAAAAGGACTTCAGTAAAGGAATGAAAAGTTTTGTAAATGTAATTAAATCAAGAAGAAATAAGCTTAAAGGGGATTGTTAGACTTGGTTGTTGACACTAGTTGTATGACAGAATGAAGGGAGATTTTACCAAGGCAAAGGTCAAAAACTGAAGAGTATCATTAGCATGAAGATTTGAACATGTGTGTTTTTCTCTGGTTCCTCCTAAAATTTGAAATGGCAGTAAAGCAAGTAAAAAAAAAAAAAAATGTTGAGACCCATTAACTATATATAGAGTACTAGAGAGGAGATGACAGCAGGTAAGAGGTGTCAATATTTTCTCAGGAGATGTGAAGCAGATAGATCAATAAGACATAAGTGACTTAAAGCAAGATGAAGCTGAGAGCTAAGAGCCTGCATGGGAGGATGGCAACAAAGAAGCACGTGTGTTACAGAAACTACCACTGAAAGTTTCCTGTAATGGAGGCACAAGGTATCTCAATGAGGTAGGTGTCAGAGGTTCTAACAGTCCACCAGAGGAGGATTTAGACTGTTCAAGACCTTCCCCAAACCAGTACAGGTATCTAAATAGCCCTTCCTGACAAAGCAACAGATGCACGTTTATTCTCAGGAAAAAATGAGTCAAAGTGATCCCGGTCTCGGGAAAACCAGGGATAGCTTATGGTGAGGTTGAGGGTGAAAAAGTGTCCTGGCAAACAGGGAAATAAACAAAATTGCTAATTAAGCTTTACAGTTCCCATCCTGTTTCTCCAATCAATCACCAGTACGAAAGCAGCCAGGCGTGGAACACCAGGCAAGGCATTTGAAAATTCATCTCTAAAGAAATTGACCTAAAAAGATTCAAACAAGCAATCAAACAAACAAAAACCAAAATTAAACAGTAATCACAACAAAAACTACAGACATAAGCAATTTGAGGTTGTATAGTAGAACTTTATTATGAAGAAGTTCATCATTCAACAAGCACCCTCCTCTACACATGCACACAAACACACCTAGAGTCTCTCAATAAGCTTTTTAGTGTCTCACTTTAAATCATGATTCAATAGCCAAAGATCACTACACATTTAATGAAAGCTTATAATAATGTTGAAATTATCTCCCAGAAAGTAGGAAAGAAGGCAGAGATAGAAAGTAGAAAAAAAAATGGGATATTATAGTAGGGTGTTCAGTTTTCTACTGATGTGTACCTTAGAAAAAGTGAACAGAAAAAATAAGTGGAAGAAAATTATTAAAAAAAAAGATATTTCCAAAATAATAAATATGTGTGTCCAGACTAAAAGATCCCAACAACTGCCCATCATCACAAATGAAGATAAAATGGGGCCACCTGGCTGGCTCAGTCAGTTGAGTGTCTGACTCCTGGTTTCCACTCAGGTCATGATCATGGGGTCATGAGATCAAGCCCCGTGTCTGGCTCTGCACTCAGTATGGAGTCTGCTTGAGATTCTCTGCCTCTCCCTCTCCATCTGTCCCTCCCCACTCTCTCTCTCTCTCTCTCTCTCTCTCTCTCTCCCTCTCTATCAAATAAATAAATAAATAAAATATTTTTTTTAAAAAATGAAGATAAACTTATTCTATCACAAGCTATTCTAAAATTTTAGAACAGAGGGAATTTGTTAAAAAATCCTAAAAGTAACAAAGAAGAAAAACAAAAAAAAGCAAAAAAAAAAAAAGCAGATCACATATCACAGAACAGAAATAAGACTGCCATTAGATTACTCAAGAGTATTACTGAGACACAGAATGCAGTAGTTCATGCCTTCAGAGGCTGATAATTGATTACCAATCTGAAATCTATATCCAAGGATCCACCAAAGTCAAGACAAAAATTAAAATATATTTATTGCATGCAAAGCCTCATAAACATCTTATTTTCTGTGGATACTTCTTAAAAAACAAAACAAAACAAAACAAAACACTACTCCAGGATAAGCAGCCTGCAAAAGAAAGAATAAGTTATAAATAGTCAAAACATAAGACTCTGGAAACCAGAGAGGGGTGGGGGACTGAAGGCAGATGGGGTGAAGGGTGTTCTAGGTCTGTGGCTATGCAGCTGGCTAGCAGTCATCCAGTAGAGACTGGAGCAGCTTCAAAAGAAGGATTAGGAAACAGTTTACTTGATTTCTTCAACTGTAGTGAGAAGGAGTTTGCAGTTCCTTTTCATATATTTGGGAATAAAGGAAAGTAAACAGCCTTGGGTTGGGCAGGATTAAATAACTGTATCCTCATGACACAATAGTAAATAAGTAGATAATTCATGAGATATGTATCAATAATAGTAGTATAAGCATATTATTGAGCAATATGGTGGTAAATACCAGAATAAACCAACAAATAATTTAAATGAGTTCACCTCTGTGGCCGTTGGCCTCATTAGACTGGGATTTGGAGTAGGCTGGCTAGTGGTTTTTGCTATGATTATTATTATTATTTATTAGGATCTTAGTATCATTTGGTTTTAGAACATGTAATACTTAGATAAAATCATAATTTATTTTTTAAGTTAAGTGGGTAGTGAGAAAATAATATCTATTATGATAAATTATTTTTATAAGATACATTAATAACTTAGTTTAGAAAGAGCAGAGTAACTTGAGGTATGGAGCAATGTTCAGGGTTGACTTGAAAACGCAGATGTGTTTGGTTTTAGGATGGAGAAGTTTAAAATACATTTGTATCCTGAAAGTAAAATTCAGTAGATGAATTTGAATTTGAATTTAAATTGGTGATTTGAATGAAAGGAGACATAAATGATGAAGCTAGGTTCTGGGAGAAATGGAAGAAATGGGCACAAAAGTCATCAGTAGAAGAGTTATACCCCATAATAGTAACCATACTTCATTAAGTCCTTATCTTTTACCAGTCACAATATATATCCTTGTATAATTACAATAACTATGATGCAGTCATTATGATTCCCATTTAATAACATTAAACCTGAGTTTCAGAAGTTAAGTGGTAGAACAAGGAACTTAACTGTCTCAATTCTAATTCTGTAAAACTAAACTTTCTAAGCTTCAGTTTCATTGGTAAAAATGTTGATGAGGGGGAGGCGCACCTGGGTGGCTCAGTCGGTTAAACGTCTGACTTTTCATGTTGGCTTGGATCATGATCTCAGGGTTGTAAGATTGAGCCCTGCATCTGACTCCAGCCAGCTTGAGATTCTCTCTCTCCCACTCCCTCTGCCCCTACGCCTCCACTGCTAGTGCTCTCTCTCTAAAAAAAAAAAAAAAAAAAAAAAAAGGAAGAAAAATATCTTATATAATGTGGGAATACTAATATCTCCTTCATTGGGTTATTTTAAAAATAATGTAAAAAATGTTAAAAGTATAGCACCACAGCTGAACTGACTATTCACTATTAGTTAGCTCTTATCATTATTTCTATTATTGCCATCAATCTCCCAGCTTATTTGCCAATAGACAATTACAAAGAGAAGTTAAATCTGGCAAAGTAGAAGCAAATTTGTAGCTATATTCACATTATTATGTAGCTAAATTATCATTTCCTGGATAGGAAATTACATTTAAATTATACCGGAAATACAAGTCCGGTAATCTATTTACAGTAAAGATACAAAAAGGAAAAATGCACATGCAAACTTCTTTTTTTAAAGATTTTAAAAGAGAGAGAGAATGAGAGACAGAGAGCATGAGAGGGAGGAGGGTCAGAGGGAGAAGCAGACTCCCCGCCGAGCAGGGAGCCCGATGTGGGACTCGATCCAGGGACTCCAGGATCATGACCTGAACCGAAGGCAGTCGCTTAACCAACTGAGCCACCCAGGCGCCCCATGCAAACTTTTTCAAATAAAAACTTTGAGATTGAAATGATCACAACTAATTTGATACATTTGCCACAGAACCACTGTAAGTTTTTATGACACCCATTAATAGCTGAGAAAACAGATTTCCAAAATACTGAAGTTACAATCGAAAACTAATACATACATTTAGCATTTAAACTTAAAATGATGTGTGTATGTGTGTGTGCATTAAAATATACAACACATGAAAGTACACAAAACTACGCAGCGATACATATCAATTTTATTTCTGAATGCCAATGGGCCTGTGAGCAGGTGACAGTGAAGCAGGGAGACAAGGAAGAACACCAGGCTGCCATGTCATACAAAACACAAAAGTGCACTGGTTGAAGTCAATTTTTACTAATGAGTTCTTGACTATTTTTCAATTTCCCACTTCTGAAAATCAATTTTCAGAGACAAAAAAAGTCTTCAATATTTGAGACTTCTTTCTTCTTTCATCTGAATCTTAAGTTACAGAAACCAGGTACAATAGTATAATTCATTCACTTAAATAAAGAAATAAAAATTGTATTGAAAACCCCCCAAAACACGTGGCAGCTTAGCTCTGCATCAGTGATAACCACCAGATGATACCTGCATTTATCTTAACCTCCTGGCATCATAGCTGCTTCAATACCTCTGAAATCACACCATCGCTCCTCTTTCTAATTCCATTATATATGTTGAATTTCCCTTCAATTCTTAATTTCTCTTAAGTGTCCATATAATAATGAATCCACTCAATTTACCAAATAATAACGAATTAAACATAATTACATATGTTAAACATAACTACTAATAAGTTACATGATATGTTCAATCAGCTGGTACTTTGTCCCCAACTCATTTGTTATGTAAATCGTGCCCACCTTCTATCGATGAATGGAAGCCTTTATAAGTGTACAGGTAGAAAAGACATGCTAAATCAGAACTACTTCACAGTACTGAAGTAGATTTGACCTTCACGGCGAGGTCAAAATTATTTTGTATAGTAGCTGATATTTGCTCTAATTGTAAATAAATTAAATTAGTTACACTAATATAATACAATATTTGTTATTGGCTTGCCAGTCCATTTCAGTGTTTAAAAAGGGCTCTTTCCAAATCCTCTCTCTCTCAGACAATATGCTGCGTTAGCTATTCAATTAAAGAATGAATGTGCTGTCAGTTTCACTTTTAATGTTGTTTTAGTTTCTTGGATACACATTAACTTGTGCCACCATTACAAATATTAATATGAGATTAATTCCACATTTGGATTCCACCTTCTGGCATTTTTCAGGCAATGACTCTTGGCTCAAGATTTACATCCTCCGAAGAACACTAAAAACGTATGTACAAGCCACTTGGTTCAAGAGTAGCTGGACCTGGAAATTAGGAGTCTCCATTCTATCTATGCAGGAAGAGCCTGCATTCCTAAGCTGAACTCATTTGTCTGGCAACGTAAAAGATAGTAACCTCGTGGGGAAGTTAGAACCAACCCAACATTGTGCTTCATATGGAAAAGACGCTGAGCTGAAACATCTGACAGCTAGCTATATGTCAGCTTGCTGCCTTAGAAATAGACATATTTTCCCCTCTCCTTTCTCATTCTGAAGGAAATGAGAGCTATAGAACTGCCAGACATGTAAGACAGCCTTCCGTTAGGCAAGACGTGTTCTATCAATTCAGAGATTTTGCTCTCCTGAAATGACCGGCAGCCTGAGCCATCAGGAAGGAAGTTGTCATCTATCCCTTTCCCACACTGTTTAACCTGAAGGGCTGGTTTCACTATTATGACTAATATGTGCACTCAGGACTTACCTCTCTGAGTGTGCATGTTCATCGTATGTGTGTGTTCAGTTTTAGAAACTGTACATTTTAGTAGAGATGTTCCAGTGGTAACTGAAAAAAATAGTTTGGGAGCACAGAGAAGTGATCAGTTCTGAAAATGTAGATTTTGTGTTTCTGATCCCTTCTGTTGACGTGACTCTCCCTGTTTACTCATAACAAGTGAAACCTGTCAAAGAAAGATGTATAATGGTTTGTATGGAGCATCAGAGAGTTGAAAGGGCTTAAGTTTTACTTTAATTTTTGAAACTCAGATTAAAGTACTTAGGGAAATATTCTAAAGGAAAAAGCCCATATTCTCTTCCCATTAGAAATAAAAAGTTGAAAGAGAAGTAAAAAGGGAAACAGGAAGAAGGAGAAAGAATATAAACACTGCACACATTCTCTGTTTATATAGGTCATGGTGGATCTTTTAATTTGAATTGTATGAATTCTCTGAACATCAGAAATACCCATTTGTGATATAAACACATAATTATGTTCTACTTTCAATAACCTTTTTTATATCACTCATACATTTTTTTAGGTTTTTATTTACTTATTTGAGAGAGAGAAAGAGATAGGGAGAGCACAGAAGGAGAGTGAGAGGGAGAAGCGGACCCCCTGCTGAGCAGAGAGCCCGATGCAGACCGAATCCCAGGACATGAGATCATGACCCAAGCCAAAGGCACACTCAACTGACTGAGCCACCCAGGCACCCCCCACCACTCATACTCTTTTTTTTTTTTTTTTTAAGATTTTATTTATTTATTTGAGACAGAGAATGAGAGACAGAGAGCATGAGAGGGAGGAGGGTCAGAGAGAGAAGCAGACTCCCTGCCAAGCAGGGAGCCCGATGCGGGACTCGATCCCGGGACTCCAGGATCATGACCTGAGCCGAAGGCAGTCGCTTAACCAACTGAGCCACCCAGGCGCCCCCACCACTCATACTCTTGACTGCCATACATAAAAACAGAAGCTGATTATGTTTTTAAACAAGAAAATGTTTTAATTCTCATTATTTATATATTTTATTATTATTTTTTTTAGTTACTACTAAACACAGTCCATCAAAACGCATACATTTAATACCATATGCTAGACAAGGCCCCAAACTGAACCGTAAGAAGAAACTTATTACTTTCAGTGAAACTGTTGCTTGAGAAGATAGCATTATACTACCCATGAAGAGGTGAGCCTTGGAGGTGAGTTTTCTTTACTACACCTCTCCCAAAGGAAAAGCTACAAGGAAAGTACAGAAAGAAAAACAAAAAGTAAAATATCTGAATGTAGCATATATTATGTCATGAAAACGAAGAAATTAGCCAGGAAGTTAGCTATGACAGTCATAAAATCTGGAGGTTGAATAGACATTTAGCTGCATAAATCAAATGTGCTTATATGGAAAGGTGCTAGAATTGTCAAAATCTAGACATTATGCCTTGGAATAATCCAGAAGTAAGTCACTGTGATCAATCCTGTCCTTAGGATTTATTAAGATTTCTGTAGCATAACAAAACCTATTTAAGTATCTTTAAACTATGAGTGGTGGGTATTTAAAATGAATATTTATCCCTCTCTAAGTTGTTATAATAATTAATACTTCAAGGAAAGGAAAAAATATATTTTTGGTCACATGGTTTATAGCAGCAGGAGTTTAACAGAAAAGATGTAATAATGCTTTATAGGAAGTTCATAAGTGAATATAAATTGGCAAATGAGTTTTCAATTTAATCAGATACATGAGATTACTCAGGAAAAGAAATGATATAAAGGTATTTTAAAAAAGTTCTCACCCCAGTAGTAGCAAAAGAAGGGAAAAATCAAATTAATTGTTGCTCTTCATGACATTTTTAAAAATTAAAATAGCATCAAACTCCTTAAGTTTTTATTGTTTTCAGGTCTAAACTTATTTTCCTTGTGGTAAAGTAGATGAGTAGAAATCCTTCTAGGAGTGTTGACATTTTCCATTACCATAGTTGTCAAATTTTCTGTATAAACACTTGAATAGTTTCTCAAAATTGGTATTCTAGAATACCAAGGAAGCAATGTCCTTGAGATTGTCTTAGAAGTAGTGTAAGACGGCATTTAAAATAGAAAATTCAATGGACATCAATTTATGACTTAGAGCTGAAATTAAGATTTATTATCTGTGGATGGGTAATATGAAAATAACTAAGTTCCAACCCGAGGAGCACATCATGTTTAAACAAAATAACAGTGTATAGATGGAACTTGTCATTCCAATGGATGGACTCGGTGAAAACTGTTCATAAAGTAAACTGAAATCCAAATATATAGTCTAAGCACAGATCATTTATTATTGAGAAAATGACTGTCAATTACTATGCAAGGCAGACAGAGGCTTTACCCATTTGTAGTATTATTGTATTGAAAGCAACATAAGAGTTGCACTTGCTCCCTTAGTTATAAAGTATCGCAAAGAAATTACAGCAGAGATGTGGGCTGGATGTGAATTAAAGAGACACTATTCAGAAGCTCTCCACCATTCCTCAAAAGTCTTCAGTGCCCAGCAAAATGAACAACGGTATCTATACTTATAGGAAAATTCTTGAAATTCCATCCAGTCAATTGTCTCTTCCTTGAGACTTCACATGACTACACAAGAGGATGTGGTTTTTCTCCTTTTCACACTATTTTCCACTTAAATGTGTTTGTCTCACTACTGGGGATAGATTTTGGAAGAAAGTGCAGAAGATACATTGATGAAATTACTTTGGCACATATAACATCATCTAAAAGGCAACATCGTCCATTCTATAGAGAGCCCTTGTCCTTTAAAATAGATACACGGGGCGCCTGGGTGGCTCAGTCATTAAGCATCTGCCTTCGGCTCAGGTCTGGTCCCAGGGTCCTGGGATCGAGCCCCGCATCGGGCTCCCTGCTCAGCTGGAAGCCTGCTTCTCCCTCTCCCACTCCTCTGGCTTCTGTTCTCTCTGTCAAATAAATAAATAAAATCTTTAAATAAAAAATAAAAAAATAAAAAATAAAAAATAAATAAAATAAAATAGATACACAACAATATAACATCCCAAAAATCAGATGAAAAATTTAGTAGAGCTTAGAGGCTTTTAATTTGAACAAAAACACGTGATCTTTTTTGAAAGCCTATGTTAAAAGTTACTCTCATAGTACATCCTACTGTCTCACTGTGTAATTTAGAAGTCTTCCTAATCACTCATTTTCACATAAGTAAAATTGAGAACTTTATTTAATAAACAAAGATATTAAAAATCCTTTGATACAAAATGATAACTCGTTGAAGTAATAACCTGCTGAAATCATGTATATTTTAAGGGACCTCTGTAAAGTTGTAGAGAACACTGAAGTCTTCAAGAGAATTATAGAATGTTCAAATTTTTTGAAATATATAATTTATTTATTTATGTATTTATTTATGTATTTATTTATTTATTTATTTATTTATGAGAGATAGGGAGACCACAAGTGGGGGCTGGCAGGGAGAGGGAGAGGGAGAAGCAGGCTCCCCTCAAGTCTCCATCCCAGAACCCTGGGATCATGATCTGAGCTGAAGGCAAACACTTAACAACTGAGCCACCCAGGTACCCCTAGAATGTTCAAGTTTCTAAGGTATGGTGACTACGTTTAAAATGGTAATCCTTTAGTTTATGCTGCAAGTTAACAGTAAAATATCAACTTGAATAAACTTCATTCTGTAAAAGTGGGTAAAATTCATCCCCACTTGTTAAACAAAGATATGTCCATCTTCTTATATGTCCTATGATTAAATGAGACAGGCAATAATGAAGTAAAAATTGTAAAATACATTTAACACAGACCTTGCACTCTTCACCAAAAAAAAAAAAAAAAACCCAAAAACCTCAAAATGGATCAGAGAACTAAATGTAAAACTCAGAACCTTAAAACTCTTAGAAAATAACAGGAAAAAACCTAGATAACCTTGGACATGATGATAACTCTAGACACTACACCAAAGACATGATCCATGAAAGAAATAATTGGCAAGTTGGAGCCATTATTATTATTATTATTATTATTATTATTATTATTATTATTATTACTTCTCAAAAGACACTGTCAAGAGAAGGAAAAGACAAGTCACAGACTGGAAGAAAGTATTTGCAAAAATACATCTGATACAGTTGTGCAAAATACACAAAGAATTCTTAAAACTCAACAATAAGAAAACAAAAACCTGATTTAAAAATGAGTGAAAGATTCTCACCAAAGAAGGTAGACAGATTCAATAATCATATAAAAGTTGCCCAACACCATATGTTGTCAGTGAAATGAAAATTAAAACCACAATTAAAACCACCTATTTGAATGGCCAAAATGCAGAACACTGACAATGCCAAATGCTAGTGAGGATGTGGAGCAACAGAAATTTGTTTATTTCTGGTCAAATGCAAATGGTATAGCTACTTTGGAATACAGTTTCGGATTTCTTACCGAACTCCGAAATCTCATACTCATACGATACAATCCAGCAACAATCCTTCTTGATATGTACCCAAAAGAGTTGATTATTTTATGCTCACACAAAAACCTGCACATGGATTTTGTTTGTTTTTGTTTGTTTTTTGTTTTTTAAAGATTTTATTTATTTATTTGACAGAGAGAGACACAGAGAGAGAGGGACCACAAGCAGGGGGAGTGGGGGAGGGAGAAGCAGGCTTCCTGCCGAGCAGGGAACCCGATGCGGGGCTCGATCCCAGGACCCTGGGATCATGACCTGAGCCGAAGGCAGACGCTTAATGACTGAGCCACCCAGGCACCCTGCACATGGATGTTTATAGCAGCCTTATTCATAATTGCCAGAACTTGAAAGCAAGGAATAAACTTTGGTAAGTGAATGGATAAACTCTGATACATCCAAGCAATGGAATAATATTCAGCACCAAAAATAAATGAGCTCTTAAGCCATGAAAAGACATGGATGAATCTTGAGTGCATATTATTAAGTGAAAGACAGCAAATGAAAAACCTACATATTTTTGACTCCAACATTCTAGAAAAGGCAAAACTATGGAGATAATAAAAAGGTCTGTGGTTGCCAGGAGTTGGTGGAGGGGTAGTGAATAGGCAGAGCACAGAGGATTTTTAGGGTGGCAAAAACTACTCTGGATGATACTGTCATGGTGGATGTATGCCATTATACATATATCCAAACCTATAGAATGTACAACACCAAGAGTGACCCCAAATGTAAACTATCAACTTCAAGTGCTAATGATGTATATACATGTATATGTAAGTATTTTAACAAATGTACAGCGGTGGTGTGAGATGTTGAAAATGAGGGAATCTATGCATGTATAAAAAGCATGGAACAGATGGGAAATTTCTGTCCCTACCAATTTTTTTGTGAACCTAAAACTTCTGTAAAAAATAAAGTCTATTAAAAAAAAAAAGATCGATATACTTCTAGAATCTTTTCTTCAGACTATCAGTATTTCAGTAAGAAATCTCTGATCTGTTGATTCTTTTTTTTTTAGATTTTTTTTATTTTATTGTTATGTTAATCACCATACATTACATCATTAGTTTTTGATGTAGTGTTTCATGATTCATTGTTTGCATATAACACCCAGTGCTCCATTCAGTATTTTATTTATTTATTTATCAGAGGGAGAGAGAGAGACCACACGCGCAAGCAGGGGGAGGGGCAGGCAGAGGGAGAGGGAGAAGCAGACTCCCTGCTGAGCAAGGAGCCTCATGTGGGACTCAATCCCAGGACTCTGGGATCATGACCTGAACCGAAATCAGCCTTTGACCGACTGAGCCACTCAGGCATCCCTAATCTGTTGATTCTTATTGATAGAATATGTTTTCACTGGAATATACTGACTCAGATGTTCCCACCTAAGTATCAAGGATAGCAAAAGAAAATGCCTTAAATATTACATTGTAACTGTTACTATACAAATATATGCTTCAGAGAACCCAATTTATTGTTCATATACAAATCAAACAGTAGAAGAGGAAGCACTAACATAAAGCAATTTTCCAAAATGTTTTTAAGATAATAGAGGTTGAGTAAGAAACAATACAACTCAAGTAAATTAACATGTTTTCCTTTTCCAGTACTCCTTAGAGATGGTCAATTGCCTGCCCAATATCAAAGAATCACTCTACAATTAAGGAAGAATAATTGATAAGCTTATGATTTTTAGTATTTACACTTTTAAGGATTTTAGTTGACTGAACATTGCCACTCATTCTGATAGTTACATACAGGTGCTTAAATCCATACTGGAAATTAATAAGGGAGGAATGATAATGTTGATGGTTTTATTTTCCTGCCATTTCTTTTCTAAACCTCCACTTTTCCTCATTGTTAGAGATAAGATGTTTTGCATTTCAAATTAGAAACATTGATTTTGGCTCTTTAGAATAAAGGGCATTTTTTTTTTTGAAGAATACAGTGGTAGTTCATAGAAAACATGAAACCACTGACCACACAGATTTGAAAACATCAGCAATCGTAAAATCTCCAGGAACCTTAGCAGTAAGAGTTTGCCTTCTATCTCTAGTACATTGTCATTTGCCCACCTCGATGAAAATTCTGAGAGTAAAACTGATTGGCCTTACATGGGTCAGGCAAACCACTCATATGGACAACATATTTTTGAATAAATATAGCCTTGTGTATTCATACTTATCTATTGATTGATTAGGATCATTATAAGATCATTATAACATAATTACGGTCAATCAAGTAGTGAGCCTAATCCACACATAAATTGTATGCACACATTTTGCACACTTACTTTATTACAATTACAGTCTACCTGGAAAAATAAATAGTAAGAAATAAAAATAATAATTTAAACCAGCAGAGAATTTCAACCCTGCATCCCACCCAAAGCATTTACAGCTCTGGAGTGAGGTATTTTTTTTTTTTTTTTAAATCAGTGATGCAGACATTTTAATGCTGTATTGCCAAACAAAAACAAAAACTGGGAAAACAAACAAACAAATCCAACATGTTTTATGTCAAAATAGGTACATATTGTGGACTTATTCCTTATGTAAAAAACATCCATTCTTTCTCCTTCCTATCTGAGCATCTATTTTGTTCGGTGGTCACATTTTCCTTCATTTAACCATGAGAAGATGACATGATCCCCCAACACTGGCAATACTAGGTGACAAGCCTCAGGGTATCCCCATCTTTTTTTTTTTTTTTTTTTTTTTTACCAGTGATGAGTTCAGAATGGGCATGTGTTAAAATTCAGATCAGTGGGAAATCTTCAGGGAAGTTTTCCTCAGCTTTCCTGGGATGACATGAGGATGTTAAACCTGAATTACCCTGTCATCTTTCTACATGGAAAGAAAAGACAAGAAGACTAAAAGGAAACAGATCAAGGCTTACACCCTTTTGGAAGTCCATCCTATCTCAGATGATCATGTGTGTAAGCCAACATATCTCCTGTTACTTAATTCTGTTTGACTTAGGTATTTGATTACTTGCTGATGACAGAATTCTGATGTTTTTTCTCTTTATACATTTTTTTGGATTATATTTCTGTATAAGGACAGGGAGAGAATGCAAGGTTATTATCTTAGTAACAAGTATGAACATTCCCTTTTAGGGAGAGATCTATTTTTGTTGAAACCATCTTTTGGCTTCATGTAGAAAAATGAGGTCACTCTAAATATCAAGGAGTAAAAAGAAGAAGTAGGATGGAGTGCCGCGTGGGAATACAGGTAGGAGTTCAGTCTAGCGGTTTTGGGTCTGAAGGAGCAGCCTGGTGGGAGATATTCCCACGAGGATTTCCCCAGGTCACCGTGTGCTCTATGTGATGTGACACCTCTTTATGATTCCACAAGTCTCTGGCAATAAAAAAATAAACGAACAAGAAAAGAAAAGAACAGAAAATAAAGCTAAGTAAAGATAAATAAATAGGTTCGGTTATAGTAAAAACCTGTAGAAACAAAAGCAAAAATGAACTATTGGAATCTCATCAAGATAAAAAGCTTTTGCACAGCAAAGCAAACAGTCAACAAAACCAAAAGACAACCTAAGGAATGGGAGAAGATATTTGCAAATGTCTTATCAGATAAAGGGCTGGTATCCAAACTCTGTAAAGAACTCACCAAACTCAACACCCAGAGAACAAAAAATCCAGTCAAGAAGTAGGCAGAAGACATGAACAGACATTTCTCCAAAGAAGATATACAAATGGCCAACAGATACATGAAAAAATGCTCAACATCACTCAGCATCAGGGAAATCCAAATCAAAGCCACAATGAGATACCACCTCACACCAGTCAGAATGGTTAAAATGAACAACTCCGTATACAACAGATGTTGGCGAGGATGCGGAGAAAGGGGAACCTTCTTACACTCTTGGTGGGCATGCAAACTGGTGCAGCCATTCTGGAAAAGTATATGGATGTTCCTCAAAAAGTTGAAAATAGAGTTACCCTAGGACCCAGCAATTGCAGTACTAGGTATTTATCCAAAGGATACAAACATAGTGATTTGAAGGGGCACATACACCTCAGTGCTTATAGTAGCAATGTCCATAATAACCAAAATATAGAAAAAGCTCATAGTTCACATTACAGTTTACTCTTGGTGTTGTGCATTCCATGGATTTGGAAAAATGTATCATGACATGTATCCTTGATTTTTTTATATTTTTCTCCCTTTTACACAAGCAATAAAAATATTTTTTAAAAATAAATGTAATGACCTACTCAGTATAAACCCAATGCTTTTTTTGCAAGGCCGCTTAATTAATTAAATCTCCTTCTTTAAGAAAAAATCTATTTTACTAGATAAGTTGCAGAGTTTTACTTTTTCACTCTCTCACCAACCTGTACATCCTATTTATACCTATGATTAATGGCAAGAATACATGAAATTATCTCTATTGAGTGAGAATTTAGCAGCGAAGAAAGGATAGGTTTAGGTAATATCCTTGAGTATCTGATATTTAGTGTAATGTTCTAGATGTGAATAAAACCAATCCCAAAAATTTCCAAGTTGCGAGACTTACAGCATTTTATTTTAAATGCTACCATTACTAAAAGGAAAAGAAAAACAGTCAAGGCACCATTAAATCTTTTGCACACCCAGTTACACACTTTGTAATTATTCTTTGTGATCTTGATGCATCACAAGAAAAAAAATAAACCATTCTCCATAATACATTTATATTTGGGAAGAAGCTTTGATTTGCTTAGCATTTAGTGTTATTAAGATTATTTCATTAAGTCTTTCTTTGTTCTTGGAAAACTATTTAGGAAAGTAATATGGCTTAAGTTTTTAATTGGGAAACTGAGGTATTGCTCAACTGTAGTTTTCTAAATATTATCTTTCTGAGTTTCTGATCAGTGTTGTTAGCTACTAAGCAATCATGAAACACTTCTGAAACACCCTTCATGTAGGGTGTAGAAGACATAGTGAAACTAAATAAAACCTACTGTAAAGCATTTCAATAGTTAACAATTCTGAGATGTCAGAGACAAGAAGAGAGCTTGCAGATGAGTTTTAGGTAAGTGCTTGAAAAGTGGAAAAAGTTCTCAAAAATCTTTGAAGATAAACAATTAACTTTCATAAAGATAAAAAATCCAAGTGCTTTTCTTTACTCTTTGCCACTTAGATCCAACTTTGTTTCAAATTTCCAAAGACTTTATTAATTTCTTCTTATAGACATATAGTTACAGACATAGCACTACAAAGAAATTAAAATACTGTACTGAATTTCATGCTATTACTGTGATAGGCAAAATAATTGGCCTACATACAAACCCCAGGAAGTTGTGAAGGCAGTGACATTTTACGTGGCAAAGGGAATTAAGATTATAAATGAAAATAAGTTTGCTAATCAAATGATGTTAAAATAGGGAGATTATTTTAGATTTTCTGGCTTGTATTTATCACAAGAGTGCTTAAAAGAGGAAGGGGGAGGCAGGACGAGGAGGCCAGAGTGATGTGCTATGAGAAAGACTTCTGTTCTTGCTGGTTTTGAAGATGGAGTAAGTGGGCCACAAACCAAGGAATGTGGGTAGCCTCTAAGAGCTGGAAATGGTAAGGCAATGGATGTTCCTCTGGAGCCTTCAGAAGGGGACACTGCTCCTTGATTTTAGCCCAGTGAGACCCATGCTACAGAATGGTAGGAAAATACATTTGCATCATTGTAAGCTGCTAAGTTTGTGGTAATGTTACAGCAGAAAAAGAAAAGTAATAGACTTTAATGCTGGAAGTGGGAAGCTGCCATAATAAATACTTAAAAATGTGGAACTATCTTTAGAACTGGGCAGTGTGGAGAGGCAGAAAGAAATTTGAGATGCATGATAGAAAAAGGCTAGATTGCTTTGAACAGATTGTTAGGATAAATATGGATGCTAACATTTCTGCAATCGAGGATTCAGATGGAAGTGAGGAGCATGGTAGAAAAATCTAAATTATCTCGGAAAATACCTATATTACTGTGAACCGACTGCTAGTAGAAAGATGAGTGTTCAAGGTGCTACTCCTAATACTGAGGACTCAGAAAGAAACAAGAGGTTGTTTGAAGCCAGAGGAAGGCAAGCCTTGTCGTAGAAACAGAAAGGTTGGCAGTTTTGTTTTCCTGTAGTTATGTGGAAAGCAGAATTTATGAGAATCTGGATGACGTTAAGGTTGCTAATCAGTGGATGTTGACATGGAAAGCTCATCCTGGATTGTTCAAGTAAACACAATGTAATCACAGGAGCTTTTGTAAGAGGGAGAGGGAAGCAGTTAGATGTCAAAAGTATTTGATAGGAGAAGGATGCAACTCACTATTGCTGGCTTTGAAGATGGAGGAAGGGGGCCATGAGCCAAGGAGTGTAGGTGATCTCTAAAAGCAGGAAAACAGTGGGATTTTCTCTGTCTTCCAGAAAGCAGCACAGTCCCACCCACACCTTGATTTTAGCTCTGCAAATTGTTGGATTTATGACTCACGGAACTATAAGATCATAAATGTGTGTTGTTTTAAGCCACTAAGTTTGTGGCAATTTGTTGCAGAAGTGGTAGAACATAAATACAATTGGGGGGGGGGGGCTGTGTGGCTTAGTTGGTTAAGCATTTGACTCTTGATTTCAGCTCAGGTCATGATCTCGGGGTTGTGGGATCAAGCCCTGTGTTGGGCTCCTGGTCAGTGGGATATCTGCTTCTCTCTCTCTCCTCCCTCTTCCTCTGTCCCTCCCCCAGCTTGTGCTCTTTCTCTCTCCATGAGAGACTACGGACTCAGAGAAACAAACTGAGGGTTCTGGGGGGGCGGGGATGGGTTAGCCCGGTGATGGGTATTAAAGAGGGCACGTACTGAATGGAGCACTGGGTGTTATATGCAAACAATGAATCATGGAACACTACATCAAAAACTAATGATGTAATGTATGGTGATTAATATAACATAATAAATTTTTTAAAAAATGAATAAATCTTTTTAATAAAAGAACATAAATATAATTATTAAAAGTTTAGGTCTCAAGAGTTCTATTTTTGCAACGAATATATCTGAGATAATTTCAAACTTACGGAAAATTTGTAAGAATTGAACACAGAAATCTGTTTACCCAAATTCACTAATGTTTAACATTTATACATTTGCATTTTGTTTCATCATTCATCTCATCCCCTATCTCTCTCTGCACCTCCCTCAAATTTGAGTATACATTGTATACAACATATATCATCATTGCTTTGTTTTTAGTATGTGTTCCCAAATAATACACTTTTTTCTTACATAATCACAGTAAAATTACAAAATGTAAGAGAAGTTACATGGTGGAGGAGGGAGCGGAATATGCTTCAAAAATTGACCAAGATCAGTCACAGAAATGCCAGCACTTTAACAATAGTTGAAAATAACTTGTGAGAGAGAAAGTATGAGCCGTGAGTGGTGGGTTTTGAAGTAAAGTTCCTGGAACCACAGCATCAGCATCACCCATGTACTTACTAGTAAAGTGAATTCCCATCCTATCCCACCTCCAAACACATTATTCACTCAGAAACTCTATTACTTGGGCCCAGAAACCTGTTTTATTAACAAATCCTCAAAGTGATTCTGATACATGATAAAATTTGAGTATCACAGGTCTACAGGCTACAGGCTACTAAATTCTTTGTGTAAGGGAACACATGCCTTAGACAAAAAAAAAAAAAAAAAAGTTATTGACCTTTCTGTACATCCTGTCAACTTAAAAAACACAGTTGGGAAACCCAAAAGTTGCTTATATTTCCATTGTGCTAAATCATAACTAGATCTTCAACTGCAGGCAATAACTCCACATTGCTGCCTGAGCTGGGAAGAATGCTTAGAAGTGACAGCATTTTTAGTACCGATTGTGGGACCTTGGTTTGTGCAATAATTCAGGTGGAAATACAGGGTACGGTAGGGTCTCAGTTTTTCACAACCCCTGAGGTCCTTGGTAAGTAGTGTATATGCTGGTATGATGCTATCAAAAACCCTCTCAAAGGTTTATATCCCAAAGAGGAGAAACAAAGAAAGAAGATACATGCTATATTCAAGGTCCCATGACTCTGACTAAAGGACTTGTAAAATTCCTGGGGTTTTTATTGTGTAAGATGCAGAGTGAATTGGCCATCACAGAGGTGAAGAGAAAACTCAAGTATGGAATGATTATATCTCAAAATACTAATCTGCTGTTAAATTTATGTTTTGTGCATTTAGTTCCCATACTGGCATTCTGATGGCAACTGTAGTTAGTAACAAAACAAAAATAAGTATATTGAAAAACATTTGTATTTCCCGTAAGATCGATATAACCTGATGCTGCTTAGGAACCACTGTTTATCCGCCCAAAGAAGAGCTAACGCTGAATATGGAGGGGGGCAGGAGGACGTGGAAAAGCATCTGAAATGAGAGCAGAGGATGTGCAGGGAGTGGAGTCTTCAAAGTGGGGTAAAGCAGACAATGAAAGTAACAACATGTTCTTAATGATGGAAATATCTTTCAGCCTATCACTAGACAGTATACTTCTAGAAGACTGTAAACCCCTACAGAGAGAGGACTTGGATTCCTTATTTGGGTTTGGAGTCAAAAAAGGAAAACCTCAGCTTCTGAACATGATGGCACGTAACGGGCATTTTCAGTCCAGGATCTATAATCAGATATCCATTGTTCAATATGTAATTGTTCCAAATTAGCATTAGCTATCTTTTGTTTAGGATCTCTGAAAATAGACTTTGGTGTGTTTAACGTTTACACCTAAAGGAATGAAAAAAATACACTTGCAATTAACTGAAATTGGCAATATACACTTAATTTGTAATTAACTGAAATTGGCAATATGTAAATGTGTAATTTGTAAACATGTTTTTTGTATACATATTAATAAGTGTTTTATGTATGCATCTGTGCCACAGATCTATAGTTATCAAGATGTAAAACATTTTCACCAAGTCTGAGAGTTGCTTCATTTACCTGCGTTTGTCTGTCTCCTTTGCTCTGGCTTCTATCCCCATTATATATTAGTGACTTACTCTTGAGATTTATTTAAATTTGAATAATACAAGATAGACTCATTTTATATAATTCCTTTTGCTCAGCATACTGTCTCTGACATTCGGCAGGTTATTGTGCATGTAAGTACATTTATTTATTTATTTATTTTTGTATAAGATAGCATTCTATCCATATGCATATGCATTTACTGATGTGTTCTTCTTTTCACAGGCATTTAGATTTGTTCCAGTTTCCATTTTCCTTTTGACAGCAATTATTTGTTTTCAGTTTGGTGCTATTAGAAAGAGAAAAGCCACGATGAACAATATTTTACGTGTCTTTGATAGCCAAATGCAAGGATTTCTTTTCAGACATATAGATAGGAATGGAATTCCTGGTTCATGGAATAGGAAAATTCTTAGTTTCAGTATCATATAAGAGATTTCCAAAGTTTTTTTTTTTTTTTAAGTCAATTTGTACTTCCACAAATTAGAAGATTGCAAGTGGCTCTACGTCCTTGCTAACACTTAAAACTGTTAACGTTTAGGGCGCCTGGGTGGCTCAGTTGGTTAAGCGACTGCCTTCGGCTCAGGTCATGATCCCAGGGTCCTGGGATCGAGTCCCGCATCAGGCTTCCGGCTCAGCAGGAAGCCTGCTCTCCCTCTCCCACTCCCCCTGCTTGTGTTCCTGCTCTCACTGTCTCTGTCTCTGTCAAATAAATAAATAAAATCTCTAAAAAAAAAAAAAAAGAAAAGAAAACCTTTAAAAAAAAAAAAAAACTGTTAACTTTTAGAATTTTATCCATTCTGGGATTTGTAGTACTATTTCACTGTGGTTTTCATTTTCATTTCCCCAATAATTAATGGTATCAGCATGATTTTTTAGGTTTATTGGCTATTTGGAGATTGTATTTAGTTAACTGTATTTTCAAGACTTGTGCCCCATATGTAAATTAGATATTTTCTTCCCTGTTTGTATTGGTTATTTACATATTCTGGATAGTAATCTTTTCTCATATATAAATTTGAAATATTTTCTTGAAGTCTGTGACTTGCCTCTTTGCTTCTGAGAACTGTATTTTGATGAATTGAAATTCTTAAATTCAATGAAGTCGTGTTTATCAATTTTTGTCTAGTACTCTTTGTAACTTGCATGACATATTTTGGACTATACAATATCATAAAGATATCTCCTATGTTTACTTCTATAATCTTTAACTTCTATATCTATAATCTATAATCTTTATTGTTTTAGCCTTCATGTTTGTGTCTATGATCCATATAAAATTAATATTTTCATTTTATATGAGGTAGGAGTCAATGTTGCTCCTGCCAAATTTATTGAACTGATTCTTTCCCCAAATGAATTGCAGTATCTCTTTTGCCATAAATTAAGTGAACATATTTGAGTATCTCTTTTATTTGTTCCATTTGTCAATTTGTCTTATCTTGCACTAATAATGCACTGTCTTACCGAAGCTTTAAAGTAAGCCTTGAAAAGCATAATATAATTTTCCAATATTGTTCTTGCTTTTCTAATTTGCATTACCTATTCTAAGTCCTTTGCTTTCTATATAAGTTTTAAGCTTTCACATTCCTTAATTTTTTTATTGAAATACCAATGAGATTATGAAGCTTTAAAGATTTTACTTTTGTTGAGGGAGGGTAATTACATGATTAATATCCTTAATATATAGAGGAATGTCCAATTTTCTGTCTTCTCAAATTAGGATGGTAATTTCATGTGTTAATTTCCATGTAAATAGTGCTTAAAATATTACTTGGATTATATTCAATCTATATATTAATTTGAGGATAATATTATTAACATAGACTATGGATCTTAATAATATGGAATCAATCAATTAACAAGGTATATGTTTCCAATGTTAGGATTACTTTTTCTCAGAAATATTTTGTAGTTTAAGTTTTAGAGATCTCTTATGCTTTTCTCAAGATATGTCTTTGTATTCAATAGTTTTGAACTATTATGTTATATGCAACCATAAATGGAATTTTTATATTTAATTTTATGTTTTTCTGATGTAATATAATTTTATATATTTAAACATTTTTTTAAATTTTCCTATACAATTTTATATTTTTGCTGATGCAATATAATTGATTTTGATGTTATTATTGAGTCTGAGAATCTTACAAAACTTATACTTAAAATCTGATATTTTTTATGTAGAAGCAACAAATAATTTGTGTATAAAGACAGGTCTTACCATTCCTTTCCAATGTTTATGTCACTTTTCCCTTGTGTTATTTCATTAGCAGGGATTTCCAGTAGAACATTTTTTTAATTTAAATTCAATTTAGTTAACATATACTGAATTATTAGTTTCACAGGTAGAATTCAGTGATTCATCAGTTGCATATAACATCCAGTGCTTATTACATCAAGTGCCCTCCTTAATGCCCATCACTCAGTTACCCCATCCCTCACCCACCTCCCCTCCAGCAACCCACAATATCTCCTTCTGCCATCGAAAGACATGCATTAGAATTTTGCCATTAATTCTAATGGTATCTGTAGTTTTTAAAAGATTGATAGGTAGCAAGATGTAGGAATAGATTATAAGTAAATATAGATATAGATACCCCTTATCTGATTAGTCTTTCTATTACAAGTTAATTGAGAATAGTTGTCATATATGGGTGCTGAACCTAATTAAATATATTCCCAGCATCTACAAGACAATTATGTTTCTCTCCCTTTATCCTATAAATGTGGTGCATTCTACTGATTGATCTTCCAGTGGTAAAGCCCATTCACACTCCTGGAAATATCCTGGACATAATTAATCATCCTTTTTATATATTGTTAGATCTTATTTTTTTCTATTTAGGGTTTTTACATCTATGTCTATGAGAGTTAGCTTGTACTTAATTATATCATTTCTTATAACATGTTTTTTTTAGTTTTAGTTGATCTCATGAACTAAATTTGTAAACTAACTTTGATTCTCAGAAAGAATTTGTATAAGATCAGCATTATTTCTTCCTTGAATGTTTGAAAAGATTTATTAGTGAAGCTGACCATCTTGCCTTTGATGTGTTTGTTTTGTTTGTTTTATTTTGGGGCGAGGGAGTAATTTTCCAGTACAGATTCAATGTCTTTAAGAGATATAAGGATGTTATACATTTTTACTTCTTGTGGTAGTTTTGGTAAATTGAGTAGAAAATTATCCATTTGTTATATTTATGTATTTATTGTCATAAACATTTTTACAATATAATCCTATTAATTTTAATATTTTATAATGTTACAGTCCTGCACAATTACTGTTGCTCTTCAGGAAAGAATAGATATATAATAGGAGCATGTCCTGAAACATTCATATAATTCACATTCAAATCTCTCTAAGTAAATAAAATGCCTCTTTAAACTTACAAGACACCCAAATGAGAAGTGGTTCTTATTACTTTACAGAAATTGCATATGTTTATGTATTTGATGCTGAAAGAACCTCAGATAACATCTCATATTCTGCCCTATTTTCAGGCAGAACCAGTTATAGCACATTCCAGAAAAAAAAAAATCTGCTATCATTTATGTAAATGAGTTTGTGGTTGCTTATATACTCATATGTTTTTTAAAAATATGTTTAAATATCTACAATTTTTGAGTATATATTTTTAAGCTAATGTATACATGCACACTGTAGGAAAAATCCACGGCAGATGTTAAAGTCCAGAAAATTATTGCATCATATTATTATAGTTTAATACCTTAAATTCAAAAGATTTTTATTAAATTCAGGGTCTAAGGATGCCTCTGTGGCTCAATCGGTTAAACATCTACCTTCGGGTCATGGCATGATCTCAGGGTCCAGGGATGGAGCACCGCAGCAGGCTCCTTGCTCAGCAGGGAGCTTGCTTCTCCCTCCTGCCCCACCCTCTGCTTGTGTGGGAGCACTTACTCACACGCACTCTCTCTCTCTCTGACAAATAAATAAATAAAATCTTAAAAAAAAAAAACAAAAAAACCTCAGGGTGTATCCCAGAGGGTTCTTTGGAGGGGAAACCTTGGAACTTGATATAAAAATAATAACAAAATATAGCAATAATAAACCAACGATATCTAACATTTATTAAACACTTTCAATGTGCCAAATATTTGTTAAACATTTTACACAAATCATCACATTTAATAATTTCAGACTAGTTAAGGGTAAATGATGTTAATATTTAATTTCTGCACATGAGGAAACATATGTAGTCAAGTTCTTTAGCTTATTTAAAGTCTCAAAGCTATGAGTGCTGGACTTGTTTAACAATACAAACATCATTCCCTAGTATATCTGAAGAGCAATGATAACTCTTACAAACAAACAAGAGTAGAACTGGACAGGCATGCTTTCTAGACTGATGTATTGTTTAGTCAATTAATTCCTCATGGTGGAAAAATTGATGACCTTGCTGGATCAGTTCCTTAGGAAACAGAGAGACTAAGTGAAAAATCATTTAGCTGTAAAAGAATAGTAACATTCTTTTTTTTTTAAAGATTTTATTTATTTATTTGAGAGAGAGAGAGTGAGAGTGCACGAGAGGGGGTAGGATCAGAGGGAGAAGCAGACTCCCCACTGAGCAGGGAGTCTGATGTGGGACTTGATCCCGGGACTCCAGGATCATGACCTGAGCTGAAGGCAGTCACTTAACCAACTGAGCCACCCAGGCGCCCAAGAATAGTAACATTCTATAACTGATGAGAGTGAAAAAGGACCATTAATTTAAAAATATCAGCTAAACAGAATTTAGCAAAAGCATTATTTTAGGAATAAGAGAGTGTTAAGTTTGTTAATTGAATTAGATAGGTATAATTCCCAATAGAAAAGGTACCCAACTGACAGTTTGGAAGAAAAGGAAATTAATCCAGAACCTCAAATTATTTTTTGTTAATATCCTAGGATCTTCAAGTTAATGCTAGAGCCAAAGATGGCTTGTAATTTGACTTTAGAAATAGCCATTTTTGGTTTTTTTAGAATTGAACTTGATGATTAAGGATCAGAAACAGTGATACTATTTTCAGTCATAAATGGAAGATGGAATTAAAGACAGCAGAATTAAGGCAAATTAACAGTGTCTTAATATGTCGCTCCACTTTTAAGCTAAATCTGTGGTCTTCCAACTTATCTATGTTGAAACACAAAACCCACTCTTCCATATATACCTTTTTATATTATTAATAAAATCAGTTCTATATGATCATAGTAATATCTAAATTTTCATGTATTCTATTCTATTCTGTGATTATTTTTGAAAATGTTACTTTCCATACACAGATCTCCAAAAACTCAAAAGAAATCAATAGTATCAATGGTTGCATTGTATTAGTTACCCAAAAAAGCCTATTCTCTTACAGGCCACAATGTGCAGGGCATGTCACTCACCTAAGAGATACTATGATACCAACTCATCTTGTTCTTTACAAGAATGAATCTGGAAAATTTCCAACTCTGTCAAGGGATGTCAGGTAGGTTGGAGTGCTAACAAAGGTGGAAAAAAAAAATATATATATATATATCATTGGCATTTTCGTAAAGAAATCTGCCAATTACCTATCTCCCCTTCAGAGAGGAGATTCCAGGCAAGTACTCAGAAATCTAGGCTCTGCCTCTTCTCTCAGTTTCTTCCATTTCACTCTTCAACAGAAATAACAGCATAAGCTTGCAAAATACTGTAGAGGAGAAGAATGTTAGAAACACAACTACTTTTTCAAAAATTGGTTGGTATTATGCTTTAACTCAATCTGTCAAAAGAGAGATATTGTGCTTAATATGGGTTCCAATACAAACTCATGAAAGGAGCATTTGGCTTTGAATTTAAACAGGCTTGAGTTTGAATTCCAACTTAACAATTTTTGAATTACAAGAATTGGGACCAGTACATGCTTTCAACAATTGATTTTTATCCCCTGCAAAACTAATATTAAAAACATTACTACAGATTCACTTTGTAAGATTAAAAAGTAACTATGTTAAGGGGCACCTGGGTGGCTCAGTTGATTAAGTGACTGCCTTCAGCTCAGGTCATGATCCTGGAGTCCCGGGATCGAGTCCCTCAATAAAATCTTAAAAAAAAAGAAGTAACTATGTTAAGTAACTCTTAAGTAAAGATGACCTTAAAAATTGTAATTATCGGGCGCCTGGGTGGCTCAGTTGGTTAAGCGACTGCCTTCAGCTCAGGTCATGATGCTGGAGTCCCGGGATCAAGTCCCGCATCGGGCTCCCTGCTCAGCAGGGGGTCTGCTTCTCCCTCTGACCCTCTTCCCTCTCGTGCTCTCTGTCTCTCATTGTCTCGCTCTCAAATAAATAAATAAAATCTTTAAAAAAATTGTAATTATCATTATTATGCTTGAAATTTATTGATTCTTAAAAATAACTGATCCTTTGGGTTTTTTTTTGTTTTGTTTTGTTTTGTTTTTAATAATTGATCCTTTGAAAATGATTCTCCCAAATTAGGATAATTGAGATCAGTAAGGTTATTTCCTAGACAGTAAACCTTTCTGGAGATGTTTTCCAAAATGTAAAAAAGACAATCTTCATTCCTATTTTAGGTTACTTTAAAGCAAGCAAATGAGGAAAATAAAATAAATTGGTGTTCCTGAAATTCAAAAATCATGAGAAACTTAAAAACTGGCAAAGCCAAAAGCCCCAAATATAACAAAGTCTTCCTAGGTCTCTCCTTTAAACAATAAAAAAGTTTTGAGAAAATATGTAATGGACAATAACAAACACTGTATTTCCACATCAAACACTTGTTGGCACCCTGTAAAGCTTGGAATCAAAAAATATCTGCTTTGAAATTAGACAAAATCCCATCCTGTTCTTGTGAGAAAAACTCTTAGGTAATGAGTTGCAACTTCAAAATTACATTTGAATGAGAAGGTAAACTTTTAATGGAACTTTTATAACTTGCTTGCATATATTGTGTTTATCTCTATCTTGTGTGAAAATTTAATCAGAGATGTCTGAATAAAAGAACAGATGGGAGCTTTATTTAAATTTAGAGAGAATGAATACCACATGCTGAGCTCAATAAAGCAATTTAAATAAGTTTTCCATCTTATATAAATTTTATTTAATGATGTATTCAACTTAGGAATTCTAAAATAGCAAAAACACTAACTATAAAACAACTAAACCTACCTATGTCTCTCACATATAATAAGCATAAAAATACATTCTGAGAATATGGAAATTTTCATGGTGTTGTCCAGAATATTAAACTTCCATTATTGATTGATTAGGCCTGCCATTATTTTTAAAAAGTCCAACCTGTCCCACACAAGAAAAAATAAATCACTAATTATTCCAGATAGAAACAAACAAGGTTTATGGTTGAATGCAAAGATGACAATGTATTTTAAACAGATTCCCAGTGCAGTTGTCATAGGCTCTAGTAGGCTCAGAAGATTAAGCCAGATTTTCTTCAATTACTATCCTTCTTCGCATTTTTGGTTACTATTGTTGTGTAGCCCCCTCCCTGGTTCAATTTCATAATTTAAGTAAAAATAATTTTTGCTTTGCCTCTCTTTTTTAACACTGTAAAGATAAAGAATATAAAAATGATTTTTTCTCTTTTAACTATTTTTCTTTATTATAATGCATATCCCCGTATAACATAACAGAGGTGAAAGAATATAAAATATTTACAGAACTAAATAAATCTAAAATACAGTAGTTTTAGTCATTATTATTATTAATGTTAATTGTTTGAAGGTTGATAAATAACATAGAAATTATCCAAGTCAGAAAACAATAGGTAAGGAGAAGGATTTTGATAATACTAGAGGATTAGTATTAGACCAACCTTTGCAGAGGAAAACATTACCTACTCTGCACAATACTTAAAAATAAATATTAAGGGCACCAGAAAGTGACAAAAAACAGGCAGAAACTTGAGGGTATTTGACCCTTGACAAAGGGAACTACACTGAGTGAGACTTATTAATATATAACATTCCTGAGAGCATTCCACAATCCGAGTTGCTCAGTGCACCTAGAACCTAAGCAGAAAGCCTCAGAATTTGACTTGAGGTGTCAGAAGAAGGACCTAGGAGGTGACCAGAGTGGCAGGGAGTTGAGAGGGGAATCCATAAAGGAATGAGCTGTAGCAGAAGGAGCCCCCAAATACATATGAACCCTGCCCAAATCCTTAGTTTGCATCTGAACTCTGCATGCATAAGGAAACTTCAAGCTTCTCAGTGGGAAGCCACAGTAAAAAATTGAAAGAACAGAAGAATTATAGCTTATATGCACAATGACTCTCTTGGGTTTTGAGTTCAATAAGTTATTTGATTACTAGAACAAAGATCAACACAATTAAGAGGAAGATAAGAAAGCTAAACAAAAAACATTTCCAGATGTGCAAAGGAACAGGGAAAAATCACCAATGGTTAAAAGAGAAGCAGTTGAGGGACTATAAACCTGAGGTGATCTACACACACACACACACACACACACACACACACACATACAGGGACCAAAGGAAAATACCATAATAATTGACTTAATGGGGAATCTATAAAAATAGCAAAACAAAACAAAATAAAAATAAAAACTCTAGAACCAAAATGTGAAATAATCAAAATGAAAAATTACTTTATAGGCTTATCAGAGATCAGAGAGAGCAAAAGAAACTGAAATTAGAGAGAGGTCTACTGAAATGATCCAACCTGAGGGATATAAAGAAAATAGTTTATGAAAAATGAGGAACACAGAGTTTTGCATAATACCAAACAGTCTAACTTAAATATAATTGGATTCTTCATAAATGAAAAGAGAAAGAGAGAGAGAGAAAGAACAGTCAGGAAAATTGAGTGAAGAATTGTTGGCAAAATTTTTTTCCCAATTTTTGTGATGTTTTCAAGTATTTTTTATAGCCATTACCAGACAGCCTGACTCCGAGAAGTAAGCATAGACAATTTTGCTGCTTGTCCTTTAATAGGTGTTCCCCATGTATCCAGGATTTTCATACTGCTTTTCAGCTACCCAAAGCTTCTCAATATGGTTTATTTCAGTATATACCAAGCACAATTAAATTTTGTTTTTAATATACCAATAAAGTACATTTCCCTTAACTTACCTATTTCTTAAGAAGATAGCAACCTGTTAATCAGTGCTAAGGTGTGAGAAATTGAGCTGTAACCTACCCCCAAGGTATCAGCATTATAAATGATAAATTTATTTACTCATAAGAATTAGTATGGAATGGGAAAATTTGACATATTTGCAGAAAGATGGCCCGCCCCAGTCAAATCGTCAATTAATAGCCACAATTCCTCTAGGATCGGTTCTGGATGTGTAGGTGTGAGCATACAAATTATTTTCTTTAATAGACTCTAGTTAGGTGGAGGCGTTTCTTCTTCCAGAGTAGTTTCACGAGTGTCTCTATTAACATTCTTGAGGTAATTCATTTAAGAAGAAGCATACATCCATTTATCACTGGAAATAGGGCTGGATAGGGACAGAGTGAAAAAAAAAATCAGTGGGAGAAGTATGTTAAAATTTATGTGACCTAGTGCTTCTTTAAATTAATGTACCCAGTCCTACCTTATCTGTGTTTCTTTATCTAGGATCATGATGCTTTGGGGCTGGAAAAGTTTCCCCCTGGCAATAACATGTCTGAATATTATTCAGCCTTCACATCTTTTCTAACACTCCCGTCTTCATCCAGACAACCTGCATTTATTATCCAACTAAATGCATTCAGATTTTTACAACACATTTTTTTGCCAATGCATATGTAAATTCGATTTCAAGTTTAAGAAATTCTACACACTTTGATCTACACTGCACGCCCCACAGCAATACACTTGCTAAGATGCTATTTGAAATAAATTATTTGTTTAAAAAGTATCAGTGAAAACAGAGCAATGCAATTTATAGAGATACTCAAGAATATATAGTTGGATTTCAAGGCATGTGCAATCGTCAACCTTTTCAGAAATATATTTGCTCTATTTTCTGCTTCTCTGTTAATGAGTATATCAACATTTTTAAACCTAAATATAAAGGTAAGGAACTTGAACAACAGAACGTGCCATGTGAGCATTTTTTTTTCTTTGCCATGCCAGAGTCGAATCTAGAGAGCAGAAAGGAGGCTTGTAATGAGACATAAGTAGTTGTGAGAAAAGACATCACAGGCCGTTTCCTGAGATTTAGTCACCGGAAGCTGCTTTTGCAGCCGCTGCCAAAGCTCACTAGCTTCACCGTCAGGAAACGGGATGCCTGCAAAGCCTGCACTAAACCAAACCAAACTGCTGCCAACACGCCGCCTCAGGACAATAGATAATCCTCATCGACCATTTATTTTACTTCTGCACATTTTGATCTTGCGTTTTGTTATCCATAAAAGAAATACCACACCTTTATATCACTAGAAAAGGACATCTGGGGAGAAAAGACTGCTATTAAATCTATGAAAAGGACAAAAATGCTTCTTCAGGGTTTAAGCTACTAGTCAGAATCTTGCTGCTGAGTAAAGCAAAGATCTATATTGAGCATACATCCGAAACCTTTAAGCTTTAGAGGAACACAATTAAAACATATTCATTGAAAAGAGTGGCAATAATAAGAATTATATAGTCCAGGGCGCCTGGGTGGCTCAGTTGGTTAAGCGACTGCCTTCGGCTCAGGTCATGATCCTGGAGTCCCTGGATCGAGTCCCGCATCGGGCTCCCTGCTCAGCGGGGCCTGCTCAGCGGGGAGTCTGCTTCTCCCTCTGACCCTCCTCCCTCTCCTGCTCTCTGTCTCTCATTCTCTCTCTCTCAAATAAATAAATAAAATCTTTAAAAAAAAAAAAAGAATTATATAGTCCATGTAATATTGTAATATTTCCAAATATAAACAAACTCCTTCAACTAGTTAAATCACACTGCTTGTGTGACTTTTTTTTTTTTTTTAAGATTTTATTTATTTATCTGAGAGACAGAGCATGAGCCAGGGAGTTGGGCAGAGGGAGAGGGAGAAGCAGGCTCCCCATAAGAGCAGGGAGCCTGATGCAGGACTCGATCCCAGGACCCTGAGATCATGACCTGAGCCAAAAGCAGATGCTTAATGGACTGAGCCACCCAGGCACCCCTTGTGTGACCTTGAATGAGTAACTTAACCTCTTAGCTGGTTTCCTGATCTAGAAAGTGGGAAAACTACATCTCTCTCACTGTTTAGTAGAGAAGTAAGTTAGATAATCTACGTAAAAGTCCTAGCCTACGATAGATACCTAAGACAATTGATCTCCCTTCTATTTTATAGAATCAGAGTAAAATCCTAGATTATCCATTCGTATACAAGGTATCAACATCTGTTTATTATAATTTCCGTAGCTATTCACTAAATATTTGCAGGATTAAGTTAACGTATGAACAATTACGTGTTCTAATGCTCACTTCTGCTGGGAAAACATGACTCCTGAGTCACGAAAAAAGAGGACAGCAGCAGGTGACTGTCCACAGCATTGGTAAGAAGGCCAGGTAGATTTAGGGCTTCACCAATATCTCAATTCATCTTATTAGATACAGTATGAGCTGTTAGAAGTGAATTTATGTAAAATTTTAATTTTCTAGAATCACCAAAAATGTTCTATTTTAGTCTTTATAAATTCATAAAATTAAATAATACTCATAATATTATCTATCAGGTATAAGAATTACAACATGCTCACCATAATGGGTCCCTTAATATAATATACTGTAGTATACTATCTCCCTTCTTTTTCTTTTTTTTTTTTTTTAAGATTTTATTTATTTGACAGAGAGAGACAGTGCGAGAGAGGGAACACAAGCAGGGGGAGTGGGAGAGGGAGAAGCAGGCTCCCCGCAGAGCAGGGAGCCCGATGTGGGACTCGATCCCAGGACCCTGGGATCATGACCTGAGCCGAAGGCGGACGCTTAACGACTGAGCCACCCAGGCGCCCCATCTCCGTTATTTTTCATAACTAATAGATACAGCTTTCTCTGAATATTTGTGTGTGTACACACGTGCGTGCATGTGTGTGTGTGTGTGTGTGTACATGTATGCACTCTGGCTCACTTGTGAGTTGTGTTACCGAGTCAAGAATTAAACTCGAGTATATTTATCTCAAATGCCCGTGCTTTTTCTTTTACACTGTACTGGAAACAACATTATAAATGTGAATGGGGCTGGTGATTAAAAGCAGCATAAGTGCATTAAGGCTGTCTGTGCAGAATTTGATATAATTACAGAAATTAATTGAGCCCTTCTAGTTTAGTGTGAAAAACTGTCACTATAGAATCATCTGTCCTAGCATATTTACAAGCACAAGGAAAAAAAAAAATCTGTTATATTTTTCTAACCACTCAGAGCCCTAAAAAAGATCTCCATTTCCATTTAAACATACAAAATAGAGCTATGAAAAATACCAGCTCAAGATAGGTAGATGTGATACCTATAGATATATTCTGTAACTTTCCCAAGAAAAAGATAATTGTAATTCAGAAAAAAGAAAACTTCTGTACACTTAGCTGACTGATTTAGACTTTATGTGGCCTGGGAAAAAAGAAAGTAGAGTGAGACAAAGGGATTTTCCATAGATTTTAACTATTTCTCTACTGAACACACCATGAGCAGGAACTGTAAATGTGTATCATTTACTGAATTTTCTCATTTTGCTGAAGTGTATTTCCAGATTTACAACTCACTGTATTCTAACCTGCTGGCTCAAAACTATCATAAAGGTAAGAAAGTTCCTTCAGAGGCACAAGGCTTTGCATATGGTGAAACTTAATGGCTCTACAGTTATCAAAAGCCACCCTCAAACCAGTAGCCATGCTTAATTAAGTACTGACTGAAAACATCTGTAACTCCCCTCCCAGGGCTGCCTGTGACAGAATCAAAGAAAGTCCCAGCTTCAAGTAGAGGATCTATGAAAATGAAAGCTGGCATTCCTAAGTCAAGGATTGGCAAGTACGTTTAATTAAAATGACACTAGTTAGGAGTCCTTCTACTTCTATCTATGAAGAATTAACTGTAGAGAATTACCTCCCCATGGAAAAAAAAAGGAACTAGAAAAACTGGCAAATAAATGAAAAGGAGATTTCGTATTCTGTCAACAGGCAAGGGAGGATTATATGATAAGGGAGAGGAAGAAAGCAAAGAATCGAGGCTGCATTTGCCCCACCTTAGAGCCCAGAGGCAGTTTCTGAGCCTTGGATAAGAAGGAGAAGCTAAACCTAGTGCGGTGGCCTCTCTCTGTTGTGGAGACAGGGATTGGAGTTTCAGAAGGCTTTTACTTCCTCGTGTTTATGCCCCTGTAAAACATAACTGCTCTTCTGGTTCTGAACAAGATGGAGTCTACCCATCTGACCTTACCCTTTCTACTACTTAACAGCGAAAGCCCTGCACACAGTTTAGAAAGCAAGTGACGGAAGACTCCAAAAGAAAAAAAAGGCAACTAGTGGAAGAACCTGGGGCATGAAACACAACGCAGTGATGAGGACACTGTTTTGCTTTGTTTTGTTTCTGTTTGCCTCCAGTAAAAGTAGAATTTCAATAACCCATAGCTGAACCCATAACTTCAGCTTTTATCTTTATCAATCGATCAGATTATTTCCCTGTGACTTTTACACAAAGAATAATTCCTCCCTAAATAAGGGAGAGAAAAGAGACCTCTTGTGCAGGATATCAAACTAGAAACTTATTTAAAAGAACCCAAGTCAGTGAACATAGAATGCCTTCTAGGATTCAAAATTCATCCCTTCCATTTATACTAAATATGCTTTCCAATTCAACAAAATGAAAGTCTTTCCCCGCCCCCACTCCCAGACTTTTACTCTAATACTGCCCATCTTTCAAATGGCCATTTCCTGTAGTCAATACTGTTGCATCCTGTACTTTAGCTTATTGAACTCAAAACCAAGATGCATGACCAAGGAAGATATAAAGCTTGTTAAATCCCATGGCCCAGATGGGCAGATAACTTGCCAGTTCACCACAGATGGGGGACACCTAGACCAGGGGACAAAACTCTCCCGCTGAGGAAGTAGCAATGCTGAGGATGCTGACTTGGCAATAACACACTGTCTGAAGAAGATGGCTGACTTTGATGTCAGCCTAAGTAAACCATGAGGGCATTTTGCACATGATACCTCCTGGAGCTTTTATTTTGGGTTTCTGAACTGATTCCATATATGGCCAAATCTCAGTTGTATGCTTCAGCCATAATGTGTGGCATTATGGGGAATCAAAAAAAAAAAGAAACTAAAGGACCAGGCAAGTTATGAAGGCAGAAAGCACTTACTAAAGCCATGGCACTCGGAGACAAAATTGTTCTTAGAAACAAGACAAACACCTATTTACCTGCTGTGGGATACCTGAGTACTAAACTAAGTACCTTATTTATTGCACAGCCTGGGGAAATGTCCACTCAAACAACAGAGGTTTGAAGGACACAGCTGTAAAATTGGATATCAAGAGAAGGGATTAGGGGCACCTGGGTGGCTCAGTCGGTTAAGCGTCTGCCTTCAGCTCGGGTCATGATCCTAGGGTCCTGGGATCCAGCCCTGCATCAGGCTCCCTGCTCCGTGGGAAGCCTGCTTCTCCCTCTCCCACTCCCCCTGCTTGTGTTCCCTCTCTCGCTGTGTCTCTCTCTGTCAAATAAATAAAATCTTTAAAAAAAAAAAAAAAAGAGAGAGAGAGAAGGGATTAAAGGAAGGCATTACATCACAAAAATCAACTGAACATTCAAAAATCGATTTGTATTTGGATTTGGGTAGTACATTAGGATTTTGAAAAAATACTTCTTTTTGTAATATTAAACATATGGTAAGAATATGGGACTATGATTTAAGACATTTTCAAACGGCTGTTTTATATTAGAATAGTTAGAAAGTAATTTAGTATTTGATTCCACCTCTTTACTTTCACTGATTTAAACAAGAAATATCCACCTTAAGTATAAGATCATACCAGATCTAAATCTAACAATATTCCCAAAGAACAAAGTTTGAGACTTCCTGGGAAGTATTAAACATTACTCTGAGCACAGAATGATGTGGAACTGAGAAAAAGTTTCACTGACTTAGGAAGTAGAAGTCTTTGCTGGAGTCTGTCCATATTTCTGCTCAGACAGAAGAAAATGACATCCTCCTCAGTCCCAAAACGAAAAAAACAAATTGTGTTTTCTTTGAAAAATGACAGAAAAATTTAATTTTAATTTTCCCTAAATTTATCATTGTTTCCAGTTCCAACATAACAAAAATTTTGGACACCAAGGAAACTGAACCAAGTGGAACAGAGCATCTGTGTAAGAACATCAACTGAGTCCCAGATGATTTATTTGTGTATCAGATTGTGACATATCTCACACTTAGGCCTCTTTTCTTTCTTTCTTTCTCTTTATTTTTCTTTCTTTCTTTCCTTTTTAATTTAATTTTTGTTTGTTTTATTTTTAGAGAGAGGGAGAGAACATGAGGAGAGGCAGAGTGAGAGGGAGAGAGAAATCTCAGGCAGGCTCCACGCCCAGTGCAGAACCTGACCCTGGGGCTTCATACGAGGCTTGATCTCATGATGCTGAGATCATGACCTGAGCCAAAATCAAGAGTCTGATGCTTTTTTTTTTTTTAAGATTTTATTTATTTATTTGAGAGAGAGAGAGAGTGAGAGAGAGAGAGCACATGAGGGGGGAGGGTCAGAGGGAGAAGCAGACTTCCTGCTGAGCAAAGAGCCCAATGTAGGACTCGATCCTGGGACTCCAGGATCATGACCTGAGCAGAAGGCAATTGCTTAACCAACTGAGCCACCCAGGTGCCCAAGAGTCTGATGCTTAACCAACTGAGCCACCCAGGCGCCCAGAGCTCATTTCTGATAAAGCAAACTAAATTGTGAAAGTCGGAAACTGCCAAGGTTAGCTTGTGACATTGCTCAACATAAGAGGAAGCAATCTTGGTGCATTTAAGATGTTGAGATATTAGAAAACAATACATACTCTTCTCACTTGTCACTTATCTCAGAAGAAGATTTAAATAACTGGGGTTGTTGAAGTCATAGTTACTATTTGAAGGCTGAACACTCTCTTATAAAACTCAATTAATCTGATTGCATTGGAAAGGTACTAGACAAAATCTTTTCTAAAGTATATATGTGTTCTAAATGTCAGAGAAGTAATGGGGAAAAGTAGGAACCACCAGGAACAAAAGTTAAATAGGAATAAACTAAATCAATATTAATTGTGTGTTTTCTAAGGGTGCCTCAGTTGGTTGAGCTTCTGACTTTTGATTTCGCCTCAGGTCATGATCTTGGGATCCTGGGATCAAGCCCCTCATTGGACTCAGTGCTCACCACGGAGTCTGCTTGAGATTCTCTCTCTCTCCTCTCCCTCTGCCCCTCCCCCCAAGGTAAATAAATAAAATCTTTAAAAAACATATTGTGTGTTTTCTAAATGCAAGCCACAGTGATATGAATATTGGAAGCAGCTAGGAGATATAAAACATAGTCCCTGCTTTAAAAGCAGCATATATATATATATATATATATATATATATATATACTTATTTAAATATTTTATTTATTTATTTGACAGAGAGAGAGAGTGAGAGCAGGAACACAAGCAAGGGGAGTGGGAGAGGGAGAAGCAAGCTTCCTGCTGAGCAGGGAGCCTGATGTGGGGCTCAATCCCAGGACCCTGGGATCATGACCTGAGCCGAAGGCAGACAATTAACAACTGAGCCACCCAGGTGCCCCAAAAGCAGCATATATTTTAATTAAGTCATAACAAGTTAGAAATTACAAATAATTTGTGTAAAAAAAAAAATAAGACAGGCAGTTTATGATAAATTATAAATGAAAGTAACAATCAATACAGAAGAAAAGGAATGTTCAAACTGGAGATTTTAGAAAAACAATTTTATAACAATGTGGAATTTAAAGTAAGTCTTAGAAGATGGATGATTCAGGGGTATATCTTAGTTTATATATTAGATGTGCAAAAATGTATAATTATTTTATTCAGGTCAAACATGATCTATTGACTGCAGGTGAGTATTTCGTCTATGTCAAATTTGCACACAAGAATCTTTGCTTTTGGGGGGAACCCTGTACCTCAGTTCTCTCCACTTTGAGGGTACCAGAAATCAAGTCAGTACCCACTGAAGTGGGGCCTCCTGTTCTGGGCAGTCCTAGGGAGTAAGCAGTGTTCTACACTCTTGTTACCTGCTAATCTGCTTCCTCTCTCCCTTAAGGGTTTCCTTTATTTATTTATTTTTTCTCTCCCCATAGACTCTGTCCTTTCTGCACTCTCCTGAATAAGTAAAGACCCCTCAAGATGGAAAAAACAAAACAAAACAAAAACCCCACAAAGCTAGGGAAACATGTTCCATGACAAGTTTCTTCTTTCTCTCTGGAAAAGTAAATTTGCTTTTAGTCAAGAATCTGTATGCTTGGGAACCAGTTTGGGATAGTGAGAAGAAAATAAACACATAGCAAAATGTAAATTAATGTCCCAACAAATTATCCTGCCATATGTGAAAAAGGATATGTTGGGAAGTCCAGGTTGGTTTGCAAATAGCCAAAGAAGTGGGTTGGGCAATGAGGTTTAAGAGATAATGAATAAACCAGTTTAATATTTGGAGGTAATTCTAGGGCGCCTGGGTGGCTCAGTCGTTAAGCGTCTGCCTGTGGCTCAGGTCATGATCCCGGGGTCCTGGGATCGAGCCCCGCATCGGGCTCCCTGCTCCACGGGAGGCCTGCTTCTCCCTCTCCCACTCCCCCGGCTTGTGTTCCCTCTCTCGCTATCTCTCTCTCTGTCAAATAAATAAAAATTAAAAAATTAAAAAAAAAAAAAGAAAATTTTCACTATAAGTGATATCACAAATCATTTATTATTCTGAGAACTGCAAGAGACAAAGAGGACGACATTTTGAAATCCCACTGCTTGGAGGAGATATTTGAAAAATGAGCAAAGTGGAACAAGAAGCTTTATTTAAATAAATTGTTTCAAATGCCAATGCCATTGGGGTGTTGAGTGATGGCTAAGTTTCTACATTTGAATGCAAAATGCAAATCAAGTGGGCAAAATTAATTTCCACCTTAATTAATTTTAATTAAAAAAAAGTCATTGCTTTAATGTTGGCAGAATGCCTCACACTTTTTTGTCCTTGTTGAATTTTTAAAGGAAATTGGGGTTTAGGAGGTTGCATTAAAAAAGTTTTAGGGGACGCCTGGGTGGCTCATGGGGCGTCTGGGTGGCTCAGTCGTTAAGCGTCTGCCTTCAGCTCAGGTCGTGATCCCAGGGTCCTGGGATCGAGCCCCACATCAGGCTCCCTGCTCCGTGGGAAGCCCGCTTCTCCCTCTCCCCCTCCCCTTGCTTGTGTTCCTGCTCTTGCTATCTCTCTCTCTGTCAAATAAGTAAAATCTTAAAAAAAAAAAAAAAAAAAAGTTTTAGAAGCCTAGTAATAGAATTTACAGTTACTCAGAGAAAACAATCTCTGTATTCTATATGCCTAAATGCTAAGCCGTCTTAAAAGTTTTTCTTTAATTCTAATATAAATATAGAAATTAAAACTTCATTTGCTTTTTAAATTTGGCATGATAAAGAATTTTTAATTAGACAAATACATTGTGTGGAAATGACAATCCAGGATCCTTGGGTACCATTGCTGCTCTGTGACCAATTAATTAACTCTGTGATCCCAGCTCTTAGGTCTTAGCTTCTTAGATCTTAACCTCACTTCATAAGTTTTGTACATTAATCTCCAAAACAAAAGACTTTGAACTAGAACCAGAGCTCACAAACTACATATGGTGGAGTCTTAATCCACTCAGGCTGCTGTAACAAAATACCACAGACTGGGTACCTTATAAACAATAGATATCTATTTCTCACAGTTCTGGAAGCTGAAGGTCCTAGGGCAGGGCGCCAGCATGATCAGGTAACTAACCTCTTCTGGATTGCAGACATCTTATATTCCAACATGGTGGGATGGGTGAGAGATCTCTGTAGGGTCTTTTTTATAAGAACATTAATCTCATTCATGAGGGCTTCATCCTCATGACCTAATCACCTTCCAAAGTCTACACTTCCTTATGCCATTATCTTTGGAGGGTTAAGATTCAACATATGAATTTGAGGGGGACACATTTTTTTTTTTTAAAGATTTTATTTATTTATTTGAGACAGAGAGAATGAGAGAGAGAGAGCACATGAGAGGGGGGAGGGTCAGAGGGAGAAGCAGACTCCCCGCTGAGCAGGGAGCCCGATGTGGGACCGGGACTCCAGGATCATGACCTGAGCCGAAAGCAGTCGCTTAACCAACTGAGCCACCCAGGCACGCAGGGGGACACATTTTTACCACAGGAGATAGCAAAAGTCATTTTTTGGCCCATGGCATTAATTTTTTTTAAACATTCCAGTGTCAAACAAAGAAAATTTTATATCAAAATCTACATGTATAGCTTCTTTTGTGCCCTGGGTCTATTTTCTTACTCAGTTGCTGTTGTCCTAGTTGGACTGGTCACAGAGTATAAGTGGAACCTCAACAACTTTATCTATGTTATTGGCCTGGTTCTTGTGTGTATTGAAGTTAAAAAATCCCTTATCTAGATGATGAGTAAGTTCTCCTAAATATCTCAGGCTGTTGGACAGTGTCAAAGAATGGGATGTGTATAGAGGCATTTATCTAAGTATCTATTATTATTTTAATGTCATGCTAATTAAAATACCTCATTCTTATTTGAAATTTTTCATGCTAATAATGAATATTTTAATATGAGACTTGTGATTACATAAAAAAACAGAATGAACATCTAGGGTGCTATACATTCAAGACATCTTGCGTATGTATCTATTTTTGAAGAGATTTTTCTTTCTACTTCTACTTTTCTTTTTTAGATTTATTTATTTATTTGAGAGGATAGGTCCTACCAAGAGTGGGACATTTAACTGACCAAGCCAACCAGGAGCCCCTCCACTTCTATTTTTTCAACAAGACTGAGACAGCATATTGCAGGAAGTTACGTTTCTATTTGAAGTATATGTTGTTAAGAAATGAGACTACAGATGCTATGGGGCACCTGTGGGCTCAGTCATTAAGTGACTCTCGGTTTGGGCTCAGGTTATGATCTCGGGGCTTATAGGTTCCTACTGGTGTATGGCTTTGTGCTCAGTGGGGAGTCTCCTGGAGATTTTCTCTCCCTCTCCCCTCCACCCCATCCCTTTCTCAAATACATAAATCTTAAAAAAAAAATAAAATAAGAAATGAGACTACAGATGCTAAGTGGCATGAATTGGTTACTTTTTTTCAAGAAAATTTGTGTGTTCTCTCAGAAGTTAAATCTCAAAACCAAAATTCATTTCTATAGCTTTGGCAAAATTAGGAATTCTTCCCACTTTTGAAATTGTGGTAAGTCATGGATGATTTTCAAGTGACTTCATTCCTATAAATACATATTTTTTATCTAGTAGTTTCATTCAACCGAAGTCCAAGAGTTTGTAATTAAGAAGTCCAGCTGAGTGATGATGATAATCTTCATTCCTGAGCTAGTTAAACACATGAGACAAACTACAGGAAACTGTTCAGTTAATGGCACTTCTTTGTATCTGATGCAGAGTGCATGCTGGCTACAAAGGTTTAGAAGAATGCCATATTCCTTCATACCCCTGATATGTGCCCCCTTCTCAATTTCACGCCCCCAAGTCTGTGGGGAATTCAAGTACCTGGGTCGGGTGCCAGAAGAAAACTGTAACAGTATTTCTGAGTTGTTGGCTTCCTAGGAAGTGAATTGCTTGGATCATGCCTTTTTATTTTGGTGACTTCCTTCAGTCTCCTGCTTTTTCATTATTGCCTTTTTCTGGTTGTGGTTGTTACCTAGCACCCATAATGGTTGTTGCTCTTTTCTCTTCTTAACACAATGGTTTATTCATAATCTCAATTCCCTGTGTGTCAAACCCTCTTGACTGCCTTCTGACCCTGTGGGTTCTTTATGATGACTGCAGCTTCCTGCCTTCTGGTGATTGTTACCTTCTGGCCTCATGGCCAAGTCATTATCTTCATGGATATCAATGACCCCAGCTCTGTGAACACCTCTCCTGCTATTAACTCATGTCCACAGAGGAGAATCTCCACCAGACATCTTAGTGATGCTGGTAAACCCTCACCAGTACATTCCTGTTGACCTTCACTGAGCAGTGTTTCCTCTGGCCCATCCACTAGTGGGTGTTTTGTCCTCAAATAATATATCCTTCCTACCTTCAGTCTTTAGTCCCTTCTCTGCTGTCTGCCAGAGCAACTATAGCTTATTTGACTTAGGCATAGCCATCACTTTTTAATAGCCATACTAGCAGTGAGTTCATCTACTCCTTTGGGCTCCTATCTAGGATATTCTATCTCATGTCCCAAGAAATTAGCCCCAAGTCTTGCTTATTCAGTGTTAAATGTTTTGGTCACCTTGATCAAGCACCTACAAAACTGCATCCCAAGAGTACTTACCTGGCTCCTGACTGTAGGTCCTGATTTTTCCAACTTCTCTTTCCACTTCTGTCAGGCTCAGCATATCCCCAGTCAGGTCATGCTGGGTTTTCTCCCTAGATAAGAGACTTACAACCAAAAGAATGGTAGGTGAAACTTTTGAAGGGGGTACATGTCTGCCTGTGGAGGAGAAATCTCTATAGCATTTTTTAGTGCAGGAAAAGAACTATCTCTTATTATTTGGAAGTGGGGGGAGGGAGAGCACCTCTGCAAGGTATGAGGATCCAGGTGGTTTACAAAGCCTATATCCTCAGGAGCGTCCATCTACATATCAGCATCCATGTTTTGGCATCCCATTTTTCTTTCCTTACAGGGGCTCTAAACATAGCATAACAGACCTGCAGTGGTTGAGCATTTAAAAATCTCTAAAGCTAGGTGACTCCAATTTGCAAAATCACAGAGTTCCAGAACTATGTCTTTTTGTCTCTGATTGGCCTGCTTATATTTCTGAAATAATCCCTGTTACCAGGGGAATAAGTAACTTACATTAAACAGGTTAGTGTTATGCGCCCTGAATCAGGGCCAAAGTAGGCATCACCTGAAGCAAATGGACTGAAAATAAGGAATGAGTCATCATTTATAAGCAAAATTCGGGTACTGTTTCCATAAAAGGGAGGGAGTGCTAGGCAACAAACCTACAAATAGCTGTTTAAACATTTTTAAAAAAAATATTTTACTTAATTTGTCAGAAAGAAAGAGAGAGAGCACAAGCAGGGGGAGTGGCAGGCAGAGGGAGAGGAAGAAACAGGCTCCCCGCTGAGCAAGGAGCCTAATGAGGGACTCATCCCAGGACCCTGGGGTCATGACCTGAGCCAAAGGCAGACGCTTAACAGATTGGGCCACCCAGGCATCCCTGCAAAGAAAAGTACCTTGGGGGTCCTGGGTGGCTCCGATGGTTAAGCTTCTGCCTGCCTTAGGCTTAGGTCATGATCTCCATGTCCTGGGATAGAGCACTACCTAGGGCTCCTGGCTCAGCAGGGAGTCCGTTTCTCCCTCTCCATCTGCCTCTCCCCCTGCTTGTGCTCTCTCTGTCTCTCTCCCTCTCTCAATTGAATAAATAAAATCTTTTTTTTTTAAGTACCAAAAATTGATTCCTATTTAATATATAAATTATATAAATTATTTATATGTTCTGAGCTACTTGGAACCCAAATGGGAATTTATTAAAAGAAGTAAAAACCTCTAATAAAAGACAAATTTTAGATGGCAGAACCTCACATCTTAGATCCAAAACCGTTCACCACACATCAGTTCATTTATTCATTCAAGGAAACCATCAGCTTTAAGCCCACTATGTGATAAGGATGTGGAGCTAAATCTGTAGATCAAGACTCAAAATCTCAGTTCTATTCTTAGCAGAGCTCTAGATCTGTCCAGTGGGTGTGTATTAGAGAAATAAAAGAAACTCCAGAAAGGCAGTGAAAGTGGACTGGGAGCAGCAATTATGGATAAATCATGCTAAAGCCAAATGGCAGAGTCACTATACTTTGCTAATAATTACTACTATTACATGAAGGCTAGGAGTAACTGTGCCTCTTCCCACACACTGGTTCTAGGAGTGGAAAGTGAATGCCCTTGGGTAGGACTTAACTCAATTTTGCAGCGTTCCGGACACCCACCTCGCGCACCTGAGACACACACGCTCCCAGGCGGCGCAACCAGTCTCATCCTTGGCGGCCTCCACTGTCTCCCCCCAGCGGCCGTCGGCACGCGCCGGCCGGGGCGGGACGCCTGGGGTCACCACGCCGAGGCCGGGGTTGGCGGATCCTCAGGGCAGACCCGGGCGCGAGCCGGGCGGATGGAGGCACCTCCAGCCGCCGGCTCCCGCCCCCGTCCCCACCCCTTCCCCCGGCGGGCGCGCGCGCGGCCCGGGAGCGGGGAGGCGGCGGGAGGGCGGCGGCGGCGGCGCGGCCGGGCGGGTCCCGGGGACGCGGTGCGCGTCGGAGCGAGCGCACGAGTCCCCGGCGCGCCCGCCGCGCTCGCCCCGCAGCAGCCGCCAGCCCTGCGCCGCCCGCGCTCCGGACCAGCCCCAGTCGCCCGCCGGCGGTGTCCGCGGGGTGCCCGGGCGGGCGAGGGAAGGGCCGTCCGCGTCGCCCCCGCCCGGCTCCCGGCACCGAGTCCCCTCCAAACGCCGCCCGGACCGCGGGGCCGCCCCCGGGGAGTCGCTGGGGCCGAGCGCCCCGGGAAGGAGGATCCCGCGGACGGCTGCAGCCCGAGGTAATCGCCGTGGACGACGGACGGGGCCGCTCCTCGCCCAGGACCCCGACCCCGGCGACTCGGAGTGCGACTCCAGAGGTGGCACTCCCGAGCAGGACAAGTTTCTCGGGGCTTTGAAATGATGTGGTTGAAACTAACGCTCATATAGCCATCTTTTCTCTATTTTAAATAACTCCATTTAGACCTAGAGGTGATACTTCCCCTGGAGTATTTTGGTTTGAAAACATTACTCTAAAATTTTTTGTATATTGTGGTTATGTGCATATGTATATTTGTTAACTTTCTAGCTCATTACAAACCCTTAAATTAAAATATTCTTTAAGACACATTACAGGATCGCCGTGGCGCTTGAGCACCATCTTATCAATTTAATTAGCACAGCCAGTCCTTTGGTGATGGGTTTTGCTTCTTACAAGCTGTTGCACTCTGAGTCTTAACCAGGTTCATAGATATTGTAGGGCTAATTTTAGTAACATATTACATAACACAAAGTTATGGGGCCACTACCCATTCGGCCATTTCTTGAAAACCTCTTTCCAAAGAGCCTAAACAGGTGGGAGTTCATACTGCAGCTTTCTGCTCTTTTATGCCTGTCTTAAAGTTTTCTGAAGTGCTGACTTCAGCACAAATTTAACTTTAGGTAAGTGTGTACTATTATTTGGCCTATCCAATAATAATAACCCACTTGTAAATATATTAACTTCTAAAAGAAATTAAGCAGCTGTCTGTTAAATTTACTGAGATAATTTCAGAGTTGACCAAGTGACTTAATTTTGTTCTCTTGAAATCATTTCAATTAAATTACCTAAAGTAAAACAAAACTTAAAAAGAAATACTAAGTTATGTGTAATACTCTCTTTTGAAACATTCCAACATTGAAAAGAGTCACCACCCTCCCCCTTGTAATTGTCTAAGATCTCTGTAAAAATTTAGTAATTGTCTCTCTGATGAGTGTGTTAAACTAGGGCCCTCTGTTGCTCCAGACTAGACTAGAATTGTGTAACAGATATTAGGGATTCCTACTTGACACAATGCATGTTATTTGCTTCAATTAGTTACTCGGGGAATCATCTGAATTTCAAATTTAGTTAGGACTGAAGTTTTACTTCTCTTTTTATGAACAATTATAATATAGCAACAATGTAATAAGGAAGGATTTTAAGAACAAAACTTTAAAACAGCAGAAATGCCTTAATTAAAGTTATAATACTTAAGTATTGAGACACAAGTGAAACCAATTTCAAACACTTAGGCATTCATCCTTTGTCCTTAAAAAGACATAGTAGAGGGGTGCCTGGGTGGCTCAGTCTTTAGGCATCTGCCTTCAGCTCAGGTTGTGATTGCCGGGTCCTGGGATAGAGTCCCACATCGGGCTCCATGCTCAGCGAGGAGTCTGCTTCTCCCTCTCCCTCTGCCTCTTCCCCTGCTTGTGTGCGCCCTCTCTCTCTCAAATAAATAAAGAAAATCTTTTTTTTTTTTTAAAGATGTATTAGAACAAAGTGTTGTTTAAGAAAAATTTTCAAAAGCGTAGAACGCATTTTTTCTTTCCTGGATTTCACTAATAAAATAGAGACTAGTAAAACAGGACTATGAATATCAAGAGGCTTCCTCTAATAGAGCTTATCTCTTTTTTTCTCCCCTCCTCCCAGTTACCGCAATATCTGCCTTACTTATGATATACTAATTATTTTTCTTTAAATTCATTTAATGGGAAAAATAGATTATCTCCTATGTATGTAAAATATTGATTTTAAATGGTTCTTACCATTTAAAAATTTTCTTTAGCATCTTTAAAATGAAGGGATTTCAAAATATTAAAATATCTTAGAAGAACACTTGCATTTTTGTGATATTTGTTATTAATTTGTTGATTTATAATATGGTATTTTCTTTTAGCTAATTTTTTTGGAAAATATTATTTCTGAAAATTGAAGCCAATATTTGAGTAATTTTGGTAAAATTGAAAATTAGTTTTAATGATAGTAGGGGTACTATTTTATTTTTTTTCCTGGACCATATATCATGCAGATAAAGTATATTATGAGCTAAAATTAAAATATACAATGGTTGATGTTAGATTGGAGAAATTATAACTTTAGTATATATATATTTTTTTAGTTAAGGGAATGTTTGGCTATCTAACTTTCTTGCAGTCAAGCTGTGCTTTAGCTGACCTTTGGTGCTGAAGGCCAACTCACAGTAACTCACAGCTACAACTCTTCTGACACCCACTCCATGAGTAAACTTCAGATCTTTTTCAAGGTAAAGTGCCATATTTACTGTAATATTCATGCATTTTTCAATTATTTAACATGTGCAGGATTGTGCTGACACATTAATTAGGTTCCTAGATTTATTTTTTATGTGTTACTAGCAAAGTTTCTGAGTTATTTATTTTTTTTTAAGTTTTATTTATTTATTTGACAGAGAGAGAGACAGTGAGAAAGGGAATTCACGCAGGGGGAGTGGGAGAGGGAGAAGCAGGCCTCCGGCAGAGCAGGGAACCCGATGTGGGGCTTGATTCCAGGACCCTGGGATCATGACCTGAGACGAAGACAGACGCTTAACAGCTGAGCCACCCAGGCGCCCCAAAGTTTCTGAGTTATATACACCTAACTCCATTTTGCATAGGCTTTGTGGTTTATATAGCAAGATTTTGCATAATGTGGTGCTTTTTCTAGCACTCCCTATGTCAGATTATAGCAGAACTGTCTATGTATGTATATTTAGGTACTTTATTATGTATAGTCTGAAATATATACTTTATACGATAAATAATGTAATTATACTTAGTGTAATGCAAAGATGTAATGTTTCAGTTATATATTGCTATATAACAAATGATCCTGGAATTTAGTATCTTAAATTAAAAGTAAAAGCTTAAGGGACGTGTGGGTGGATCAGTTGGTTAAACGCCTGCTTTTGGGTCAGGTCATGATCCCAGGGTCCTAGGATCCAGCTCCCCGTCAAGTCCAGTATCAAGCCCCCACATCAGGCACCTTGCTCAGCAGGGAACCTGCTTCTCCCTCTCCTTCCGCCTGCTACTCCCCCCTGCTCGTGTTTTCTCCTTCTCTCTCTCTGTCAAATAAATAAATAAAATCTTTTAAAAAATTAAATTAAAAGCTTAAATTAAAAGCTATTAGCTTTTGATATGTCTCATGTTTCCTTGACTTGAATGGGCTCAGCTGGGCAGTTCTCCTGATCTCATTTGGGTTCTTACAGCATTATAATCAGATGGCAGTGGGGCTGGAAGCATCTGAGGCCAACCAGCAGGCTATGATGGACATGCTTCCCTCTCTCTCCAAGTAGCTCAAAGCCTCTTCTCTCCACCTGGTGTCTTTATGTGTCATTCTTAACAGGGTAGCCATGTTTCTTACATGGAAACTCAGGGTAACCAACAAGCACAGGAGTGGAAACTGCCAGAAATTTATAAGCCTCAGACTGGAACTGGCACAGGTTCCCTTTCCCCAACTCCAATAGGCTAAGCAGTTTCAAGGCTAACCTTGACTCAAGGACAGGGGAAATAAACACTACATCTTGAAGGGAGAAGTCAAATAATAAAGAATCTGTAGCTGTCTTTAATCCACTGCAATAGTCTTCACTAATAATTCTGCACATGACTATCACAAGATTTGGGATCCAAAAGTTCTTAGAAATCCTTTAATTTAAGATCATTAGTTTACGGGTGCCTGGGTGGCTCAGATGGTTAAGCGTCTGCCTTCGGCTCAGGTCATGATCCCAGGGTCCTGGGATCGGGTCCCACATCTGGCTCCCGGCTCAGCGGGGAGCCTGCTTCTCCCTCTGACCCTCTCCCTTCTCATGCTGTTTCTCTCTTGCTCGCTCTCTAAAAAATAAATAAAATCTTAAAAAAAAAAAAAAAAGATCATTAGTTTACTTGAAAAGAATAACTGGAACATAATATCACATTAATGGGAAGACCTGGAGCTATGACTCTCCCCCCCCCCGTTTTTTTTAATTTCTCATAACACATGGAAAAGTGCCTGAGATATGGTAGGCAGTTAATATGTACTGTTGACATGGGACTTTATTAATAAGTAAAACCTAAGATTCTAATAGTCTAAGAAGCACCCACATTTCTAACTTGTTAGAAATATGCTTAAATTTTTCAGAAGGCATGAAGACTTAAAAGAGATTTTAAATGATAACAGAACAAGATATTTCAAAACCTTTTAACTATTTTCATGTAATTATTATTCTTTAAACACACGTAAATGCAGGGAAATGAAATGTTATGAGACAGTGACTCTAAGATAAATCATAAGGAATATATGACACCATCATGGTCTAATACTAAATTGTGCCGTAGGAAATGTTTGACTCCTCACATTTGTTGTAAGAGAAATCTGTGTAAATATGCATTTCTCAAACAATAAATCAGGAGGGGGAACCTTATTTTTATTACCAAAAGGTTACCTCCTAATAAAAACAATAAAAAATGATTTTGGTTTGAGCCTAAATTTAAAAATACATGCACTAACAAAATTCATCGTATATACAGCAACATAACGGGGAAAAAAGTTTCTTCTTTCTTTTTTTGAAGTATAATTGACGTACAATATCCTATTAGTTTCAAGTATATATCATAGTGATTTGATATTTTTATAAGTTATGAAATGACCCCCATGATAAGTCTAGTTACCATCTCTCACCATACAAAGTCATTCAAACGCTATTGACTCTGTTTCTTGTGCTGTACATTATATCCCCATGATTCATTTATTTTAGCACTGGAAGTTTGTACCTCTTAATGCCCCTCACCTATTTCACCTACCCATCAACCTCCTCCCTCCTCTGGTAACCCACAGTTTATTTCCTGTATCTAGGAGTCTGTTTCTATTTTCCTTTGTTTTATTTTTAGATTCTACATATAAGTGAAATATAGTATTTGTCTTTCTGACTTATTTAACTTCGCAAAATATGCTCTAGGTCCACCCATGTTGTCAAAATTATAAGATTTCATTCTTTTTATGGCTAAGCAATATTCTATTGTGTATGTAGGTGTTTGGGTGTGTGTGTGTGTGTGTGTGTGTATAATATATCATTCTTCATTATCCATTCATCTATTGATGGACCCTTACGTTGCTTGCATATCTTGCTATTATAAATAATGCTGTGATGAGATAATGGTGCATATATGTTTTTGAATTAGTGCTTTTGTTTTCTTTGAATCAATGAATAATCAGAAGTGGAATTGTCGGATCATAGGGAACTTTTATTTTTTACTTTTTTGAGGAACCTCTATACTGTTTTCCATAATGGCAGCACTTATTTATATTCCCACCAACAGTGCATGAGAGTTCCTTTTTCTCTACATTCTCTCCAACACTTGTTATTTTTTGTCTTTTGATAATATCTAATTTGACCAGTGTGAAGTAGTATTTCATTAGGTTTTGGTTTGCATTTTGCTGATCATTGAAGATGAACATCTTTCATGGGTCTGTTGGCCATCTGCTTGTCTTCTTTGGTATAAGATAGTGGTCCAGTTTAATTCTTTTGCATGTAGCTGTCCAGGTTCCCCAACACCATTTATTTAAGAAACTGTCTTTTCCCCATTGTATATTCTTGCCTCCTTTGCCATAGTTTAATTACCCACATACATGTGGGTTTAATTCTGGGGTCTCTATTTTGTTTCATTGATCCATGTGTCTGCTTTTGTGCCACTGCAATGCTCTTTTGATTACCATAGCTTTGCAATATAGTTTAAAATCAGGACGTGTAGGGCGCCTGGGGGGCTCAGTCGGTAAAGCGTCTGCCTTCGGCTCGGGTCATGGTCCCAGGGTCCTGGGATCGAGCCCCGCATCCGTCTCCCTGCTCAGCGGGAAGCCCGCTTCTCCCTCTCCCACTCCCCCTGCTTGTGTTCCCTCTCTCGCTGTCTCTCTCTCTGTCAAATAAATAAATAAAATCTTTAAAAAAAATAAGTTAATAAAAAAATAAAATAAAATCAGGACGTGTGATACCTCCAGGTTTGTTCTTCTTTCTCAAGATTTCTTTAACTATTATGGGTCCTATGTGGTTACATACAAATTTTAGAATTCCTTAGAATTCTAGTTCTGTGGAAGATGCCATTAGTACTTTGATAAGGATTGCTTTCAATCTGTAGATTGCTTTAGATAGTATGGACATTTTAGCAATATTAATCCATACAATCCACGAGCATGATATATCTTTCCATTTGCGTCATTTTCAATTGCTTCCATCAGTGTCTTATCGTATTCAGAGTACATGTCTTTCACCTTCTTGGTTAAATTTATTCTTAGGTATTTTAGTTTTTTTTGATGAAAATGTAAATGTGATTGTTGTCTTAATGTCTCTTCCTGATAGTTTATTATTACTGTACAGAAACACAACTGATTTCTTTATGTTAAATGTGTTATCTTTATTTACTAGTTCTAATAGCTCTTTGGTGGAGTCCTTAGGGTTTTCTATATATAATATTATGTCACCAGCAACTAGTGACAGTTTTACTTCTTCCTTTTTAATTCAGATGCTTTTATTTAAATTTCTTGTCTGACTGTTATGGTTAGGACTTCCAATACTATGTTAAATAAAAGCAGCAACAGTGGGCATCCTTGTCTTGTTTTTGATATTAGAGGAAACACAGCTTTTCACCACTGTGTGTGATGTTAGCTGTGGGTTTGTTGTATATGGCCTTTATTATGTTGAGGTTTGAGGTATGTTCCTTCTATATCCACTTTATTGAGTTTTTTAAATCATAAATGGATGCTGATTTTGTCAAATGCTTTTTCAGCATCTATTGAGATGATAATATGATTTTTATCCTTTCTTTTATTAATGTGGCCAATCATATTAATTGATTTGCAGATGTTGTACCATGCTTACATCCGTGGAATAATTCCCCTTTGATCACAGTATGATACTTTTAATGTATTGTTGAATTCAATTTGCTAATATTTTGTTGTAGATGTTTTCATCTATGTTCATTAGGGATAATGGCCTGTAATTTTTTCCTGGTGTCTTTGTCTGGTTTTTGTATCAAGATAATGCCAGCCTTCCAAAATGAGTTTGGAAGCATTCCTTCCTCTTCAATTTTTTGAAATACTTTGAGGATAGATACTGACTCTTCAAATATTCAGTAGAATTTACCAGTGAAGCTGTCAGGTCCTGTACTTTGGTATGTTGGGAATTTTTTAATTACTGATTCAATTTTTTTACTTGTAATTGGTCTATTAAGTTTTCTGTTTCTTCATGATTCAGTCTTGGACAGTGTGTGTTTGTAAGAATATATCTATTTCTTCATTTCTAATTTGTTGGTGTAGTAATCTCTTATGATCCTTTGTATTTCTGTGCTGTCAGTTGCAACTTCTCTGTCATTGCTGATTTTATTTATTTGGCCCTCATTTTTTTTGTTTTTAATGAGACTGGCCCCAGGTTAATCAATTTTGTTTATCTTTTCTATGAACCAGCTCTTAGTGTTTTTGATCTTTTATTTTCTTTCCTTCTTTTTTTTTTTTTTTCTGTTTCAATTTCATTTATTTCCACTCTACTATTATTTCCTTTCTTCTGCTAACTTTGGGCTTTGTTTGCTCTTCTTTTATGGGGTTTTCCTTCAGGTGAAAAAGTAGACTGTTGACTTGGGATTTTTCTTGTTTCTTGAGGTAGGCCTATATTGATGTGAACTTCCCTCTTAGAACTGCTTTTGCATTGTCCCATTGATTTTAGAAAGTTGTGTTTCTATTTTACTGTGTCTCAAGGTATTTAGGTATTTTTTTATTTCCTCTTTGATTTTTTTTTTTTTTTGACCCACTGGTGGTTTAGTAGCATGTTGTTTAACCTCCACAAATTTGTGTTTTTTTCAGTTTTCTTCTTGTAATTAATTTATATATTCATACTGTTGGCTGGAAAAAATGCTTGATATGATTTCAATTTCTTGAATTTATTGAGACATGTTTTATGGCCTAACAGTGAGCTATCCTGAAGAATGTTCCATGTGTACTTGAGAAGAATATGTATTCACTACTGTGAGATATCACCCCACATCTGTCAGAATGGCTGAAATCAAAAGCACAAGAAACAACAGGTGTTGGTGAGGAGGTGGAGAAAAAGGACCCCTGCTGTGTGCTGTTGGCGGGAATGTAAAGAAGTGCATCCATTGTGGAAAACAGTTTAGAGGGTTCTCAGAAATTAAAAATAGAACTACCCTAAGATCCAGTAATTGCACTACTGTGTATTTACCCAAAGAACACAGAAACGCAAAATCAAAGGCAAACAGTCACACCTATGTTTATTGCAGCATTATTTACAATAGTCAAGATACGAAACCAGCCACATGTCCATCAATTGATGAATTGATAAAGAAGATGTGGTGTATATATATATTGGAATATTACTCAGCCAAAAAAAAAAGGATAGAATCTTGTCATTTGCAACAACATGGATGGAGCTAGAAAATATAATGCTAAATGAAATAAGTCAAAGAAAGACAAGCACCATATGATTTCACTCATATGTGGAATTTAAGAAACACATGAGCAAAGGAAAAAAGGAAAGAAAGAGAGAGAGACTGAAACCAAGAAATAGACTCTTAATTGTAGAGAACAGATAGTTACCAGAGGGGAGGTAGGTGGGGGGGATGGGTTAAATAGGTTATGGGGATTAAGGAGCACTTGTGTGATGAGCATAGGGTGATGTATGGAATTGTTGAACCAATATATTGTACACCTGAAACTGATATAACACTGTATGTTAACTCTACTAGAATTAAAATAAAAAACTAAGAAAGAAAAAAAGGAAGGAAAGAAGAGAAAGAAAGAAGGGAAGAAGGGAAGGAAAGAAAGAAAGGGAAGGAAGAAAGGAAGGAAAGTAAGAAAGAAAGAACAAATACATTCTATTCTGAATTAAAAAAAAAAAAAAAAGAAGGTCATCTGGGTAGTGCAGTTGGTTGAGGGTCTGACTCTTGATCGTGATCTCAGGGTTGTGAGATTGAGCCCCACATGGCTGCAGCTTCATGCTCAGTTCACAGTCTGCTTAAGACTCTCTCTCCCTCTGCCCCTCCCCCCATTCTCTCTCTCTCTCTCAAATAAATAAATAAATCTTAAAAAAAAGGAAAGAAAAAAATGTGTGCACACTCACCTGTCCTTGGGCACAGTACAAAACTAATGGTTTCAAGTCCAACTAGATTATAAGTGAAGGAAATTCATTGACTATTCCTAGACTATCCACCAAGTGGATAGGAAACTTCTTGAACTCTCTTCAAGGTTGGAGTTGCCAGTAAGCACCAATTTTTTGTGTTCTCGCTCCATTGTAATAATACTGGCAGGAGCAGGGTCCAGGTGCTCTTTCTTTCCTGCTAGGGCCACTCCAGCACACTCAGTCCCTTTGCCCACACCAACTCCAACCATCTCCCCAAGGTGGCCTCAGAACGCCCAGCACTCACCTGCTCCAGCTCCAGTTGTCCCACCATTGGGACCCCTGGCCTATGTTGTTCCAGTTCCAGCTGCCTCACTGGGGTGGCTCTGTGAGGTGTACCTCAGGACCCCCATTCTACACCCACTCCAGCTCTGGCCATCCTGTCAAGTGGGCCCTGACAGTGTGCCCCAGTATCCCCCAGCCTGTGCCCATTCCAGCTATGGCTAGCCTGTCACCAGCCACACACAGTCTGCACAGGGGACACTTCCACACAAAGCCATTCCTTCAAGACTCACTTATTTTGAGAGAGGTAGCTCTTTTGCCTAATCCATAGAAGCAAACACAGAAAATCAAACAAGATGAAAAGGCAGAGGATTACTGCAGAAAAAAAATATCCCAATGAATGGAGATAAGTAATTTACCTAATAAAGTGTTCAAAGTAATGGTCGTAAAGATGCACACCAAACTTAGAAGTAGAATGGAGGAACACAGTGAGAACTTCAACAGAGAGTTTAAAAATATAAGGAAGAACTACTCAGAGCTGAAGAATAAAGTAACTTAAATGAAAATTACACTAGAGAGGATCAATAGCAGATTAGATAGATGATATAGAAAAATGGATGAATGATCTGGAAGACAGAAATCACCCAATCAGAACAAGAAAAAGAAAAAAAAAATTTAAACAATGGGAATGGTTTAAAGGAATTCTGGAATAATTTCAAGCATAATACCATTTGTATCATAGTGGTCCCAGAAGGCGAGGAGAAAGGGGCAGAAAAATTATTTGAAGAAATAATGGCTGAAAACTTCCTTAACCTGGGGAAGGAAACAGACATTCAAGTCCAGGAAGCACAGAGAGTCACAAAAAAGATAAGTCCAATGAAATCTACACTGAGATATATTATAATTAAAATGGCAAAAGTTAAAAATCAAGAATCTTAAAGGCAGCAAGAGAACAACAAATAGACACATGTAAGGGAAACCTCATAAAACTATTTGCTGATATCTCAGCAGAAACTTTGCAGGCCAGAAGAAAGTGGCAAATATATTTAAAGTACTGAAGGGGAAAAAACTTACAACCAAGAATACTCTACCCAGCGAGGTTATCACTCAGAATTGAAGGAGAGATAGTCCTCCAGAAAAGCAAAAACTAAAGGAGTTCATCACCACTAACCTGACCTTAGAAGAAATGTTTAAGGGTCTTTAAGTGGAAAAGAGAAGGCCATAACTAGAAATAAGAAAATACATGAAAAAAATCTCACTGGAAAGACAAATATATGATAAAGGCAGTGGGTCATACGCTTAAAAACTAGTATAAAGGTTAAAAGACAAAAATAGTAAAGTCAACTATAGCTACAGTAAGTAGATAAAGGATACACAGACGTCGAAGATGTAAAATGTAATGTCAAATACATAAAATGTGTGGCGAGGCGTAAAAATGTAGTGCTTTTAGAATGTGCTCAAACTCGTGTGACTATCAGCTAGAATAGACTGCTATAAAAGTAGGTTGATATATATGAACCTCATGGTGACTGCAAACCAAAAACCTACAATAGATACACAGCAAAAGGAAGATAAAGGAACTCAAGCATAACACTAAAGAAAACAGTTAAACCACAAGGGAAGAGAGCAAGTGAAGAACGGAGCAGACAAGAACTACCAAACCAACCAGAAAACAATTAATAAAATGGCAATAAGTATATACCTATTAATAATTACTTTATTTTTAAAAGATTTATTTATTTGAGAGAGAGAGGGCGCACAAGCATGACAGGGAGGGGCAGAGAGAGAGGACTCTCTCATCTTAAGTAGACTGCTCTGAGCACAGAATTCAACTTGGGTTTGATCTCATGACCCTGAGATCACGACCTGAGCCAAAACCAAGAGTTGGACACTTAACCGACTGCACCACCCAGGCACCCAAATAATTACTTTAAATGTAAATGGACTGCTCCAATCAAGACATAGGGTGGCTAAATGGATTAAAAAAATAAATAAAACACAATACCCACCTATATACTGCCTACAAGAGGCTCACTTCAGATCTAAGACTGAAAGTGAAGAAATTGAGAAAGATACTCTATATAAATGGAAACAAAAAGAAAGCTGTGGTAGCAATACTCGTATCGGTCAAAACAGACTTTAAAACAAAGACTGTAGCAGAAGACCTAGAAGTACAGTTAGTTTTGTTTTTTGTTTTTTTTTTTTTAAAGATTTATTTATTTATTTATTTGACAGCGAGAGAGGGAACACAAGCAGCGGGAGTGGGAGAGGGAGAAGCAGGCTTCCCGCGGAGCAGGGAGCCGGATGCGGGGCTGGATCCCAGGACCCTGGGCTCATGACCTGAGCCGAAGGCAGACGCTTAAGCAACTGAACCCCCCGGGCGCCCCAGAGGTACAGTTTGTTTAAGTGAGGCACATAATGAAATGTTTCTGTCAGAAGTTCAGGAATATCCAAAGTAAATAGTGAATCAGTGAAGTCGCAGTTAGCAAACATTTATTGTGCACACACCAAAAAAGACAGGTTGCGAATCAGGAACATTCAAACCAAAACATCAAATGAGGCTCAGGGATATATTGTTGTAAAACAGCTTACATAGTGAGAAAGCAGTGACTATCCATTCTTCACGGTGATTGGTCATAATATTAGAATTTCTGGAGGGATAGGGAATTGGTCAATGGTTACGTCATATCAACCTTGGGAAACGGTTCAAGTTTTGCTTGTGATTTGCAGAGGCATAAGCAAGAAAGGACCCAGGTTAAATTAGTTTCGCAAAATATGCTAAATTAAGCTTTGTTCAGGGAGTTTTTATCTCTGTTTCTTTTCAATTTTAACATTGTCACATGTTTCTGACCTTTTAGGATGTCCATCCGTTTCAATTTAGCTCTCTCTTGCCCTACCTTTTTAATTTTTTTTTTCTTTTTAGCTGGTGTTTTCATCTTAAAATCTCTACTATCAGTTATCCCAATTTGAAAACACCTGTGAAATTCTGCTCCTCATTAGCAATCTTCTTTCACTCCTGTGTTTTAATTCTAACAACAATTGTTCTTTCCTCTCTGCTTAGGCTCATCTTCCCTATTTATAAATCTGTTTGTGTCCCGTTTTTATCTGAACTAAATTTTATATTGTCTTATTTTAGTTTTAGAATTGCTAATTGTCTATTTTTCAATTGGGATTTTTCTTTTTCTTATTTACTTATTAATATTACTTCACAAAGAAAAAAGTATGTATTAATTGGGAATAATTGTATTTGCTAGTTTTTCCTAGTATTTTTTTTTCATTCTTATAGCTGAAGGAAGGAATTAATTTTCTTATAAATTTAAGTCTCTGTTGTCAGTATTTCTTTCATATATATACCATAAATAGAATGGTATGTTTCCTAGTTAGGAAATGAAGCTCTAATGTCTATACTTCCAGAGAAATACATAAAGCTTATACATTAGATTTAAGAAAATCTCACTGATACTATAAAGGCTTATGCAAGCTCTTTAAGAAATACTAAGTCTTAGCATTTCATGTTTCTCCTCTGTTTTTCTTCCTGTACTGCAGGAGGCCCAGTTGATTGTTGATAGCAGGTTAGTGTTCATGTGACTTTTCCTCTTCCAGTCACCATCCTGGGCCTAAATCATCTGTAAAAATGGGAATAAAAATAGCCATGCCTCTTATTTCAAATGGCTGTTAATAGAATCTAATGAACACATGGACATGAACATCCTTTACAAATTATCTATTTTTATTTATCTGTTTCAATTTCAACGTTAGAAGATTTGAAAATTAGATTTAGTCATTTCTGAAGTCTCGACTGGTTCGAACTATGTGAGGGCAAATCCAGCACCTACTGATTTGAACATAGTAATCATATGGTAAAACTGAGTAAGCAAAATACTTAACTTTCTTAAGTTAAAATCCCTGTCATCCATCCACATGGTAAGCTTTGTCCAGCAGCTCTGCCAAAGGGCTGTATGAGAAGGTGTGGTTGGCCTCCCTGACTTAGCCTCTTAAGGTGAGGGATATAATTTTAAGACACCCTAGTTTCCCTGAATAATTTATTATCCATCTATAATATAACTTACTTAAAATATTTGAAGATATTTATATAATTATGCTCTACCATCTTTTACTGTAAGATTTCCAAGAGCATACTTCTTGTATGAAATTAATTTACCAACCTCTCACTTTAACCAAATAAGTCATTGTTCTGCTTCTACAATTGTAGAACTGAACTATTTTCTTCTTGTTTTTTTACATTTGCGTTTTAGATTTTTTTACCAGTTTCTCTCTCTTTTTTTTTAATTATTTATTTACCCTTATCAGATACATAACTGGATACATTTGAAAGAGCTTGACATTTAGAGTGAGATAAACCTTCATTTAAATCCCAGCCTTGGCAATTTATATCTGTGGTGCTGAGCAAGTTCTTTAACTTTTTTTGTTGGCCTCAGTATCCCTTCTGTGAAATGAGAACATGGACCTCATAGGCTATATGCATTATCCATGAGAATTAAAAGTCATATAAATTGCTTAGCACAGTAAATCCTTAATGTATACTATTTATCATAATAATTAGACAATGAGTAAGGATAGTATAATTGAAAAACATGTAGGTGAAATTTTAAAATGAGTAAAATTAGTTTCCTTAAAAATATCAGAAGTATAAACTCAGAGAGTAGGATCATTTTTGGCATTCATTTGTTCAAAAAATATCTGAATGCTTACTGTGTGCGAAGCAAACTTCCAGGAGTTGACTGTAAAATGATGGACAGTGCAGGCAAGTCCTTGCCCTCAAGTAGCCCTTCTAGTTAGGAAAGACTGAAAATTAACTCACAAATAAATGTATGTGGTGATTTCAGATGTGATAGGAGCTATGCAGAAAACAAAACAGGTTGTGAGATAAAGCATGCCAAGTGTGCCCAAGGAGTGCCACGTTAGTGATGGTGACCAAGGCAAGACTGCTGTCACACTGGAGCGAGGACCTGTAAGATTGGCAGAGCCTACAATCTGGATATCTAGGCTAAGAGATGCTCAAATGGAATGAGCTTTGTATCATCCAAAGAGAGAAGGAAGACCAGTGTGACTAGAGCCTAGCGGATGCAGGGGAGCCTGGAGTGAGATTTTGTGGAAGATGGTCAGCCCTGGAGAGGAGTTTAGATTTTATTTTGATTTCAAGAGGCCTGTAGTGACAGGGCCTTGTTTCATTTTAAAATGACCACACTGGCTGATATAAAGAGAATGGACTTCAGGAGATGTGGAATGTGCTATTGATGTATCTCAGGAGCTTAAAAATGGTGGAATGTAGGAGGATACTGACAGTGAAGATGGAGAGAAGTAATCAGGTGTGAGTGTGAGGTGAGGGTAATCCTAAAAGGAGATGCTGAATAATTACATGTTGGGGATAACTGAAGTGGCAAAAGGGTAGAAGTCAGGGATAAGTCCCAGAGATTTGGCCTGCCTGTGGCTAGAAGTGCCTTCCTGTGGCAGGGGAGACTGGGAGAAGGGGAGGTGTGTAGTGCAGTGATTGTGAAAATGTGGATGCTGGAGATAGAAAAGGTTGTTTCCATCTTTGTCACTTACCAGCCATTGGCAAGTTTTTAAAATTCTCTGTGCCTTAGTTTCCCCACTTCTAAAGTGAAAATTGTAATACTTGTCTCATTACTTGCTCTAGAAGGAGATCTGAAGGAGAGTATGCATTAAAATTGTTTATAACAGTGCTTGGCATATGGTAAATTTTATCACTGAAAGAAGATCAAAAGAGAAACATTGACATGTAAGGTTTGAATATCTGTTGGACATCTGTATAATAGTACCCAGCATTGAGTAACAGCTGTGAAGATGCCAAAAAGTGATCCAGTTTGAAATGGATGCTGGAGGTAGATCTGAAGAGATTTGCTAATAGTGTCATGGTTGACTGGATGGACTCTGGAAGAAGATGAGCTTGCAAACCATCTTCACCACTTTCTAGCTATGGGTGTGTTGTAGCCTGAGTGCCTCAGCTTCCTCAGTTTGAAATGAGAAGCCTAATGGAAACTATCTCATAGTTTTGTTCTAAGGATTAAACATCTAATTTATGGTGTGTGCCAGTTAGTAAGGGAGAATGATCACAAGTCATATTTGGACAAGGTAAATTTGATATAGGTTTTCAACATACAAGTGAAGATGTGTTGAATAAACAGTCTAGAGTTCAGAAAGACTCAAAGCTCAAGATATAAATTGGGCCATTCATCAGCATAGTAATGGTATTTAAAGCTCCAGGACTAGATGAAATCTCATGGGTTTACTCTAAGGATTAAAAAGCTAATACATGTTACCTCCTAATTATTGTTAGTAGGAAAATGAACAAGTGAAGTAGAAAAGAGGACAAGGTTGGGAACATTTCACAATTAAGGTATACTCAGGGTAGAAGTAGCAGGGAGTCAGAAATAGTTCCATGCCTCACTAACTTTTAGGGAAAGTCTTATTCCTAAATTAACTCATGAAACAGTCTCATTTGAAGTTCTAGATCACAAACTACCCTCCATTTAACATTTCACTTAATGCCTTCAAATTAGATTGTAGGCTTCTGACGGATCACATAATGCGGTGTATTTCTTTTGGTTTGTCACTGCCCCTAACTTGGTGTGATGCAAATAGAAAGTGCTCATTCCCTCTTTAATTGATCATTTAATGTGGTGACTGAAATATGTTTTCCTTAGTACCACATGGTAGAAGACTAGCTGCTGGGGCCCTGAATCATTTTATTCTAAAGAAGACATTTAAGGGGATAGTTTGTTTTATTGCTACACCCCACCTCCCCACCCCCAATGACTTATGTTGGAAAACTAAAAGAAACTAATGGTTAGGGCTCAAAATACACCTTAATTCATACAAGTAGAATCCAAAAATTGCCTTTCTCCTACTATAAAAGCCTATATGGAAAGTAAAAAGATAATGTGTTTTGGACCTGAGCAAGACAATGGAGAAATTTCAGATACACAGCAGAGCAAGACTTTGCCAATTTATTAATCTTCTGAACCATAATCATCTCGTCTATAAAATGGAAGTAATACCTGCCTCATAATGTTTGAAATGGCTGAACAAGGGTGTGTCCTCAAATAATTATCTACTTATCTATCCTACAAAATATGCTTAATCTAGGGAAATGTTTTGAGCGTCCAGAAATTCCTATTTTACTGTGCACACCAACTCCAAATACACTATCAATTCATTTTAAGCTTAAAAAACTCAACCTATTTTGGAAAGGATGTATATAGCCTAAGTAGTAAGTATATGTGTGTATATAAATTTGTGGCTATAAAATTGCAGAGTTGTGGAAATGTGCTTTTTACTTTTACAGACATAAATTACTTTTCTTCTCATTTCTAAATGATTCTTCACATGTAATAAGAGGGACTTCTTACAGCTGTAGTAGTTTTTTTTTTCTTTCTTTCTTTCTTTTTTTTATTATTATGTTATGTTAGTCACCATACATTACATATTAGTTTTTGATGTAGTGTTCCATGATTCGTTGTTTGCGTATAATACCCAGTGCTCCATGCAGAACGTGCCCTCTTTTTTTTTTTTTTTAATTATTTATTCATGAGAGACAGAGAGAGAGAGAGAGAGGCAGAGAGAGAAGCAGGCTTCCTGCGAAGCAGGGAGCCCAATGCGGGACTCGATCCCAGGACTCTGGGATCATGACCTGAGCCGAAGGCAGACGCTTAACCATCTGAGCCACTCAGGCGCCCCTAGAACGTGCCCTCTTTAATACCCATCATCAGGCTAACCTATCCCCCCACCCCCCTCCCCTCTAGAACCCTCAGTTTATTTCTCTGAGTCCATAGTCTCTCATGGTTCGTCTCCCCCTCTAATTTCCCCCCCTTCATTCCTCCCCTCCTGCTATCTTCTTCTTTTTTTTTTTTTTTTAACATAAATGCTATGGTGAGCGCTGTAGTAGTTTTGTTTATTTTTGTTTGCTTGTTTGTTTTTATTTTTATTTTATTATATATTTATTTTTTATTATATGCTTGTTTGTTTTTAAACAGATTTAGCAGCATTCACAGTCAAGGACTGTCATGGTCTCATTATTTCCTGGCCCCTAGAGGAGAGCTATGCTAATTAAGTACATTTAGTTGGGGAAATTAATGTTTCTTTGTCTGTGTTCTCCTTGAGCAGCTATTTCTTTACTTACTCGTGCCTGTTAAAATTTATTAACCATGGTGTATACATCCAAGTAAAGGAAGCCTGCCATCTTCTCTGCTCCCTGCCTCCCCACACTGAATTTACCAGGTAGAAAATTTGCATAAAGTTACACAAACCAGTCAGCTTCTTGAGAAAAAAGTTGCTACTGAACAATTTATTGTAGTGCTAAACCTCAGAAAAATTCAACAGCTTTTGTAGATCCAGTGCTGATTTTCACTTTCAAGCCAGGAGCTAAATATATAAATCATGTTTAACACAGTGTACCTGTCTTTAGAAAGCTGTTTATAGTCATGTTTTATATATTAGTTTTCCTAGTTGAGAGCTGCATGCTTTCTTTGCCCTCCTGTTCTTTGTATCAAGCAAACAACACACACACGCGCGCGCACACACACACACACACACACACACTTCCCTATTACAAATATGGTGCATTTATGACATTTTATTCCATGATTAGTTTTTCCACCTGCATCCTCATACCACTGCTTCATTGGTACTTTAAATAAACTGGATTCTTTGCAATTCATGGCTCTTTTACAAGTTTTCATTTTGTCACTAAAGGTTTTTTTTTCTTTTAATATATTGTGTAACTAATTAATACTGTTATCAATACATGTATTTTGATTTGCATTGATTTATTTTATATATATATAAAATCTTTATATCACATCTTTCTATTCTAAAGAGATACTAATAAATTCCTTGGGTTTTTTGTTTGTTTTTAATGAGTCAGTTTTTTTAAGTCATGCCCAATCTACTTAACCTCTGTGTACCTTGATTTTCTTATGTATGAAATGCATCGTATGAGTGAATTGAAGGAGATAATCTGTGTATAGTACTGAGCCCAGGGCTTCATTTACCTCTTATAACTGTTGTGTTAGTTATCTCATGAAAAGAAGAGATTGTTGTCCTGGCTCTTTCAATTTTGAGGGGCTCTGAAATGGCTTTTGCTAATAGTAATGATTCTATACCATTTTCCCAGCCCAGGCAGTTTTCACCTATTGTCTCTTGAAACACTACATTTGGAAGTTCTGAGTTGCCATGCAGAATTTCTGAATGCTCTTGAGATCTCCATGTTGGAGAGGCCATGGGTAAACTGTCTAGTCCACAGCCTTAGCTGAGCCTAGGATTATGGCCATTTCCATCAAGACTTCAGACATGTGAATGTCTGAATGTTCCAGATTAGCCCATCTACCAGCAGAACACCATAGAGACCTTTGTTCATGTTCCATAAAACAGAATAATTTCTTAGCCAAACTGAATTCCTGACCCACAGAATCTTGAGATTTAAGAAAATGGTTATTCCCATAAGAGCCAGTAAGTTTTGGACAGCAATAAACAACTAATGTATGGAAATAAAATGTCTTTTGTATCCTGTGATATTACTAAAATCATTTATTAATTTCTAATATTTATCTGTATATAGCCTTTATATATATTATATATATATATATCTGCACATTTTTTTTAAAGATTTTATTTATTTATTTGAGAGAGAGAATGAGATAGAGAGCATGAGAGGGGGGAGGGTCAGAGGGAGAAGCAGACTCCCCGCTGAGCAGGGAGCCCGATGTGGGGTTCGATCCTGGGATTCCAGGATCGTGACCTGAGCCGAAGGCAGTCGCCTAACCAACTGAGCCACCCAGGCGCCCATATCTGCACATTCTTAATGTACATATGATTTTTAAAATATATAATCATTTCCTTGAGAATAGTTATTTTTATTCCTAAGTTCCAGTGTTAATTCATTCATTGTTATACACCTTCTACCAGTGACTAGGGCCTTTGGAACGTTGTTGAATAAAAGTGATGACAGCACGAGAGCAGTACTCTTCTTTACTTCAGCGGTAAAGCTACTAAGAATTCTTCATTTAGTATGATGTTTGCTTTAGGTTTTTTGTAGATACTTCTATTAGATTAAGAAAGCTCCTGATCATATCTATTTTCCTGAGAGGAGTTGTTTTTTTAAGCCAAGAATGGTTCTTGAAACTATTTTCTAAAAGTATTTGTATATTATTTTTCTCCTCTCTCTAATATGAAGGTTCCAGGAGGTTATACATGTTATGTATGTTTCTTACTACAACTTTAGCAACTAGAACAGTCACTCTTGAATAAATCTTACTGAATACATAAATAAATAACAGAAAAGATATTTGAGCATGTGAAAATTAAACTTACAGAAAAATTAATCAATTAAATTTGAAGATGTGAAAAATTATAGAGAGAAAGCTATTGTAAATATTAGGATGGGTAAAATCTCTTCTATTTTATTTTATTTTTTTTATTTTTATTTTTTTTAAGATTTTATTTATTTATTTGAGACAGAGAGAATGAGAGACAGAGAGCATGAATGAGAGGGAGGAGGGTCAGAGGGAGAAGCAGACTCCCTGCCGAGTAGGGAGCCCGATGCGGGACTCGATCCCGGGACTCCAGGATCATGACCTGAGCCGAAGGCAGTCGCTTAACCAACTGAGCCACCCAGGCGCCCCAAATCTCTTCTATTTTAAAGAGTTAATATTATCAAACATTAGAAGTCTGAGGATGACACAAGTTCATAATTGAGTTGATTAACATATATTATTTTCCCCCAGTTTTGTTGAGATATAATTGACATATAGGACTGTATAAGTTTAAGGTGTACAGCGTAATGACTTGACGTATATATAGCATATATATTTGTATACATATATATGTATTAATAATTTATCATACAAGCGTATCATGGGATAATGTGTAATTGTCAAAAATACAGAGGCATTAATACATAGTTGGTAAGGAATGAGCTCCAACAGCTTGAAAAAGAGAAACAAAACAAGGTACAGTATAGTAATTAGAACATAATGTAATTTATATGTAAAAATAATGTTTACCTAATTCAAGGTTCTTCCACCTATTTTGTAGCTTAGGAAACTGAGTTATGGGCTGATTATATAACTTGTCCCTGGCCACATAGCTAGGTAAGTCTGTTTATCTGAAAGTATTCATAATAAATTAGTGAGACTAGGCATCTCTGGAGAAGGAAATTGGGAAGTAGAAGGTGAAGGACAGGAATGAAAGAGACTTCTTATTTTATTGTTTCTTATACTTTTGAATTTATAGTGTATACATATATTATCTATATATGTATATCACATTATCTATTCTGTTAAATAAACAAGTAATTTTTAAAACTGCTGCTGTATTTACATAGGATTATTGTGGCAATTTTCTACAATTGCACATGGTTTAAATATTTTTCAGTTCTAATATTGTTATTCTGTTTGTATTTTTTGAGACTCCTTAAGGGTTTAATAAGCATATAGATTAATAAAGTGCTGTTTATATACTAATAACATTGTTAAAACTTCCAAATGCATGTGAAAAATGCAAATATGTTTTTTTTTGGAAAAATGAGGTCACATTTGTTTCCATGAAATTTAGTGAAACGTGGGCCTTGATTCTAGTACAGTTGATATTACATTTTAATGAAAGCTTGTGTTCACAATTTGAAATTTTTGAAGGTTGTAATTGTAATTTTAAGAGGTCCTAAAGGCCTTATTCCTGTAAGTGTCTTAATCGAACTGAATAAAATAATATCCAGAAGAGTCACACAAAATTACGTTATGATTCAGTGTGTCCTTTACCTCCTAGAAATAAAAATAACAATGAATATACAATCCATAGAATGAGTGATTTTTTTAAAGAATACCTCATGCGACATTTTGATAGGAGTGAGTAAAAATTTGTTTGTTATGCTTGAGTATGCTTTCCCAACAAAAATGTTCCTTTGCTTATAAAAATGTTTTCCTCAAAAGTAGTTAAATTTGGAAACATATTTACCTCCTTCTGCCTACACATATGGTTACCTTGCCCAGAAGGGATAAATACCTGCTGTACTCCAAAATTATGAACATATTTTGAAAAGTACTGAAAAGTTCTTGCATGCATTGATAAGGAGAGGAATTACTTGTAAATAAATTATAATCAATTATGTAAGGTTTTATGTTACTTTGGATGTAATTGGTATTCAAGAAAAATATCGTTCTGGGGTGCCTGGGTGGCTCAGTCGTTAAGTGTCTGCCTTCGGCTCAGGTCATGATCCGAGGGTCCTGGGATCAAGCCCCACATCGGGCTCCCTGCTCAGCGGGAAGCCTACTTCTCCCTCTCCCACTCCCCCTGCTTGTGTTCCTGCTCTCGCTATCTCTCTCTGTGAAATACATAAATAAAATCTTAAAAAAAAAAAAAAAGAAAGAAAAATATGGTTCTGACACTAGTTAAAATGATAAGAAAGACTTTATTCAAGACTGTTGGGATAGGTGTCAAGACTATCACAATAGAGGAGAGGGATATCAGGCTCAACTCTGAATTTATTAAATACAGCTGGGGATTTATAGCCTAAGAGCAGAGTGGGTGGGGGTTGGAAGTTGATGGATAGAAATATCAAGGTTGGTGGAGAAGATATCAAGGGCAGGGGGATTCTTGATAAACCAACATAACAAGATTTGTGCTGAAGGCAGATCTGGGTGATCAGATATTGAGAGAGAGGAATAAGAAATTTGATCAGATATAAAGGGTGGTAAGATTACCAAAGGTGAGGGGAATCTCATTTAACTGCCGTAGTAGGATTCTTGCTACAGCTGACTGAGGCCAAAGGATGAGGCCTAGACAGAAAAAGCTTCAGAGGAACCTATTTGAAGTTTGGTCATTGAGAAAGTCTTTGTCAACAGTCAGAATATGGCAGATGCAGCTACAAATCAATAGAATATGAGGCATATGTAGAGTACACAGACTCCCATTAGCACAGAGGGCTGTCTGGCCTGCCAGACATGATGAGCATTAACATTGACTTCCTGGGTCTTTCTTGAGCATGTTGAGCGGCTTTTGGTATGCCACATGCTGCCTATGAGGGGACACCTGACCTTCAAGGAAATAGAAAAGAGATCTGCAAGAAGAGATCACTAGACATGCCAGCCAAGAGTAAGCAGTGGCCAAGGCAATGAGAAAGACTGGTCAGTTCCAAATAGGTAGCGCACGTCATCCACACCATCACTTCCTCCTTGCTCACAGTTGCTATTTAGCTTATTGAAGCAAATAAATAAATTAAAGATCTTTAAGCCAAATCATGTGGTATACAGTTTCTCTTGATATTGTCTGCTCATCTTGTCCACCTTGGTCCTTGTTTTGACTTTGAAACATAGCTATTCAGAATAAAAGAGACATGGCCCCTTGATGATCTTTCTTAAAATTCCCTGGTTTAAGATTGTTTTGCCATCTTTACTGATATTCATGGGGTAAGAGTGTTTTGTTTGTGCATAATAGATTTTTAATAGCCCTAACAAAATTATAACCATAGTACTACTGAAGTCACAGTATAAGGAACACCATGACATTAAAGGGTAAAGGATGGTCCATAACACTTTAGCCCTAGTCTAATCACAAAATGTTTCTCTTGGATGCCTTGGCATTCTTTGTATGTGTGGAGTTGGGGAGGAGGTGATGGATGATTTACTAAACAGGCAGGGATCCTGGAGTGCTTGAGGAATGACCCAAACATGTGTTCTGGACACTTGGACCTTGTTGGATCTGTGCAGCAGTGGGAAAGAGGGGAAATTATGGGAAGAACCATATAAACAAAGCCTTGACTACCTAAATGTAGTCGGGAAACATTATATGGCAAATGAAGTTTTCTGTTCAATTCTAAGTCTTAAAAAATGAAGCCCTCTTCATTTCTTGTTCTTTCATCACAAACTTCAGTCTCTCTTTTTCCTTCTTGTCTTCGACAATATCCTTTTTCTGTCTTTCCCTCGGAGACTCCCAGAACTCACATAATAACGTTCTTGAACTGCACGGGAGAACAAGGAGCATTGAGGTGTGCTGTAACCAAGGCTAGGAGCATCTTGCCTTATCAGTTATCTGTTTTTTTTGTTTGTTTGTTTGTTTTTTTAAGATTTTATTTATTTATTTGACAGAGAGAGAGAGATAGCAAGGGCAGGAACACAAGCAGGGGGAGTGGGAGAGGGAGAAGCAGGCCTCCCGCGGGAGCAGACAGCCCGATGTAGGGCTCGATCCCAGGACCCCAGGACCATGACCTGAGCCGAAGGCAGACGCTTTAACGACTGAGCCACCCAGGTGCCCCTGCCTTATCAGTTATCTGAATAAGATATGTGGCTGCCTCAGTACCACAGCCAGAACAGTGTAAGAAGAGAAAAAGACTATTGTAGTGAGAATTACTAATAAGTTGTAATAGTGACTCTGAAATCTTTAAAACTGGGAAATTCCCAACTTCGAAAGTAAAAGAAATGCTTTCTTCTTCCTATTGAAAATGTCATCCATTTAACCAGCTTAGAGTGGAGGGAGAAAGATAGCTCTGTCAAACAGTGTATTTGACTTTATTTTTTGAGTTTTGAGTGTGCTACATTTTTATTTTTTTCTATTGAATTATGAAAGTTTTGTGTATTTTGTGAGAAGAATAAAGATGAAATGATGAAAAATAATGCTTAACTTTTGTTAATCACTCACCATGTTCCAGGCACTGTCCTAAGTGATTTACTTGCACTATCTCATTGAATTGTAGGAAGCAGAGGCAATGTTTAGAAACCTGTGTTTAGATAACTAGCTTAAAGATGCTCAAGGGTATACTGTTGAAGAATAGTCTTAACTCCTATTTCATTTTGAGCCTGACTGGTGATTTAGGAAATTTATTTATTTATTTTTTAATTTTTGTTACTGTTTGGAAGGTAATCTGTGGCTAAAGAAGTTGAAATACGAAAGGTTGATACCCCTTTATGTGTTTGTCTGTCTAAGGCTAGGAGTTCCTGAGACGTTCACTTGGGTCCCTCTGACTTGAGGTGAGCTCCCCTGGGTATTTCCACCTTTCAGAGCCATTCTTGTTGCTAGACTGGCCCTGTGGCTCTTATGATTGCAAGATGCACCTCAGCAACAATCAACAAGGCACTTTGAGAAAACAAGGTTTGTTACTCACAAATCCTAGAAGGGCATACCTAGCATATCAGGGGCCCCATAAACAGGTTGCTTGTCGAAAGAGAGGGAAGAGAGGGATGGAAGGAGGGAACCTGGAGTTCTGCCTTTATTGGGATTCAGGGTGGGCTGCCTAGGGTTTTGTGAGTTTACTCTTTACTGGGGAAAACATAAGAGCAAGAATTAGGGTGCAGGAAGGGAAAAGCAGATCACTTAGTGGTCAGTTATCCAGGTCACCCAGGGCTTTCTACAAAGAGAACTTCATGGGTGGAGTTGACCTGGTTTCTTATCCAGTTTAGTTGTTTTACTTGTTAGCTGTGTCCTGTAGCTGGCAATGTTTATTCCAGATGGATGTCTTTGAAGTGGATGTGTAGCACTCTTACCTACAGTTTCTTTTAGATGTATGAGTGCTCCTGAGTCACTAAGTTTCAATAACATTTGCAAATTCCAAACTGAGTCAGAGAATTAATTGCAAATTTAAGTAAAATTATAATTAATTTTAAAAAGCAAACATATTTCCAAACTGTATGTCATATAAAGTACACAAGTTTAGAGTTGTTAAATGAGATTTGAATTCAGATACTTCCCCATAAACTCTGTTGACCTGCAGCAAATTACCTCTGCTTTCTTTCTTTCTTTTTTTTTTTTTTTTTTTAAGATTTTATTTATTTATTTGACAGAGAGAGAGATAGCGAGAGCAGGAACATAAGCAGGGGGAGTGGGAGAGGGAGAAGCAGGCTTCCTGCCGAGCCGGGAGCCTGATGTGGGACTCGATCCCAGGACCCTGGGATCATGACCTGAGCTGAAGGCAGATGCTTAACGACTGAGCCACCCAGGCACCCTTACCTCTGCTTTCTGAGTCTCATTGGTCTCATCTGTAAAATGGGGCTAACGGTGAATTACTACCTGGGGTTATTTATGAGAATCAAATGAGATAATCTTATAAAGCATTTAGCAAGATATTTGACACTGGGAAGTTCATAATCAGGGGTAGTTTTTATATAAGTGTAGGAAATTCTATGGATTAAATACTAGAGAGTTCTAAATCATAAAAATAGTTATATACTATTAGTAAATGATAATTTATAATAACACAAAGAACATTAGAACATAATATTTTAGTAAGTCAGGTGAGAGCACTTAAATTGAGGAATTTAAGTTCCAGCCCTTCTTTCTGTACTTCTGACAAACATGGGCAAAATGGGAAACTGAAGAGATCACAAAAGACCAGGGTAATTCATCCATGAACAACTAAATTCCATCTACTTTTATTTTTTTAATTTATGGATGAAGCAATAAGCACCAAACATTTATAGATAATATAATCAATTCTAATGTAAAGAAAAATATCCCTAACTTGAGATTTAAGAAAATCAAATAAGGCAGAGCCATGGAGAATAAAGGAAGGCAGACGTCATTTGTTTAACTCTTATATGATTCAAATGAATGGATATTTTACCTCAGATTTAACTGTGATATTTAGGACAGGGCAACAGGTGCCTGGGTCATTTTTCCCCCTAAAAACAAACACACATGATCTGTTTCTCTGCCTTAATAAATGAAGTTTGGGCTGAAGACAACTAGAACCTAGAACATTGTGTGTTGACAGAACCTAGAACATTAGGATGAGTGACTGTTCACCAGTCTCAGCTCTCATTAATCACACTCCTATTGCAGGGAGGGGCAGAATCACAAAGAAGTGATTAGACTGTCTGGTTACTGCTGGAACTCTAGCCCAATACTTCTGCCAGTTCTTAGTTTGGGAAGGAAAAGGAGCAGGAAGTAACTCATGTAGAGATACTCAATTATGAGGAAACTAAACACCACCTTCATGTCACCCTGTCTCTAAACCACCAACCACATCTACAAAACATTTACCAGGCTCTCTTCCTTTACTCTGCAAAGGTTGCAAAGCTCAAAGCCTTGCCTGGATTGAGTTTTGTAAAGATATTGCAAACCTTCCATTGCATCTTCCTTTTCCTTGGCATTCCACACTGGGTGGCTTCCTTGAGCTGTAAAATAAACACTCCAAAGTCCCAGGAATGTGAGAATGGGTTACTCATTCATCATGGCATTCAGTCATCATGATGGTTTGGTCAGTCAGTGAACTCATTGTCTCCTCTGCCACATAACACCCGGTTGATATCCTCTCACCCCAGTGGTGTGGGGTGTAGTGACAAAAACCTAGGGAGGGGCCGGCCACTGGGTGGCTGAGTTCATTAAGCTAAGGTCATGTTCTCAGGGTTGTGAGATAGAGCCCACATCCTGCATAGAACTCTGCGTGGAATGTGGAGTCTGCTTAATATTCTCTCTCCCTCTCCTCTTCACTCCCGCCACCCACCCCCCGGCCCCACAACTTGCACAGGAGCTCTCTCTCTCTAAGAAAAAAAAAACAAAAAAACGGGGATATTTAGAACATGAGGAAAACAAAGAGTGGTGGAACCCACATGGCATTAGGAACACCTTAGTTCCTTTCTGAGTAAGTGTAAGTTCTAAAAAATAAGTATTATTCTTTGTTCAAAAAAAAAATGGCAGAACTACATTTGAGCTGTAATTTTCCAATTCCAAGAGCTGTACATTTCCACCACACTACAGTATCAAATGACATACATTATGGTATATCATACGGTATATGATGAAGAGGAAAAACAAGGGAGAAAACACATTAGATTCGAAGATGACCCTTATGATGTTTCTTATTTTATAGTTTTTTGTTTTATTGAGATATAAGTGGCATATAACATTATATTAATTTCAAGCGTACCTCATTTAGCCATGGCTGCCTGGCTGCATAACCGATATTTTGGGTTTTGTTTGTCATTTTTGACTAATCGGAGTGTAATGGCATTCCGCCTGAAACTGCTGGACCTGGCCTGTTTGGGCAGCGGACCCATGTGGTCCCTTACTCAAAATTATAATAAACATAGTTAGAATTTATAAAGTCTATTTTTTTCTTGTAGAAACAGAAAACTGTTGCTTTATGGGTAGCATCAAGAGCCCCAACTTTTTTTTTTTTTTTTAATTTATTTATTTGACAGAGAGAGACACAGCAAGAGCAGGAACACAAGCAGGGGGAGTGGGAGAGGGAGAAGCAGGCTTCCCGCCGAGCAGGGAGCCCGATGCGGGGCTCGATCCCAGGACCTGAGCCGAAGGCAGACGCTTAACGACTGAGCCACCCAGGCGCCCAAGAGCCCCAACTTTACTTTATCCTCAGGTATAAAGATACAGTTTCAAGGGCACCTTTGCCAAACATTGCCAAATCCTCTGAGACCAAGAACAACTTTTTTTTTAATAATAAGTTTAATCCATGAATATCAGTTCTCTAGATTGTAAACTTGGGCAGCATTGACAGAAATTGCAATATGGAGCATTAAACTTCCTACCTACATCCAGAAAGCTTTCACACTCCCCTTTCTGAAGTCTCAGATTTGTGCTATTGGGCTCTGGCAGCGATCTGAGGGTGCAGAGAAAATGATTTGGTGTTTAATTCTCAAATCTGTGGAAGAAAGAATTGTTGAGAGAAGAAACTACATAAATAATTATAGTAGAAGTCAAAATGAAAAGTGAGGGAGGAATTAATGCTATTGATTTGGGTTTTCTAGTCAGTAACAGTGTATTGTATAAAGGCTGATAGGATGAAATAAATGATACTCATTGCTCTGTTCCCACAGAGTGGAAGGAGGGAGGCCTGCAAAATAGTAGCCTTTTAGTGTGCTGTTTACCTGTCAAATGAATTAATAATGAATGAGTAAAGGAATAAAGAGCCCTTTTTATATTTAGAAAAATGATTATTTCAAAACACATACTGAAAAGAACTTAATGTTGAGCTATAACAATTTGAAAAAAAAATCTAAACCTTTTTTGTGACTTTAAATGAGGGAGAATATCAGTAGGAAAACAAAATAACATTAGATTTAAACATCAATCAATGTCAACTGTAAAATACTCAGTTAAAAAAATGTGCTCTCATTTTGGCAAATAAATTTGAGTTTTTTTAAATTATAAAATAACTTTGCAAATATCAAGTAAACTTTAGCAACAACATTATTACATTATTAGTAGAAATAAAACAATGTTTCTCAAAATATAAGCTCTTACTAAAGGCCCCACTCTGCTTTGTCATCATTCTTTTAAATACTGTAATGTCCTTTCTTGCTCTTTTCCATGTTTGGCAGAACATGGTATTATGCAGTAGCTTGAATGTCTATTCTCAGTTTCCAATTTTTTAGATACTGAGCATATTTATTTTTATTTTATTTTATTATGTTATGTTAGTCACCATACAGTACATCATTAGTTTTTGATGTAGTGTTCCATGATTCATTCTTTGCATGTAACACCCAGTGCTCCAGGCAGAACATGCCCTCTTTAATACCCATCACCAGGCAAACCCATCCCCCCACCCCGCTCCCCTCTAGAACCCTCAGTTTGTTTCTCAGAGTCCATAGTCTCTCATGGTTCGTCTCCCCCTCCAATTTCTACCTCCTTCGTTTTTCCCTTCCTTCTCCTAATGTCCTCCATGCTATTCCTTATGTTCCATAAATAAGTGAAATCATATGATAATTGACTTTCTCTGCTTGACTTAATTCACTTAGCATAATCTCCTCCAGTCCCATCCATGTTGATGCCATCAGAAAAGATGAATACCCAACTTTTGCATCAACATGGATGAGCTTATTTAATTTTTAATATAGAAAAAAAGATTTTAGTATCAAAATGTGATTTGAAATACATTGCTGATGTAAGGAATGTGTGATAATGTTTTAATTAGTTTGCTTGACTGCTAGAGATTGTTAGGTAAATGAATCCTATCATTTTCATTTAAGTAAAGCTCTTTTCATAAAAGAATGCTAGATTTACTTGAAATTAATAACTAAGCTAGTCAGGATACAATGAGAATTGGGCATGCTCTTCCCTAAACAATTTTTCCTTGGAGGTTACAAGTTAAAATAACAGCTAAAAGATAGTAGTATCTGAGAGTCTTTAACAGTTTGTAGATGTTCTGTAAAATTTCCAAATAAGAATTAACTGAATGTTCCATGAAAAATATTACTGTATATATATTATTGTAGTCAAATAGCCAAATAAATTAAACATATAAGTCAAATAAATAAAAATATAATTAACCTAGTGACTTTAAAATTTTACAACTATGTGCCCATTTTAAAAAGAAAGTGTTACATGCATTGGATTCAACCATTAAGCAAAGAGAAAATATTTTTCAATTAGTGGCCGTACCAAGACCTTGGTCACTCAGTTCTTTCTACCCTACCCAGTCTTCTGCTTAAATTTCATGACCCAGGCTAAACTTCACCCTCAACCACTCAGTGTTTTGTTTTGTTTTTGTTCCCACCAGCCTAGATTCCCAACCTCTTTGCCACCCCCATATGTCCATGCCATTCCTCGTCTCTGCACCAGTCCCAATTACTGCATCCAGTAATAACTGGAGAGGCAAACAGAGGTCTCATCTCTTTCTAAGGCATTTGGTCCAGGCAGCTGAGGCCACTTGGCTGCATATCTAGTCTCTGCCATCTCAGGCTCTTGAGGCAGGCTGTGCTAAAGGAGCCTTAATTCCCTAAACATAACGCCCAAAATCAGGTCAGTCTTGCTTTGTGACCCATTTGGACTTTATGCTCTACATCTAGTATTTAAGTTTCTTTCTTTTTTTTTTTTTTTTTTTTAAGATATTTTTTATCTATTTATTTGACAGAGAGAGAGCACAAGTAGGTAGAGTGGCAGGCAGAGGGAGAGGGAGAAGCAGGCTCTCCGCCAAGCAGGGAGCCTGATGCGGGGCTCGATCCCAGGACCCTGGGATCATGACCTCAGCCAAAGGCAGCCGCTTAACCGACTGAGCCACCCAGGAGCCCCTAGTATTTAAGTTTCAATCTGGTTCCCTTTTCCCGGAATTGTTTAGGCATCCATCAGAGGTTTAGTCACCAAGTCTCTGCAGTGTTCTTTATGTCTTCCCTGACTTTGTCCTATGCCATACTCCAGTCCTGCCTGGTGTCTTGCTACCTGCTGGAAGAATTATATAATATTTCCTCTCTCAATCTTAGAATACTTTCATATTTCTAAGTATCACCTATGCAAAAAATCATAGAGAGAAATTTAGTTTAAGATCAATCTATATAAGATCTATATTTAAACATATTAAATGAAACAAAGTTTATCCATTTTATAAGCAAATAAAATCTATTCCACTTAAAATCTTTCAGAGACCTTTTATAATTTAATACATAATTTCATTTGGTTTTTGATAAATATAATGACTTCATCTTATATATAAATTATTTAAATGTCATACCATATTAAAATAATTTTTAAATAAAATTTTAATCTGCCACCATTTGTACATCCCCTAACATCTATTTCAGTACCAGTGCCCTATTTTCAACTACTCTTATAGTTATTGGATTTCTAAAGAATTTGTGCTATAGGATTTTTGACATTTTATTTAAATAATTCAGTTAATATATCTTGTCTTCTGATGTAGCAGTTTTATTGCATTTATGTAATAAAAAACAACAATTTCATTAATCAAATTTCTATTACCTTTATAGTTTACAAACTCATTTTTCTGTTTTGTTCTAGATGAAGATCAATCTCTTTTGTATAATGACATGTGTATCCGGTCACCTTGCCAGGCGGTCACTACCATTTCTTACCTCCCCCCGATCACAGCAGCTGCTCTAGGACTTTTCAGTTCCCACATTTTCCCATTCTCCTATGAAATGAAATATGTGTGTAATCAATCAGAATTTCACCTTAGGAGACACCCTTAGGAAACCCATTGCCCTAAAATAAATATGCTTTCATGAATTGATTTTTCCCCTGTATACTGTTTGCATTCACACACACACACACACACACACACACACACACACGAGTCATCCTCGGGAGAGATGTATTTTCTTATATATATAGTTGTTAAATATGAAATAATGATTCAAATGCCATCACTTTTGGAGAAACCTGGTTGAAAATCAAAGCAAAATTACTTTTATCTAGATATAACTCCAAAATGTACCACAATATGCAAACATTTAGAAAATTTATTTACATTCATGTAATTGTAAAGGTAAATTCTCCATATTGTGAGATTGTTAACCAAGGCATGGATTTCAGTTTCTCCTAATTTTAGCAACTGGGGCATTCTAACAAAAGTGATTTGTTTCCCCTTTATGGTTCAGTGAATCTGCTTAACTTCCTATCATTATCGTGATTTTTAAATTACATTTGTTTGCAGATTTTCTTGTATACAAAATATTGAAATATTTAATAGTTTTTTTTCAGCAATAGAAATTTATAAGGTTTTTTCTTCCTCAAAAAATATGAAATGAAAAAAATGTTTTAAAGTAAAAGAGTACTTTTAATTACTAGGATGAATTTAAATCAACCCTCCCCACAAATTAATAAGGATAGTGACAAAATTATTTATTTAATAATGATGTTTAATGTGTTACTCTAAGCAGATGAACATTAATTTTTTTCTGTCATAGAATTAGTAAAAATATTTTTCTAGGAAAAACAGCACCATTTAATGCTTCTTGAAATTGTATTGATCATACATTCTCTATTTAGAAAATATTTGATGTATAATCTAGAAAAATAATGCAATGTTTAATTTTGTAAAGTAATTTAAATATATAAATGCCTAAAAATTAATTATCATTTATGTGGTAAAATGAAATGAAAAAAAATTCAACTATAGGATCAAAGGCATTGTCTACATATTCATTATACAAGTATTAAAGTTTCTCTGAGTTATCCAGTATCTATTCTGCATATAAATTGACCAGTTAATTTTACCAACATAGTTGAATAAAGGAAAAATAAAACAGAGGATGGAGGCTATGAAATCAGTTTTTGTTCAGAAATACTTAGTGCTTGCTATTGACTAAGAACTGAGGTTATAACAACAAACAAAACAAATGCACTATAAACTTTCATGTATCCTACTCTTTAGTGAGAAAATAAAATAATTATGCAAAGAAATATCCATTTATAGACTATACTGCATACTTGAAAGACAAAAATGACATGAGAAGTTGAATGGCAGCGGGGAGCTAATTTAGAATGGGGTTGGTTTTTATGTAGAGATGCAGGAAGATTAGAAACTATCAGCACTACTACTTCCATAAAAATTTTTTAGGATTAACTCTTTAATAATGCATATTTTCTACTATTTTATATTTCTCCTATTACAAAATAAGCATTTATTGTCAAATTCAAAAACTCAGAAATAAACTAATAATATATGAATACACACACACACACATTATAAAACATGGTAATCGGTCTTGTAGAACAGTCAACCTTCAATTTAGTTTAAGTTTTTCTAATGAGGTGATATTTTAGGTAATTCTCTTTGTTACTGGATGCAAATATTGGACTAATTTCTGCAGTCATTAACCAAAACTCATGGTAAAAGTGGCTTCCTGTTAACATTCTATTTTAACAGCCTGAGACCTGATGTTACCAGTGGAAGGGATTGGGGTCAGAGGAAGTTGTAGCAAACCAAGGAAATGACTCGGGAAATAGAGAAAGACACACATCTTGTCAAGAGTGGACCAGTAATAATGTAATATCCTCCTCATAGTGGAGAATTGACACATTTGTAAGATATTAGTGAAAAAATAGTATTGGAACAAACAAATAATGAATTAATAGGTAGTATTTATTGATATTTATCATGTGTCATGAATTACACTCATGCTTTTTATTCTTGATTTTATTAGTCATCACTATAAGGTAAATACTTTTATTTTTGGCAGTCTATAGAGAAAGACACTAAGATTTAGAGAGTTTGAGTAACTTCTCAAAGGTGACTTAGGTGGTTAGTGGATGTGGTAGGCTGAAAAATGCCCCTCCAAAAGATACCTACCTCCCAATCCCTGGCAGCTGTGAATGCCACTTTAAATGGCAAAAAGAAAGTTCTTTGGAGATGTAATTAACTTAAGGGTGTTGATGTGGAGATTATGCTTGATTATCCAAGTGCAATCACATGTATCCTTAAAAGAGGAAGGCAGAGAGGTAGTTTACACCCTGACACACAGAAACAGAGATCGGAGCGATGTGGCCACAGGTCAAGGAATGCTGGCAACCCATGGATGCTGAAAGATGCAAGGAACAGATTCTCCCCTAGAACCTTCCCGGGGAGCACAGCCTGTCAGCACATTGGTTTCAGTCCAGTAATACTAATACTGTACTTATGGTCTTCAGAAGTGTGAAAGATACAGTTGTGAGATAAGATACAGTTGTGAAAGACACAGTTGTGAAATAAACCAGATAATGCCTCCAGAAATAGAGCTTTCAACCACTTGCCAGATCATACATGTACCATTTTAGCATAGACATTATCAGTTTTTCCTTAGCGCCAAAAGCCAGAAGGAACATAACTAAGAAAAAGAGGGGTGTGTGTGTATGTGTGCCCCGTATATGTGTGTATATATATGTGTATATAATATATATGTGATAATTTATGAAGTCTCAAGGTCTTAAAAATAACATCTTAATTTTATAATTTATATACACACATCTATTCACAAATACTATTTAGTTAATCCAAAGTAAGGGAAATTTCTATACAATGCTGTACCATACATTTATTATACTATATTTCTGAAGATACAGTTAACTTTTATAGATAATTAAAACTAGTTTGAATGTTAATCATTCCCTAAAGAGAAATACTTTCCTTCAAAGTTGGATTGGTACTTGCGAGAATTTTAAAATTTATCTTTACTTAGTCTTGTCACTTTAAGTCTGTCATAGCCCTTTAAAAGATTAACCTGATAACTAGATTTTTTCATTCATTTTCCTTGGCTTACGTCTACTTCCTTTCATCCACTTCATTATCATTGCACCCCATACCGTACCCTTTGTGACAAATCCTGCACTGAACTTTCCCCGAAATACATTGTGTGTTTGTGCAATTCTAAGTTTGGTTCTTGGATGATACAATTAACCTTGCTCTGTTTTCTCTCATTTCTCAGACATACTTGTGGGGTTCCCCTCCCATCTAATACTACCCAACACTTTTGTCCTAGCAGCGTCATTATGGTTGGTTTTTCCAGGATTATCAGCTATGCCTGACTAAATGAATAGAGTTAACTAAAATAAGAGGGAACAAGCATTTCAAATAAAGGGAATCATAGATGCAATGGCTGAAGCAGAAACAGGAAGACAATTATTAGAAACTGAGGGTGTGGTGGTTGCTGATGAGACATGGCACATAGATAGATTGAGATCATATTTTGTTATGTGGAAATATCTGGATTGTAGGGATCATCAATTTTTCCTCTCTGAGTGCTTCATACACTTTCCTCCCTTCCTGGTAACAGTTAAGTTCAAAAATAGAGACAGCCACATTCTTGCAGTATTGTACATCAGTTTGTGCAGTTCTACAATTCAGCGGTTTTAACAGCAAGACACCTCAGTGGTCTGTATATGAGATGGCCCCCTCGATGCACAAAAACCAATATGAGTTGGACATTTGATGACAATAAAACAATATAAAAATAAAGGCTGAAAAATAAAAGCGATCATTCTGAAGAAAAAAAAAAATATTCATAGAATACTGATAACCATGGGAGTTCTTCTTATGGAAAACATGTTCCTTCTCTTTTGCCTGTGTATTTTTTGTTGCACCAAAGAGGATATATGCTGGAGCACTTTTAGGGAAGAAAATCAATCAAAAATTATATGAAACTGTTTCACCACCACTTACCACAACAACAAGCACCATAACAAGAACAGCAAATCATTTTTAATACGTTTAGATATCAGCCAGAATTGCTTTTTGGAGTGACAGGACCTGATGGGGGTCATATGAATAGAAGAAGCATCATGATCCCTGATAATTTCTGAGCTTAGTGTGTGTGTAGTTTTGAATTCTTATCAACTGTAATAGTTTTATGGTCACTTTATTTTTTTCAAATTAAATTCTCAGATATTTGACACTTTCAGAAACTCCTGCTTTCATTAAGAGAAGGACTTTTCATTCAAAGGAAATTATTCTATGGAATCTGACCACACTATCTAATTTTTTTTCAGGATTTACCTTTTTATTTATTTTTTTATTCCTATGTTAATCCCCATACATTAAATCATTAGTTTTAGATGTAGTGTTCCATGATTCATTGTTTGTGCATAACACCCAGTGCTCCATGCAGAATGTGCCCTCCTCAATACCCACCACCAGGCTAACCCATCCTCCCACCCCCCTCCCATCTAGAACCCTCAGTTTGTTTTTCAGAGTCCATCGTCTCTCATGGCTTGTCTACCCCTCTGATTTCCCCCACTTTATTTCCCCTCCTGCTACCTTCTTCTTCTTTTTTTTCTTAACATATATTGCATTATTTGTTTCAGAGGTACAGATCTGAGATTCAACAGTCTTGCACAATTCAGAGTGCTTACCAGAACACATACCCTCCCCAGTGTCTATCACCCAGTCACCCCATCCCTCCGACCCCACCCCCCACTCCAGCAACCCTCAGTTTGTTTCCTGCGATTAAGAATTCCTCATATCGGTGAGGTCATATGATACATGTCTTTCTCTTTTTGACTTATTTCGCTCAACATAATACCCTCCAGTTCCATCCACGTCGTTGCAAATGGCAAGATCTCATTCCTTTTGATGGCTGCATAATATTCCATTGGGTATATATACCACATCTTCTTTATCCATTCATCTGTCCATGGACATCTTGGCCCTTTCCACAGTTTGGCTATTGTGGACATTGCTGCTATAAACATCGGGGTGCACGTACCCTTTCGGATCCCTACTTTTGTATCTTTGGGGTAAATACCCAGTAGTGCAATTGCTGGATCATATGGTAGCTCTATTTTCAATTTTTTGAGGAACCTCCATACTGTTTTCCAGAGTGGCTGCACGAGCTTGCATTCCCACCAACAGTGTAGGAGGGTTCCCCTTTCTCCGCATCCCCGCCAACATCTGTCGTTTCCTGACTTGTTAATTTTAGCCATTCTGACTGGTGTGAGGTGGTATCTCATTGAGGTTTTAATTTGGATTTCCCTGATGCCGAGCGATACTGAGCACTTTTTCATGTGTCTGTTGGCCATTTGGATGTCTTCTTTGGAAAAATGTCTGTTCATGTCTTCTGCCCATTTCTTGATTGGATTCTTTGTTCTTTGGATGTTGAGTTTGATGAGTTCTTTATAGATTTTGGATACTAGCCCTTTATCTGATATGTCATTTGCAAATATCTTCTCCCATTCTGTCGGTTGTCTTTTGGGTTTGTTGACTGTTCCCTTTGCTTTGCAAAAGCTTTTTATCTTGATGAAGTCCCAATAGTTCATTCTTGCCCTTGCTTCCCTTGCCTTTGGCGATGTTTCTAGGAAGAAGTTGCTTCGGCTGAGGTCAAAGAGGTTGCTGCCTGTGTTCTCCTTTAGGATTTTGATGGACTCCTGTCTCACATTGAGGTCTTTCAACCATTTTGAGTCTGTTTTTGTGTGTGATGTAAGGAAATGGTCCAGTTTCATTCTTCTGCATGTGGCTATCCAATTTTCCCAACACCATTTGTTGAAGAGACTTTTTTCCAATGGACATTCTTTCCTGCTTTGTCAAAGATGAGTTGACCATAGAGTTGAGGGTCCATTTCTGGGCTCTCTATTCTGTTCCATTGATCTATGTGTCTGTTTTTGTGCTAGTACCATACTGTCTTGATGATGACAGCTTTGTAATGGAGCTGGAAGTCTGGAATTGTGATGCCGCCAGCTTTCCCCTTCTTTTTCAACATTCCTCTGGCTATGCGGGGTCTTTTCTGGTTCCATATAAATTTTAGGATTATTTGTTTCATTTCTTTGAAAAAAGTGGATGGTATTTTGATGGGGATTGCATTGAATGTGTAGATTGCTCAAGGTAGCATTGACATCTTCACAATATTTGTTCTTCCAATCCATGAGCATAGAACGTTTTTCCATTTCTTTATGTCTTCCTCAGTTTCTTTCATGAGTATTTTATAGTTTTCTGAGTACAGATTCTTTGTCTCTTTGGTTAGATTTATTCCTAGGTATCTTATGGTTTTAGGTGCAATTGTAAATGGGATCGACTCCTTAATTTCTCTTTCTTCTGTCTTGTTGGTGTATAGGAATGCCACAGATTTCTGTGCATTGATTTTATATCCTGCCACTTGACTGAATTCCTGTATGAGTTCTAGCAGTTTTGGGGTGGAGTCTTTTGGGTTTTCCACATAAAGTATCATATCATCTGCAAAGAGTGAGAGTTTGACTTCTTCTTTGCCGATTTGGATGCCTTTGATTTCTTTTTGTTGTCTGATTGCTGTGGCTAGGACTTCCAATACTATGTTGAATAGCAGTGGTGATAGTGGACATCCCTGCCGCATTCCTGACCTTAGGGGGAAAGCTCTCAGTTTTTCCCCATTGAGAATGATATTCGCTGTAGGTTTTTCATAGATGGCTTTTATGATATTGAGGTATTTACCCTCTATGCCTATACTCTGAAGAGTTTTGATCAAGAAAGGATGCTGTACTTTGTCAAATGCTTTTTCTGCATCTATTGAGAGGATCATATGATTCTTGTTCTTTCTTTTGTTAATGTATTGTATCACATTGATTGATTTGCGGATGTTGAACCAACCTTCCAGCCCAGGGATAAATCTCACTTGGTCGTGGTGAATAATCCTTTTAATGTACTGTTGGATCCTATTGGCTAGTATTTTGGTGAGAATTTTTGCATCCATGTTCATCAGGGATATCGTTCTGTAATTCTCCTTTTTGATGGGGTCTTTGTCTGGTTTTGGGATCAAGGTAATGCTGGCCTCATAAAATGAGTTTGGAAGTTTTCTTCCATTTCTATTTTTTGGAACAGTTTCAGAAGAATAGGTATTAATTCTTCTTGAAATGTTTGGTAGAATTCCCTGGGAAGCCATCTGGCCCTGGGCTTTTGTTTTTTGGGAGATTTTTGATGACTGCTTCAATTTCCTTAGTGGTTATAGATCTGTTCAGGTTTTCTATTTCTTCCTGGTTCAGCTTTGGTAGTTGATGCATCTCTAGGAATGCATCCATTTCTTCCAGGTTATCTAATTTGCTGGCATAGAGTTGCTCATAATATGTTCTTATAATTTGTATTTCTTTGGTGTTGGTTGTGATCTCTCCTCTTTCAGTCATGATTTTGTTGATTTGGGTCATTTCTCTTTTCTTTTTGATAAGTCTGGCCAGGGGTTTATCAATCTTGTTAATTCTTTCAAAGAACCAGCTCCTAGTTTTGTTGATCTGTTCTACTGTTCTTTTAGTTTCTATTTCATTGATTTCTGCTCTGATCTTTATGATTTCTCTTCTCCTGCTGGGTTTAGGCTTTATTTGCTGTTCTTTCTCCAGCTCCTTTAGGTGTAGGGTTAGGTTGTGTACTTGAGACCTTTCTTGTTTCTTGAGAAAGGCTTGTATTGCTATATACTTTCCTTGTAGGAATACCTTTACTGCATCCCAAAGACTTTGAATAGTTGTGTTTGCATTTTCATTGGTTTCCATGATTTTTTTAAATTCTTCTTTAATTTCCTGGTTGACCCATTCATTCTTCATTGGGATGCTCTTTAGCCTCCATGTATTTGAGTTCTTTCTGACTTTCCTCTTGTGATTGAGTTCTAGTTTCAAAGCATTGTGGTCTGAAAATAGGCAGGGAGTGATCCCAATCTTTTGGTACCAGTTGAGACCTGATTTATGACCTAGGATGTGATCTATTCTGGAGAATGTTCCATGGGGACTAGAGAAGAATGTGTATTCCGTTGCTTTGGGATGGAATGTTCTGAATATGTCTGTGAAGTCCATTTGGTCCAGTGTGTCATTTAAAGTCTTTATTTCCTTGTTGATCTTTTGCTTAGACGATCTGTCCATTTCAGTGAGGGGGGTGTTAAAGTCCCCCACTCTTATTGTATTGTTGTCAATGTGTTTTTTTGCTTTTGTTATTAATTGCCTTATATAATTGGCTGCTCCCATGTTAGGGGCATAGATATTTACAACTGTTAGATCTTCTTGTTGGATAGACCCTTTAAGTAGGATATAATGTCCTTCCTCATCTATTATTACAGTCTTTGGTTTAAAATCTAATTTGTCTGATATAAGGATTGCCACCCCAGCTTTCTTTTGGTGTCCATTCGCATGGGAAATGGTTTTCCACCCCCTCACTTTCAGTCTGGGGGTGTCTTTGGGTCTAAAATGAGTCTCTTGCAGACAGCCTATCGATGGGTCTTGTTTTTTAATCCAGTCTGATAGCCTGTGTCTTTTGATTGGGGCATTTAGCCCATTTACATTCATGGTAACTATTGAAAGATAGGAATTTAGTGCCATTTACTGCCTGTAAGGTGACTGTTACCATATATTGTCTGTGTTCCTTTCTGGTCTATGTTGCTTTTAGGGTCTCTCTTTGCTTAGAGGACCCCTTTCAAGATTTCTTGTAGGGCTGGTTTTGTGTTTGCTAATTCCTTTAGTTTTTGTTTGTCCTGGAAGCTTTTTATCTCTCCTTCAATTTTCAATGACAGCTTAGCTGGATAGAGTATTCTTGGCTGCATATTTTTCTCATTTAGTGCTCTGACTATATCCTGCCAGTCCTTTCTGGCCTGCCAGGTGTCTGTGGATAGGTCTGTTGCCAATCTAATGTTTCTACCATTGTAGGTTACATATCTCTTCTCCCAAGCTGCTCTCAGGAGTTTCTCTTTGTCTGTGAGACTCGTAAGTTTTACTATTAGATGTTGGGGTGTTGACCTATTTTTATTGATTTTGAGAGGGGTTCTCTGTGCTTCCTGGATTTTCATGCCTGTTTCCTTCCCCAAATTAGGGATGTTCTCTGCTATAATTTGCTCCATTATACCTTTTGCCCCTCTCTCTCTTTCTTCTTCTTCTGGGATCCCAATTATTCTAATGTTGTTTCGTCTTATGGTATCACTTATCTCTCAAATTCTGCCCTCGTGATCCAGTAGTTGTTTATCTCTTTTTCTCAGCTTCTTTATTTTCCATCATTTGGTCTTCTATATTACTGATTCTCTCTTCTGCCTCATTTATCCTAGCAGTTAGCGCCCCCATTTTTCATTGCACCTCATTAATAGCCTTTTTGATTTCTACTTGGTTGGATTTTAGTTCTTTTACTTCTCCAGAAAGGGTTTCTCTAATAACTTCCATATTTTTTTCAAGCCCAGCTAGTATCTTTAAAGTGATGATTCTGAACTCTAGATCTGACATCATACTAATGTCCGTATTGAGTAGGTTCCTGGCAGTCGGTACTACCTCTTGTTCTTTTTGTTGAGGTGATTTTTTCTGTCTTGTCATTTTGTGCAGAGGAGAATAGATTAATGAGAGAACAAAGTGCTAGCAGAGTAACCACGTCCCCAGAAAATATACACTAAACAATTCAGAAAAGACCTGAAGCAGTGGAAAAAGAAACAGAAAGAAAAAAGAAAAAGAAAAAAAAGAAAAAGATAAAAACAAACAAAAACAAACAAAACAAAACAACGACAACAAAAAAAAACAGAATGTGATCAAATATGATGAGGCTGGTATATAGATCAGTGCCACACGCTAGATTTTGGGTGTATTTTGGTCTGTTAGAAGAAAGTGCCTCCCAAAATTTTAAAGAAAGAAAAACTTATATATGTACAAAAATAAGGGTTGATATGATGAAGTGATGGAATATGACTGTAAAGATGGAAATTATAAAAAATTTTAAAAAAGGAATTGATAAGAAATTGTTTGAAAAAAGAAAGAAGAGGATTTAAAAAAGAAAAAAAAAAGGGAGAGAATGTGATCAGGCAGGGGAGTAGAAAAAACCATATACTAGAGATTTAGGGTATATTTTAATCTGTTAGAAGAAACTATCTCAAAATTTTAAAGAGAGAAGAACTTATATATATGCCAAAAATACGGGTAACTACTATGAAGGGATAGAATATGACTTTAAAAATGAAAAATAAATTTTTTTTTTAAAAAAAGGGATTGATAAGATGTTGGTTGAAAAAGGGACAAAGAAAAATTCAAAAAAAAAAAGTTAAAAAAAATTAACTTTGAAAGACTAAAGAATCATGGTAAAAAAGCCATGGATTCTATGTGCAGTATTCCCCTAGCGCTGGAGTTCTGCCGTTCTCATTGATCGGTAAACTTGGTCTTGGCTGGCTGTTCTTGCTGATCTTCTGGGGAGGGGCCTGTTGCCGTGGTTCCCAAATGTCTTTGCCGGAGGCGGAAGTGCCCCGCCCTTGCCCCCTCCCGGCTAAATAATCTGCTGGGGTTTGCTCTCCCCGGCTTTCGTTCCCTGCGAGCTTTCCGTACAGCTTTGGAGGCGGAGAGTGAAAATGGCGGCCTCCCAATCTCCGCCCCGGAGGACCCGAGAACTCGGGGGCCCACTCCTCAGTGCACCCCCAGAGAAAAGCAGTCAATCCCTCCAGTCTCCCGGTCTCCGGCCGCACTCCATGCTCACCCAGCCTGTGACTGAGCGTTTCTGTCTCTGGCACCCGACCCCGGGTGGAGTCTCCAAACCCAGCAGATCCCTGCGGTGCACTCCCGCGCGGCTCCTCCCGGGGGAGGAAGGTGAGTCTCCCCGGATCTGCCGCTTGTGGGGTCCCTGCTGGAGGAGCAGGGGGCGACTGTGCCGCGGATCACGGTTTATGGCCACCCCGAGCTGAGAGCCCGCGCCTGGGCTCCGCCTCTGCAGCCAGCTTCCCTGCTCCGATCCCTGGGAGCTCTACTGCACTCAGGCACCCCCGGTCTTTCTGTGACCCTAAGGGTCCTGAGACCACACTGTCCCGGAGGGTTCCACCCCCCACTTAGCCACCAGAGTGACGTCCCTCAGCAGAGCAGACTTTTAAAAGTTCCGATTTTGTGCTCCGTGGTTCTATCACTTGCCAGAAGCGGCCGCCGGAGGCCCCTCCCCCGCCATCTATCCTCCCGAATATCGCCTCAGATTCACTTCTTCGCACGTCCTACCTTCCAGAAAGCGGTCGCTTTTCTGATGAGAGAGTTGTCGCTCTTCTTTTCTTCGATCTCCTGTTGAGTTTGTAGGTGTTCAGAATGGTTTGATCCCTATCCAGCTGAATTCCTGAGAGGAGACGAAATCCAGGTCTCCTACTCCTCCGCCATCTTGCTCCGCCCCCCCCCCCACACTATCTAATTTAAAGTTTGTGCTTCTCCTGAGGGAGGCAACATTGTTTATTCCTGGCTCATATGCTAAGTGATTTACAGAAATGTGACAAACTTGTTGGCAAATGGGAGGTGGGCAAAATAAAATTCCATCAGAAAGCCTAGTATACTTGGGAGTGTGTTCTGCTTCTCTGGTAGATACTTGTTTAATTTTGTGAGGAATGCGTATGTTGCTTGAAGCAGGTGTTTGTCATTTATTCCACTGAAATTATGAGCAGCAGAAGGATTGTGGGTGCTAAAACAAGAATGTGCTGAATGGGAGATATATCATTCTCTGAAATTACTGGTCTTGTCTCCAACTCTCAAACACAAAGTTTTCAACATCAAGCCTGTTGGAATATCTATGATAGTTCATGAATTCTACAGTCTTAAAAGTAACACCTTAAATGTACCATGTAACTAAGTAAGAATGAATTTAACTAGATGTATTTACAGTGCATTTGAAAATCCTGGGGTAAAAATAAGATTACCCTTTGGCTAATGCTGCTTAGTGTTCTGTGGGGCCTCACTTGCCTGGGGCCCTGAAGTGTAGTTCCAGCTATGCAATAACAATCAGTGTCCTGCTTGCACAGGGCTGGGGAGGGGATTTTGCTGGTGTCATAACCTGGGGAAGATGTGTCTGATGGGAAATTGACCAGACAGAGGAGCCTAGACACTTGGTGCAGGCTATTGTAAACATTTGTAATGTTTAAAAAATAAGCTGAGGCATATTAAAAATTTCAATAGCATATTTGAATATACATCAGTGGGAATTGAATAGTGGTTAGGAGTGTTGTGCAGACAGGAATTAGGGGGAGGGTTTTATAGAGAAGAAGCAGAAGCAAAACAAGGACATTATTTCATTGGGTATTATTTTATTGGGTTTTATGGAGAAGAAGCAGAAGCAAAGCAAGGACATTATTTCATTGCCTTATTCGGGAAAGCCTAGTTGGCCGTTTGTGCTGAGTTGTTCCTAAGTTTTACTTTCTTGAATTCAGGTGCATTGACTGACTTACGTTTTGGTTTGCTTATAGAGGATACCATGGCATTAGAGCCACGTGGCCTAATGGCCTCCCTGTTTAATTACTTAGCAGTAATTTCCTATCTTGGACTGAAGCCCTCAAGGTAACCATATTTGCATTTGAATACACTTGCTGCTGACATTCAGTCTTAGGTCTCAGCAGAATTACAATGCTTCCTGAAGGTCACATGATCACTGCCATCAGGGATGGTAAAGAAACAGATAAGTGGATAATTAGGCTTACCAGTTTCCAGAGTTGGCCACATCTCTCCTTTTAAACCAGTGAAGCCTGTGTTAGGGAGGACTTATTGGTAATTTTCAGTGTGTCAGGAGCTCACAGCCAGATATGGGACCAGTGAGTAGTGTACATTCTAGGAGGGCAGAGGAAAGACATGCTCACTCTGTCTCTCTCTTATGCTGCTCCTCCTGGACATTGTCTATAAAATATCTAGGATAATGATAATGCAGGACCCCCTTATTAGGGATTAGATAGTTAACAGAATTCAAGCTTTCACAAAGTATTATCAGTATGATATTGTACCATACTTTTGCAAGATGTTACCCCTGGGGAAAACTAACTTAAGAGTATAGGAAGTCTCTCTGTATTATTTCTTTCAACTGTATGCCAATTGACAATAATCTCAATAACATTTTCAATTAAAAAAGTATTATCAGACCATCTGAATGCTCCTTACAAGTTGGCATCAATAAAGTGAGCAGACTCCAGATGAGATTCTCTATCTGTAGTCAATCTGAAAAGCAATCAGTGGGAGCAAGCAGGATAACCAAAACCCAGGGAGGATTTGCTAGGTGTCCTTTGTAGTAAAATCATGGGTCTGAGATTGCCTTTTTCCAACTTGACAAAGCCTAAACAAGGTTTATATCCTATAATGTCACGATTCACTTAAATAATTTATCCTAAGGAAAAAGTAGACAGAATATAGGGGGATGGGAAACCTATATAACATAAATACTAAGTGTTAATTATAACAGTACATTGTAATTAAAATGAAGAAAGAAAATGGAACATCCACCTGTAGATAACTGCTTTACTATGTTGTGTTTGTGAAAGGTGGACTAAAATGTAGCTGGGAGGCCATTAAAAAGATGGGCATTATGCACATCTTCACTATGTGGAACCATGAACTTCTGAACTGGGCCAAATCACAAAAATTCCAAGGATTCTGTAAGAACACCTGCAACTTGCTATGGTAAGAGACTTTTGCTTAATGTGAGCTTTAGCAACCAATTAGGTTCAGCCAAGATTAGCTTTGAGACACCATCACCAATCAAACTTCTTTGCAAACAACGTATACAAATGTTCCCTTTTTGCTTAAAAACCTCAGTCTGACTTTTGCTTCCTAGCGGCACATTGTTTGGGTTGCTGCCCAAATCTGCCCCAAATTGCAATTCTTTGAGCTCAAACACTTTTGCTGAATTATTGCCTCTTCGCAATTTTAGATTGACATTTGATACATTTGGTGGAATACCATGCAGAATTTAAAATTTATGGCTAATAATAAATCAGTAATATGAGATAATGGCATATATTAAATGAAAAAAATCTAAAACTTGTATACACAGTAGTATCAAAGTTTTCTCTAAAAATATACATAGACTGAATGCTAGAAAGAAAATCACTAGAAAAAGTACCAGTGGTTATCAATGGAAGATGGCAGTTGGGCATTTTTTTTTTTTTTTCTGCTTTTGTGTATGTTACAACTCTTTTAAATGAGTTTCCATCACTTTTACAATAGGAAAGGAAAGATAACGATTCAAAATCATTACACCAGATATTGTGATTAGTGAAGTATGACCAATCCATGACAATTATGAATTACTATTTTTTTCAAACAATTTAAGTCCATACAGTATAATAAGGGCTTTAGTTCAACAATAATTTTAATACTTAGAATATATTCTCCTTTCAAAAGATTTACTCATTCTAAAATTCAAATTAAAAAATAAATCACTAATAATATTACCTCATCTATCTATAATTTTGTTTTTTAGTTACCACTAGCAACTGCATGGAATGTAACCTATATTGATAAATAAACAAGAAATATCTCTTAAAGAAGGGAGGGAAAGAGAGAAGGAAGAAGAGACCCTATTATGTATCTTGCAGTGTGCTAGTCATTTATATTCATTTTTTATTCTAATTGTAACAACTCCACAGGCTGTTATACCATGGCTCTCATCTAGAATCTAATAGATTGGGGCGCCTGGGTGGCTCAGTTATTAAGTGTCTGCCTTGGGCTCAGGTCATGATCCCAGAGTCCTGGGATCGAGCCCTGAATCGGGCTCCCTGCTCCATGGGAAGCCTGCTTCTCCCTCTCCCACTTCCCCCTGCTTGTTTCCCTCTCTCGCTGTGTCTCTCTCTGTCAAATAAATAAATAAATAAATAAATAAATAAATAAATAAATAAATAAAATAGAATCTATGAAATCTTTTGAAAACAATTCAATCCCACTTAGTTTTTGGTTTCTATCACAAAATATATTAAAAGGAGAAAAATCAGATGATAGATATTAAAGGAAGAGGGAAGTGGAAGCTGACATAAAAAGTCATAAAGGTGGTCTCAAAAATTTGAAAATTATTGCAGTTTAGAATTAGTTTATAAGGGGAGATGCAACTCTGAGGTTGTCTTTATATCTAGTAAATATAATGGTATTCATTTAAAATAGTGATTTGTTTTCTTTATACTTTGTGAGAGGAAAGTTTGTAATAGTTAATGTTTAAATGGAGGATTTGTTCCCCCACATAAAAGTATACCTGGCTTTCTCCTCTAAAAGTTTTGGTGGGAGATTTTTGGTTACTGTTCCTTAGCCTTCAGTAGATATTAAAAATTCAGGCGTGTTACTGAAACCCTTCATTGGAGGCAAGCTCCTATTCATTGTATTTGCTTCTTGTTTGCCTTCCATCTAAGAACAGAAGAAATATGACTTTACAGGTACATGGATTTTAAAATTCCTTTTAAGTGTATGTTAGAAAACTTAAATAAGGAGTTGAAGCATTAATGAAATTTTTTCTTGTGACTAGGCTTAAATGACTGCTAAGATCCCTGTAAGACACAGTATTTGTGATGTAAGTGTAGGATAATCTTTGTGGTCCTCTTATGCATTGGAAGACATGGCCTTGGGTTTTTTTGTTTGTTTTTTGTTTGGAGAAATCCAAAAGAGAGGGAGAAAAGTTTGGAGACAGAAAAATAATATTATAAAAAATAATAAATCTAAATAAGGAAATTCAAAAGACAATGGAATTATATATAAAGAGTTCTAAAGAAAATAAAAACCAACCTAGAAGTCTTTACACAGAAAAAAAAGTTCCTAAAATGAAGAAGAAATAAAAACATTCCCACAAATATATAAAGTTATAGAATTTGTCACCATCAGATTCATCTTATAGAAAAAGACCATTCTGGGGCACCTGGGTGGCTCAGTCGTTAAACGTCTGCCTTCAGCTCAGGTCATGATCTCGGGGTCCTGGGATCGAGCCCCGCATCGGGCTCCCTTCTCAGTGGGAAGCCTGCTTCTCCCTCTCCCACTCCCCCTGCTTATGTTCCCTTTCTCGCTGTGTCTCTTTCTGTCAAATAAATAAAATCTTAAAAAAAAAAAATAGAAAAGGACCATTCTTTCATAGAAAGAAAATGATTTTTATTCAGAAATGTTGATATAAAGACATTAAAACCAACTGAGTAATTGTTACATAAATATAACTGATATAACCTGTACAAAAACATAACAGTAAGGTCTTCTGGGATCAAAGGAATTTGTAAAGAAATCATTACATTTAATAGCAGTTTAGCAAGGTAGCTGGATACAAAATTGATATGTATCAAACAACTATATTATTTTTACCAGGAACATACAATTTGAAATGAAACAACATTAAGCTACCATATACATTAATGTAAAAATATGAGGTAATTTGAATAAATCTAGCAAAGGTTGTGCAATGTACTATATGAGAAAAGTTGTAAAAGTTTTCTCAAAATTTACTTAAAAAAGACCTAACTTATTAGAAAGATACAACACATTCTTGATTTTGAAAACATTATTCTATAAAAATATAAATTATTCCCACATTTAGGTACAGATTCAGTGTAATTCCCAGTGCTTTTTGTGTATATGAACATTGCATAACATGACAAGCTGAGTCCAAAACTTACATGGAAATGTAAAGGGCAGAAATGGCCAAGAGATTCTTGAAGATTAAGCTCTCAAAAGTTTGTTTATTAATATAGATGGATTGAAAGATAAATCAATATAGACAGACAGATGATGAGACAGAGACAGAGACACAGAGATAACTGTGCTGGGGCTAGAAAATGTATCCATGGAACATAATTCAAAGCCTGGAAGCAATCTCACATACTTATGTACATTTGATTTAAGATCATCTTTTTGATTGTTGACTTTTTCATGCAAATAAATAATTTGTGCTGAGGAAAAATCTATGAGGGCATATGGATCCTGATTTTACATTATTCTCATTTTATTGCCCAATTCAAGGTATATTTTGGTGTTTTCTGGTGAATCCATTAATTTTCCAACATTAATAAAATAATTTAAACTGTCACAGGAAAGACATTGTAAGATTTATATTTATTTAAATGTTATCTATCCAAGAGGGCTATGATTCTTTATACTTCCTTTTTTTTTAAAAAAAGATTTTATTTATTTATTTGACAGAGAGAGACACAGTGAGAGAGGGAACACAAGTGGGGGAGTGGGAGAGGGAGAAGCAGGCTTCCCGAGGAGCAGGGAGCCTGATGCGGGACTTGATCCCAGGATCTCGGGATCATGACCTGAGCTGAAGGCAGATGCTTAACGGCTGAGCCACCCAGGCACCCCTGATTCTTTATACTTTCAAAATTATATTTTATTTATAAAATTTTATTGTTTTATTAAGAATGCCTATGTAAAAAAAAAAAAAAAAAAAGAATGCCTATGTATAGGGGCTCCTGAGTGGCTCAGTTAAGCTTTCGACTCTTAATTTTGGCTCAGATCATGATCTCAGAGTTGGGGGATCAAGCCCTGCCTCAGGCTCCACACTGGGCATGGATCCTGCTTAAAATTCTCTCTCTCCCTATCCCTCTACCCCTCCCCCCATCTGTTCCCCCACCCCTGTGCATGTGTGTGCTCTCTCTCTTTCTCAAAAAAAAAAAAAAAAAAAAAGAGAGAATGCCTGTGTGTATGGAAAGTGTTTTAGGGTTGACTATGAGGATATAGTTGTGTTCCTTCTAAATAAAGAATTTCAAATAACAAATTAATACAGACCTTTCAAGCAAAAAACCTTATTAGGCACATGGTTGCTAGATATAAGAATCTCAAATGAAAAAAGAGAACAAAATACAAGCCAGTCGGACATTTATCTACATGAATTCAGCTAAGTGATTATAAGAGAAGAAGGATGAGAAAATGTGCCATGAGGTGTAATAGGTAAACCAGTAAGATGCTCCTTATTTCTAGATATAAGAATTAATGAAAAATGCACACACATTAACAATTAAAGATTTCTAAGCATTGCATAAGGCCAAATAAAAAGCACTTTTTGCTATGTATTGTTAATTTATTAATATTCAGAAGCACAGAATTGAATTGATTGAGTTTGTGGCATTGTGGTACTACATATCTTATTTACTCATGATTTTTCTTTGTTAATTTTTTGTGTTTTTGTCTTTACCCTTCATCTCTCAACCCCAGTACCATTTCCTCCTCCCCATAAGCATCCTTTCTTATGATTTAAATGTTTTCTTTCAATGTACTGCCAAGTTTATTTTCTTATATGTGTATTTATGAAAATATAGACTATTAATTTATGTTTTTGATAAGTTTACAAACACATTTTACTAGAAATCTCTTTGTTTCTTTTTAAATTCAAAATCATGTATATTGTTCATGTGGCTACATTCAATGTCTACAAATAGTTCATTTCTTCTCTTCACTGTGTAGTATCCTATTACACACATATAACAAATGCTACTTCAATATTGTCCCCATAATAGACATCTACGTAGCCTTCTGCTATTTTTTTAAAAAGAAGAAGCAGCAGAAGAAAAGAATATTGCAGTAGACACCCTAATACATCCTTATGCATGTCTCCCACTTACGTCTGGAAGAGTTTTCTAGAAACATTGCTTAATTTTATTTTTTATTTTTTGAAAATATGCCAGCATTTACACAGTTGAATAAATCTTTACTGAAAGTTAAAATGTATTCAAACAAAGGTAGAAGTAATTAAAAAAAAAAAAAATACAAGCAAAGAAGAACAAAAGGAAAGATCACATAGACATAATAAGAAAATAGCAAGATAAGCCATGTTGCTAATATACTATTTGGAGTTATCTAGAAAGAGCAACAGATTAAGTAAGTAAACAGTAAGCAAAAACAAAAACAAAACACATATTAAAGAAAAATAAGAGGGAAAGATGTTAAAGGATGTCTATATATATAAAATAGTGAAGACTGTGGTGGGAGAAGGAAACAATTTGAATACAACAAAAATTCAAATTATAAATTAACTGTATCTAAGGAAATATATTTTTTTCTAAAGTAATTGACATCAAAACAATAAAAATCCCATAGGTTATATCTAATGATACCCAAGAACAAGAGTGTCAGTTTCTCTTGAAAAAAAAAAAAAAAAAATCCCGGTGGGAGAAAAAAGGACCCTCATATTCAAATTAGCTGTTATAAAATATTTTATTGCTAATTAGATTCAAATATAATGTTTAAAAGTCAAAGTGAGTCAAAGTTTGTTTAATTCAGCTAAAAGGATATAATTTTTAAAAATTCATGCTGTTGAAGATAGAATTTTTAAATGAAATGTTAAAATGAACATTGGCACAAAAATACTCCATTAAGCTAAAATGAAATAAATAATAAAAATGAATTTAATTTTAATTATATATATAAGAATCTTTTAGAGTCAAATTAATAATATGTTTGATGTATACCTACTATAATACAAGCATATCAATGTCCTATAATATATTATTAACTTACGGGGTTAAATTAACATTATGAGTATGTGTAATATGTACTATATTTTGTATTAAGATTGATGACAAAAATAATGAATTTCTTAAAAAATGAAAACATAAATTGAAAATTTTAAAAAAATAGGAAATGCATCACTGGTTTATATGTGTGTTTTCCAAACTATGGTTCCTGGTCTACTTAAAAGCCTACCAAAATAGTAAAATTAGAAAATTTATCATTGTTAAGAGTTGTTGGGGACATATAATGTTTTTAAAAATCTTCTTCCAACCATGAATACCTCTTCACAAATGTAGGGGAGAAAGAACATAATTTTAAAATTGCATAAGCAGTGTGCCAGAATGTCAAGTACATCACTGGTAATCTCCGAAGTATTGCAAAGACAGAGAGAAATCTCACTTTTGAATATAGCCAAGCAGATCAACCCAGCACATATATATTCTCAAGATAAACAATAATGAGTTATCAAGTAACAGGATTTGACAGCACCATTTGTCACACACAGTTCATCCTAAATTAACTTGGTAATTGGGGTGAGCATCTATGTTAGTTGATTGGCTTTATCTAAAAGAACAATAAACTTCTCATATTTGGTATGACAGGAGGTAATTTTGCAGTTTAGAGTGAGGTGCCCACTGCAGTTAGGTCCCTACCTTCCCACAGAAACTGGGAGAGAGGGACACTATCTTCCGATGTTTGCATTTTGAAGAAATGGTTCCCAGTCCTAGAGAAAGTTATTCTGGGGTCTGAAAGCTGGTATTAGGCTTATTTAACTTTTAAAAAGACATACGTATCAGAGAAATTTCAATTACAAGTTTTCTAAAGTAAATAAGAAAAAGGAAGAAAGGAAAGTCGCTTTCCTTATTTTCAACAGAGATAATTAAGCTTCTTATTTTTAATTTGTATTTGCTGTTACAGAATCTACATTGAATAGACAGAAAATTCAGAGCTTTTTTGAAAATTACATTATACATTTAAACTTTATATAGAAGAAATCTATGTTTTTCTATATATATAAATATTTTCTGATGAAAACATGGTATAATCAAGTGACGTCCTAGGAAAACCATTAAAAATAAATGATTTAAAAATTTATTCAAATATATTTGTAGCAGCTTTATATTTATATAAGACACATATTTATTATGCACATTATATATAAGTACGTACTGAAAATATATTTATGATGAAATAAAATATTAAAGGCATATTCTTTTTCTGAAAGAAAACCATCATAATTCAAATTTACTTGGAAATTCATATGCTTCAAGAAATCAGAACTAGTGTTTCTAATTCAAAGTATGAATTAAGATTAACATGAATTTATAATAGAATTAGGACTAAAATACACTTATAATCTTCTTTCCTTTTTACTCAGAGAAAACTTTCAAGTTAAAATTGTACACTTACTAGGTAGGTACTAGTGGTGGCTTAAAATTTTCAACTCATTTTTTACTCTGTGCCAGTCATAGCTCCATTAAAAGTAGTCTCACATTTTGATGTCTATAGAATTATGACAAGCACAACACCGACTGTGAAACTTCTCCTATTGCTGATTTATGTTAATAAAGAGAAAAAGTCATTGTTTGTCAATCCTGAAGTTTTTTCAAGTTGTACAATTGAAAATACTCTTGATTTTCACTGAGGCAATTTTGTAAATGTCTCTCTGGGATCAGGAATAATGATACCCAAATTGTGAATAGACTTACTGAATATTTTTTTTTTTTGTTTTCTCAATAATAAAACTTCTTTTTTTTTTAAAGATTTTATTTATTTATTTGAGAGAGAGGATGAGAGGAGAGAGAGAGCACATGAGAGGGGGGAGGGTCAGAGGGAGAAGCAGACTCCCTGCCGAGCAGGGAGCCCGATGCGGGACTCGATCCCGGGACTCCAGGATCATGACCTGAGCCGAAGGCAGTCACTTAACCAACTGAGCCACCCAGGCGCCCTCAATAATAAAACTTCTACTAAGTTATTTATATACAGTATTGACCCATTGTAGGTATACAGTTTGATGGATTTGGGAAACTGTCTAGAAACATGTACCTAGTAACATCACAAGTAAGATGTAGACAAATTCCATTTCCCCAAAAAGCTTTCTCCTTCTTTGCAGTTGATACTTCCTCGTACCCTTGGTGCCAGGAAACATGGCTTTCTCTCTGTCACTACAGTTTCACTTTTATAGAATGTTATACAAATGCACTTACATTGTCTTTTATAGTTTACTACTTTCAGTTAGTGTAATGTCTAAGATTAATCCAGGTTGTTGTGTGTATTATTTTTTCTTTCCTTTTCACCACCATGTAATATCCTACAGTATGTTGAGCCCCAATTTGTTTTTCTATTCACTGGTAGATGGACATATAGGTTGCTTGCAGCTTTGAGTTATTCTGAATAAAGCAATTATGAATATTCACATATACATCTGGGTAAACATATATTTCCATCTCTCTTTGATAAGTACCGAAGCATGGAATTCCTGATTTGTACAGTAGGTGTATGTTTTCCTCTATATGATACAGCTATAGTGTTTTCAAAAGTGGCTAACAGTTTGGACGCACAGCAGCGTTGTGTGAAAGTTTCCCTTACTCCCCAACCTCGCCATACCTGAGGATTTTAACTATAGACATTTTAATTTATGCATGTTTAGTTGTATTTCATTATCCTAATTTGTATTTTTCTGATGGCTTTTCACATGATAATTTGCCATTGTTTATCTTCCTTTGTGAAGTGTCTGTATTGCATCTTGTTGATTTTTTAATTAGGCCATACAATTATTTTTGTGTTGTAAGAGCTCTTTACATATCTTGTATAGAAACCCATTGTTGGGTCTGCAAAAAATTTCCCTCAGTCTGTACTTTGCTTTTTTTTCCCTTAGCTATGCCTTTCAAAAAGCAAACATTTTTAATGTTGAGGAAGTTTATTTTATCAATTTTTGTACATTTTATTTTTTCTGTTGTTTAGAAAAATCTTAGCTTGATCTAATTATCAAGGGTTTTCTCTGATTTTTTTTTTCTTACCTTCCACATTGATGTCTGTATATGAGAGTAAAGATACACATCCCTTTTTATGTTAAGATACATTTTTAAGATTTTATTTATTTATCTGAGAGAGAATGAGCGAGCGAGCGAGAGAGAGCACGAAACAGGGAGGGGCAGAGGGAGAGGGAGAAGCAGACTCCTCACTGAACAGGGAGCCTGAGGGGGGCACTTTATCTCATGACCCAGAAATCATGACCTGAGCCAAAGGCAGACGCTTAACTGACTGAACTACCCAAGTGCTCCAAGATATTTTTTATTTTAGAAATTTTTAGGTGAATCCAAAGGAATTTAAGTAGGATTATTTTAGGAAAAGGTAGTGTATTGAATTAAATATATTGTCAATAAGTCTAATCAAGGGTGCTGTTTTGCCTGTTATTTTTCTTAAAGTAAGTTTTGACCATTCATGTTCTCTTAATTGCAAGAAACATATATTCCAGTATAGTTCCCTTTGGGGACTGTGCTAGCCAAAGTAAATTGATGAGAACTATAATAATGTAGAGAGATTGATAATAACATAAAATCACTTAGAATTAATTTACATAGAAAAATAGTCTTAATAAAACTGTAGGGATTGGTGAGTACTCCCTATAGATTACCTCTTCCAAATTCTTTTTCCAGAAATTTTCTATAGTGCTATCATATTTTCCTTAAATTCTCTTTATAAATAAACTCTAATTTAAAGAAATATCTATACTACTGTACCTCAACTATGATACTGTGTAAGGCTGAGAATTTTTTGGTGGTTTCTTTTTTCCTACATTTATTACGATTTAGATCTTTCAAGAAATGGGGCCTTAATTTTCTTCCAAATGCATTTATGACCCCTAAGTAGACATGACAGTATATCTCATAACAAGGTAGCTTACAGATTTGTTAAATAGTATTATTTACACATCAACACAAACTGAATTTTTTTGAAATTAGGTATTTATTCATAAAATATGGAGATTTTATTATTATTGAATTTTATAATACCTACATATTTCCTGTAGTTAGAGAAGTGATTTAGTATATAGGAAATTTCTTAATTGTTTGTGGATATCTAATGATAAAGGATGAAGAAAAGAGAAGTCCTCCTTTTCTCTGATGAATGGTAAATTCATAACCATATTTGTAGTGTATTTTATTTTCCAGAGTTGGCCACATATTCCTTCTCACTTGCTGTTCTTACAATATGACTGGTACTCTTGAACCCAGGAGATGGGATCTATGCTCTCTCCTCTTGAATCTGGTTTGGAATAGGGTTTGTCTCCATAGAAAAGGGTGGAAGCAAATTCTATGTAATTTCAATACTAGATCTTAAACATGTTAACAGTTTCTATCTGGCTTTCTGTCAGGACGCATGGAGATGGACCCCTGTCACTATGCTTTGGGAAGCGTGAGCCAGCCTATCAGGAGAAACCACATAGATAGGAACTGAGGATCTTAGGTGACTTCCACTGTCAACCATTAGATTTGTGAGTAAAATATCCTTCAGAAGATTTTAGGTCTCAGTATTTGGGTTTCATGCATGAAGCTACAGACATTCTGGAACAAAGACAAGTTATCTCTGCTGTGCATGTTTGAAATTCTGACCACAGAATCAAAGGTTGCTTTATATAATTAAGTTTTATAATAATTTCTTATATAGCATCAAGTAACTGGAATAATATTTAATATTTTTAAAGAAGTAAGTATATTTTGAAATAATATAGTACATAATAGATCAGAGATTGCTTTTTATTGTTCATGAGGCTTGGCCATAAAGTTAATTTACATCTATGTATTAGTATGTTTAACCTCACTAATAATCCATTCAGGTCAATTTTATTAGGTTTAAAATTTTTCAAAAATGATCTTAGTAGTAGAGTTAACAATATGAAATAAGCTCCTATACATTATAGAAAAGAATTGGGCATTAGAACCACCAAGGGTTTACCCATCTCTGACTTCATGAGCTGAAAAATGGGACCACAATTAAAGATCTTAGCCCTTGCCATAGATTATAGTTTTTCTGGTTGGCACATGTTTCCTATTTCAGTGTTTTGCTAATATCACCAACCCCTTCTGATTCTGATTAGTAGGAAGCAAATGGTAAATTTATAACTGCATCTCAGAATTACCGGGCAAAAATAAGAGTGTGTTGGAAACAAGGATGATATATCCTTGCTAAATAGGTAAAAGAGTGAAGAGAAAGAGAAAGTTGGACATAAAAATGTTAGAAGAATCCATTATCCTGTAAATCAGTCTTAGGAAAGCCAAAATGCTGGACAAGAAAGAGTGTTTTAAGTTATGGAACAGGAGTTTCAAAGGGCATGGTCAATGGGTTTTTGTTGGAAAAGGGAAGCGTGACATCAGGGTAGGAAGAGGAACCAGAGCACTGTGAATATGAGAATGCAAGACAGAAAATTCTTGGCAAGGAAGAATGATGCTGAAGTAAAACAGGGCTGTGGAGCTTGGTGGATTTCGTATTGGTCATCACCTGGAGACTGGTGAGCATTCCTGGTTCACAGTGCTCGGCTAAGGCCAGGAGGCACTGGATGATTCTCTAGTGTGGCCTTGGTGTTCCTTTCCACTTTGCTCACAGTGGTGGGTACTCACAGCAGCAGGCAGAGGAGTATGGCCATAGGAACTTTGTGACTCGGCACAGAGTTTAAGTGCCAGCATGGAGAAGCTGTGTTGTGTGCCACGTGCAGATGGGTGGCGGAGCAGAGTAGTCTTACTTGAGGAGAACGCATAGGTTATGACAATTTAGTACGGGATTTAGCTTGAATGTGTAGTTGGTTTTGCAGAAAGAATAAACACAGTTGGGCTCTACGGCTTGATTTCTAGGTAACACAGGTGCGATTGCTGACAGCTGCGGAAGACGGCAGAACTTGACAGCACATTCATTAACATAAGTGGCCTCAGCATCCTATTATAGACAGTTAATGGAGAAAAGGAAAAAACGCCAGCTGTGGTTTGAAGCCTGAGTAGATTATATAGTTGGTCATACCTAATAACGGTTGGTGGTGAGGCGAGGGAAAAGAGGTACACGGGAGACACTGAAGTAGAGCTTTAGATCTTGTGTGAGAGGATGAAGCAAGATCTTTAAAAATACCATCATTTTTTTTCTTTCTTTTAATCTTAGGCTTGTGTGGAGTCAGAAATATGGGTAATATCAATAACTATTTGAGTCTCCAGTTTATTCTTAATGAGATTTACAATCCATTGTATAGTTTCTGTTTATGTATTTTTTCATTCTTGTTTCTTCCCTTTGTGCAATCATTCTTTCCCTAATAATCTTTGTCTATAATAGATGATAAAACACTTTCCTTTTGCAGTGAATGTTAGTTTTCTTTTTATTCAAAGCTTCCTTGAAATTCTCCCATTCTAACTATGTACCCAATTTGTATTTTAATTTGCTTCCTTTTAATTTTTCACAGCTAGTATTTTGGGGTTGTTTTAAACTATTTTCAAAATAATTCCTACACTGGATTTTGTTTGTTTTGTTTTTTCCATGGAGCAATAATTTCTCAACTCTGGCTCTATACTGCAATTCCTGGGAGGGAATATCTATGAGTGGCACCCAACCAAGTATTTTTAATGTACAGACAAGGATGAGAATCATTGCTTTTCGTACTTTCATATCTCAGAGTTTTTATAGGCCCCCTGAGTGATTTTAATATGGCTTTAATGACAGATGAGAATAAGGACCTTAGAATTAGAACATTTTAATGGGAATATTCAATTAGAAATTGATTAGGAATCAATTAGAAATTCAAATTACCATGATTTATTGTTCACTTTCACTACACTTTTTATACAAATGAAAAATCCTACATTGGAATTTAGTCAGCACTATTGCAGGTTTCGCTGAAGGAGGGATCATGAGGATGCCAGCATAAACAGTAATACTTGTCTGTAACACAGCATTTCATACATAAGCCACTTAGCAACAGTCAGAACTTTCTATGGTCTCTAACGTTGTTGTTGTTGTTGTTGAGAGAGAGTGAGCGTGTGTGATTGCAGCGATGGGGTGGGGGGGCGGGCAGAGGGAGAGGGAGAGAGGGCATTTCAAGCAGGCTCCGTGCTGAGCCTGGAGCCTGATGCCAGGCTCCATCTCACAACCCTGAGATCATGCCCTGAGCTGAAATCAAGAGTCCAGCGCTTAACTGACTGAGCCACTCAGGTGCCTTTATGGTCTCTAACATTCTGAAAATTCTTTTCTACATTAGTCAATTCATGGGAGTATTTTGAGTGATGAGTCACCAGCAGCTTCTTCATGATCTTTTCATCACGAAATGCAGGTTCTTTTCTTAATAAAAAGTAAAATGAATCTCGTACACTCAGGCACCAGTAAGTCTGATGAAAATCTTGGTTATTTTTGTTTATATTTAGTTATTGAAATAGTATTTGTATACAAACAGTCACAGTGGCCACATTTATTCTGTTTTTAAACACTTGGTAAGATTGCTAGGAAAATCTCATGCATAACTTGATTTTTTTTCTGAATTTCTCTTATATGCCATATGCTAAACGATAACATTAATAGAGTTTTACTTATAATGTTTTGTCTTGGACTGATTTGTTTACTATTCTCAGCAAAAGCAATCCTAAAAACCTTTGAATTTTATTGCTTTGGATTGCTTGCTGAAAAATGTTACAAATCTGTTCATTCTTTAAAAATTATAATTCCTGTTTGTTCAGTTGTTGCTTCATTTCCCCTTTTAATGATCCCTTGCTTAAGTCACTTATTTATTCTATACTCAACAGTACAGACAGAGCCATACAGGGTGCTCTGAAACATTTCTCTGATAGCTCAAAAACATGAGACCTATTCTGCCAATACAGTGTTTCAGATTTTACTCCTACTCTGCCAGATTGGCAAAGTGCCAGGTGAAGGCAGTTACTGTAAAAAGATACCAGTTGTGTTCATGACAGCCTGCTATTCCTTGAGTTGATGTCCAGATACTACATTATTGGCTAGTTATTGAGATATTGCACATACCCAAAGAAGGTTGTATGAAGGAAAGAGTATAAATTTTGTAGTCAGAGAAATCTGAAGCAAGAATCTGTTGCAATCTTTAATATGCTAAATGGCAGTAATGTGGAATTAATTCTTCCTTGACCTAAATGATAGAGTTGTTTTCAGGATTAGGTCTGAGAAGTTATTGAAATTTTCCAGCACAGTGCTTAAAAACATCAAATGGTGTTAGTAATAACTACTGGTGTTATTATTTGTATTAAATATCAAAGGATAATCTAGATACTTTTTTTTTTTCCTTTGAATGTTTCTCCTCATAATATATATCCTGTCCTCTATCTTGGTGAACTGATATGCACATCTGTCTTGTTTCCTTTCTCACCCTAGACTTAAAGTACAGTAGTGCAAGTCTGCACTCCAATCTCCATCATCCTTTTTCTGGATTCAAATTATATCTGCTTGGTTTTCAGACTTTGACTCTACATTTGGGAAAAAGAAGGAAAGGAGAACTTCATATCTACCCCTATTGAACAGTTTTCATTTCAGCTATATTTAGACCTTACATCCAAATCATGTTTTCTGTAGTTCCAAAATCTATCCTTCAATTTGGTTCTAGCTCACAAACAAAATATGAAAATGATGTATGCCCCACTTCCCCCTTCTGAGTAAACAGGTGCCCGAGACTTTTTTTCTCCATAGTTGCTAGGACTTCCGCAAACCAAATAAACTGAAAAAGGCATAGGAACCACAAAGGAAATTGGCCTTGAAAGGCATCTATAAGTAAGAAAATTAAATAAAAGGAACACTAGGGATATATGTCAAAATGAGAACTGTTTCAGTGCACATGCATCTCCTCTGGGGTTGGCTCATCATCTACTCAATACTGGACTTTTTAAAGGTTTATGTGCTGACTCTACAGTCAAGATTTGGAAGCTGTAGGATCCTTACTGACATCTTATCTCATAGTACTCTACCTTTAGTATAGTAGTCTTGAAGTAAGTTCCCTAGTATATGGTCAAACTTTTAACCAAAAAAGCTTCCGCAATAAATGGAAACTATAAGGAAAGAGAAGCTGAGAGATCCTTGCTTTATGTTTGAGTTTGGACTATTGCTAGAATAACTAAGATTCTAGGAATGATGTTAGATATCTAAAGATAAAATTAAAAAATTATGAGTCCTGTTCTCATGGACTTTGTAAACTAGTAGGAATACTTGGACATTAAATACAAATATAAATATATAATGTAAATATAAATTTTTAGAAGTCATTAAATTTATTTAAAAAAGCAAGATGTTGAATAATTACAAAGACTATCCAAGTTAAGCTAGGAAGCTATTTATAGAATGATTTTCATAGGAAATTTCATTTTTGGCAATTTCTGAAAGATCTTTAAGATTAGTAGCTGTAAGAGTATGGGGCACACGTAAATCTTTTTTTTTTTTTTTTTTGAGCAAGAAAGAAACCTTTGTTCTTTTATCATTATGTTATGTCAATCAACATACATTACATCATTAGTTCTTGATGTAGTGTTCCATGATTCATTCTTTGCGTATAACACCTAGTGCTCCATGCAGAACATGTCCTCTTTAATATCCATCACCAGGCTAACCCATCCCCAACCCCTCTCCCCTTTAGAACCCTCAGTTTGTTTCTGAGTCCATAGTCTCTCATGGTTCGTCTCCCCTCTGATTTCCCCCGCTTCATTCTGCCCCTCCTCCTATCTTCTAATTTTTTTTTTTTTTAACATATAATGTATTATTTGTTTCAGAGGTACAGGTCTATGATTCAACAGTCTTACACAATTCACAGCACTCACCATAGCACATACCCTCTCCAATGTCTATCACCCAGCCACCCCATCCCTCCCACCCCCCACCACTCCAACAACCCTCAGTTTGTTTCCTGAGATTAAGAATTCCTCATATCAGTGAGGTCATATGATATATGTCTTTGATTGACTTATATCGCTCTACATAATACCCTCCAGTTCCAACCACATAGTTGCAAATGGCAAGATTTCATTCCTTTTGATGGCTGCATAATATTCCATTATATATATATATATATATATATATATATATATATACCACCTCTTCTTTATCCATTCATCTGTCCATGGACATCCTGCCTCTTTCCATAGTTTGGCTATTGTGGACATTGCTGCTAGAAACATTGGGGTGCACATACCCCTTCAGATCACTACATTTGTGTCTTTGGGGTAAATACCCTGTAGTGCAATTGCTGGATCGTATAGTAGCTCTATTTTCAACTTTTTGAGGAACCTCCATACTGTTTTCCAGAATGGCTGCACCAGCTTGCATTCCCACCAACAGTGTAGGAGGGTTCCCCTTTCTCTGCATCCCTGACAACATCTGTCGTTTCCTGACTTGTTAATTTTAGCCATTCTGACTGGTGTGAGGTGGTATCTCATTGAGGTTTTGATTTGGATTTCCCTGATGCTGAATGATGTTGAGCACTTTTTCATGTGTCTGTTGGCCATTTGGATGTCTTCTTTGGAAAAATGTCTGTTCATGCCTTCTGCCCATTCTTGATTGGATCATTTGTTCTTTGGGGGTTGAGTTTAATAAGTTTTTTATAGATTTTGGATACTAGCCCTTTATCTGATAGGTCATTTGCAAATATCTTCTCCCATTCTGTCAGTTATCTTTTGGTTTTATTGACTGTTTCTTTTGCTGTGCAAAAGCTTTTTATCTTGATGAAGTCCCAATAGTTCATTTTTGCCTTTGCTTCCCTTGCCTTTGGTGATGTTTCTAGGAAGAAGTTGCTGTGACTGAGGACGAAGAGGTTGCTGCCTGTGTTCTCCTTCAGGATTTTGATGGATTCCTGTCTCACATTGAGGTCTTTCAACCATTTTTAGTCTATTTTTGTGTGTGGTGTAAGGAAATGGCCCAGTTTCATTCTTCTGCATGTGGCTGTCCAATTTTCTGAACACCATTTGTTGAAGAGACTGTCTTTTTTCCATTGGATATTCTTTCCTGCTTTGTCGAAGATTAGTTGACCATAGAGTTGAGGGTCCATTTCTGAGCTCTGTATTCTGTTCCATTGATCTATATGTCTGTTTTTTTTTTCCAGTACCATACTGTCTTGATGATGACAGCTTTGTAATAGAGCTGGAAGTCCGGAATTGTGATGCCGCCAGCTTTGCCTTTCTTTTTCAACATTCCTCTGGCTATTCGGGATCTTTTCTGGTTCCATTCAAATTTTAGGATTATTTGCTCCATTTCTTTGAAAAAAGTGGATGGTATTTTGATAGGGATTACATTAAATGTGTAGATTGCTCTAGGGAGCATTGACATCTTCACAATATTTGTTCTTCCAATCCATGAGCATGGAACGTTTTTCCATTTCTTTGTGTCTTCCTCAATTTCTTTCATGAGTATTTTATAGTTTTCTGAGTACAGATTCTTTGCCTCTTTGGTTAGATTTATTCCTAGGTATCTTATGGTTTTGGGTGCAATTGTAAATGGGATTGACTCCTTGATCTGGCTTTCTTCTGTCTTGTTGTTGGTGTATAGGAATGCCACAGATTTCTGTGCATTGATTTTATATCCTGCCACTTTACTGAATTCCTGTATGAGTTCTAGCAGTTTTGGGGTGGAGTCTTTTGGGTTTTCAACAGAAAGTATCATATCATCTGCAAAGAGTTTGAGTTTGACTTCTTCTTTCTGATTTGGATTCCTTTTATTTCTTTTTGTTGTCTGATTGCTGTGGCTAGGACTTCTAATACTATTTTGAATAGCAGTGGTGATAGTGGACATCCCTGCCACGTTCCTGACCTTAGGGGGAAAGCTCTCAGTTTTTCCCCATTGAGAATGATATTCACTGTGAGTATTTCATAGATGGCTTCTATAATGTTGAGGGATATCACCTCTATCCCTATACTCTAAAGATTTTGATCAAGAAAGGATGCTGTACTTTGTCAAATGCTTTTTCTGCATCTATTGAGAGGATCATATGGTTCTTCTTAGATCTTTTATTAATGTATTGTATCACATTGATTGATTTGCCAATGTTGAACCAACTTGTAGCCCAGGGATAAATCCCACTTGGTCGTGGTGAATAATCCTATTAATGTACTGTTGGATCCTATTGGCTAGTATTTTGGTGAGAATTTTTGCATCCATGTTCATCAAGGATATCGGTCTGTAATTCTCCTTGGGAATCAAGGTAATGGTGGCCTCATAAAATGAGTTTGGAAGTTTTCCTTCCATTTCTATTTTTTGGAACAGTTTCAGAAGAATAGGTATTAATTGTTCTTTAAATGTTTGGTAGAATTCCCCTGGGAAGCCATCTGGCCCTGAGCTTTTGTTTGTTGGGAGATTTTTGATGACTGCTTCAATTTCCTTAGTGGTTATAGGTCTGTTCAGGTTTTCTATTTCTTCCTGGTTCAGTTTTGGGAGCTGATACGTCTCTAGGAATGCATCCATTTCTTCCAGATTATCTAATTTTCTGGCATATAGTTGATCATAATATGTTCTTATAATTGTTTGTATTTCTTTGGTGTTGGTTGTGATCTCTCCTCTTTCAGTCATGATTTTATTTATTTGGGTCATTTCTCTTTTCTTTTTGATAAGTCTGACCAGCGGTTTATCGATCTTGTTAATTCTTTCAAAGAACCAGTTCCTAGTTTCATTGATCTGTTTTACTGTTCTTTTGGTTTCTCTTTCATTGATTTCTGCTCTGATCTTTATTATTTATCTTCTCCTCTTGGGTTTAGGCTTTATTTGCTGTTCTTTCTCCAGCTCCTTTAGGTGTAGGTTTAGGTTGTGTATTTGAGACCTTTCTTGTTTCTTGAGAAAGGCTTGTATTGCTATATACTTTCCTGTTAAGACTGCCTTTGCTGCCTCCCAAAGATTTTGAACATTGTGTTTTCATTTTCATTGGTTTTCATGAATTTTTTTAATTCTTTTTTTAATTTCCTGGTTGATTCATTCATTCTTTAGTAGGATGCTCTTTAGCCTCCATGTATTTGAGTTCTTTCCGACTTTCCTCTTGTGATTGAGTTCTAATTTCAAAGCATTGTGGTCCGAAACTATGCAGGGAATGATCCCAATTTTTTGATACCAGTTGAGACTTGATTTGTGACCTAGGATATGATCTATTCTAGAGAATGTTCCATGGGCACTAGAGATGAATGTGTATTCTGTTGCTTTGGGATGGAATGTTCTGAGTATATCTGTGAAGTCTTAATGGTCTAGTGTGTCATTTAAAGTCTTTATTTCCTTGTTGATATTTTGTTTAGATGATCTGTCCATTTCAGTAAGGGGGGTGTTAAAGTCCCCCACTATTATTGTACTGTTGTCGATGTGTTTCTTTGCTTTTGTTATTAATTGGCTTATATAATTGGCTGCTCCCATGTTAAGGGTATAGATATTTACAATTGTTAGACCTTCTTGTTGGATAGACCCTTTAAGTAGGATATAGTGTTTTTCCTCATTTCTTATTATAGTCTTTGGTTTAAAATCTAATTTGTCTGATATAAGGATTGCCACCCCAGCTTTCTTTTGGTGTCCATTAGCATGGTAAATTGTTTTCCACCCCCTCACTTTCAATCTGGGGGTGTCTTTGGTTCTAAAATGAGTCTCTTGCAGACAGCATATCGATGGGTCTTGTTTTTTTTTTTTTTTTTTTTTTTGTTTTTTTTTTTTTTTTATCCAATCTGATAGCCTGTGTCTTTTGACTGAGGCATTTAGCCAACTTACATTCAGTGTAACTGTTGAAGGATATGAATTTAGTGCCATTGTATTGCCTGTAAGGTAACTCTTACTGTGTTGTCTGTGTTCCTTTCTAGTCTATGTTACTTATAGCCTCTCTCTTTGCTTAGAGGAGCCCTTTCAATATTTCGTGTAGGGCTGGTTTTGTGTTTGCAAATTCCTTTAGTTTTTGTTTGTCCTGGAAGCTTTTTTTTTTGAAGATTTTATTAATTTATGTATTTGAGAGAAGAGAGAGAGCACAAGCAGAGTGAGCTGCAGGCAGAGGGAGAAGCAGGCTCCCCACTGAGCAGGGAGCCCCATGTGGGACTCGATCCCAGGACCCTGGGATCATGACCTGAGGTGAAGGCAGACACTTAACCATCTGAGCCACCCAGGTGCCCCATGTCCTGGAAGCTTTTTATCTCTCCTTCTATTTTCAATGACAGCCTAGGTGGATGTAGTATTCTTGGCTGCATATTTTTCTCATTTAGTGCTCTGAATAGATCATGCCAGTCTTTTCTGGCCTGCCAGGTCTCTGTGGATAGGTCTGTTGCCAGTCTAATGTTTCTACCATTGTAGGTTACAGATCTCTTATTCCAAGCTGCTTTCAAGATTTTCTCTTTTTCTTTGAGACTCATAAGTTTTACTATTAGATGTCAGGGTGTTGACCTATTTTAATTGATTTTGAGGGGGTTCTCTGTGCCTCCTGGATTTTGATGCCTATTTCCTTCCCCAAATTAGGGAAGTTCTCTGCTATAATTTGCTCCAGTATACCTTCTGCCCCTCTCTCTCTTTCTTCTTCTTCTGGGATCCCAATTATTCTAATGTTGTTTTGTCTTATGGTATCACTTATCTCTCCAGTTCTGCCCTCATGATCCAGTAGTTGTTTATCTCTCTTTTTCTCAGCTTTATTTTCCATCATTTGGTCTTCTATATCACTAATTCTCTCTTCTGCCTCATTTATCCTAGCAGTTAGAGCCTCCATTTTTGATTACACCTCATTAATAGCGTTTTTGATTTCAACTCGGTTAGATTTTAGTTCTTTTATTTCTCCAGAAAGGGTTTCTCTAATAACTTCCAGCTTTTTTCAAGCCCAGCTAGTATCTTTAGAATTGTCATTCTGAACTCTAGTTCTGACATTTTACTAATGTCCATATTGATTAGGTCCCTGGCAGTTGGTACTGCCTCTTGTTCTTTTTTTTGAGGTGATTTTTTCCATCTTGTCATTTTGTTCAGAGGAGAATAGATGAATGAGAGAACAAAATGCTATCAGGGTAACAACGTCCCCAGAAAATATACACTAAACAGATCAGAAAAGACCTGAAAATGGGGGAAAAGAAAGGGAAAGAAAGAAAAAAGAAAAGAAAAAGGAAAAGGAAAAGATAAAAACAAAGAAAAACAAAACAAAACAAAACAAACAAACAAAAAAAAACAGAATATGACCAAATATGATCAGGCTGGTTCATAGATCAGTGCCACATACTAGATTTTGGGCATATTTTGGTCTGTTAGAAGAATGTGCCTCCCAAAATTTAAAGAAAGAAAACTTATTTATATATAAAAATAAGGGTTAATATAATGAAGTGATGGAATATGACTATAAAGGTGAAAATTATAAAATATTTTATAAAAGGAATTGATGAGATGTTGGTTGAAAAAAGTAAGGAGATGATTAAAAAAAAAGAATGTGATCAGGCAGAAGACTAGAATAAAGCCATACACTAGAGATTTAGGGTGTATTTTGATCTGTTAGAAGAAACTGTATCCCAAAATTTTAAAGAGAGAAGAACTTATATATATATATACCAAAAATAAGGTTAATGACTATGAAGGGATAGAATATGACTCTAAAAATGAAAAATAAAAAAAGATTTTTTTTTAAAAAGGGATTGATAAGATGTTGGTTGAAGAAGGGAAAAAGAAAAATTCAAAAAAAAAAAAAGTTAAAAAAAATTAACTTTGAAAGACTAAAGAATCATGGGGAAAAAGCCATGAATTCTATGTGCATTATTCCCCTTACTCTGGAGTTCTGTCATTCTCATTGATCGGTAAACTTGGTTTTGGCTGGCTGTTCTCGCTGATCTTCTGGGGGAGGGGCCTGTTTCCGTGGTTCCCAAATGTCTTTGCCGGAGGTGGAATTGCCCTACCCTTGCCTGTCCGACTAAGTAATCTGCTTGGGTTTGCTCTCGGGAGCTTTTGTTCCCTGCAAGCTTTCCGTACAGCTTTGGAGGATGAGAGTGAAAATGGCGGCCTCCCAACCTCCACCCCAGAGGAGCCGAGAACTCAGGGCCCCACTCCTCAGTGTGCCCCCAGAGAGAAGCAGTCAATCACTCCCATCTCCTGGTCTCCGGCCGCACTCCATGCTCACCTGGCTTGTGACCTCATTTCTATCTCAGGCACCTGACCCCGTGTGGAGTCTCCAAACCCAGCAGATCCCTGTGGTGCACTGCTGCACCACTCCTCCCGGGGGAGGAAGGGGAGTGTCCCCGGATCTGCCGCTTGTTGGGTCCCTTCTGGAGGAGCAGTGGCCCGACTGTGCCACAGATCACAGTTTATGGCAACCCCGAGCTGAGAGCCCACGCCTCAGCTCCGTCTCTGCAGCCGGCTTCCCCACTCCCATACCTGGGAGCTCTGCCACACTCAGGCACCCCCGGTCTTTCTGGTCTTTCTGTGACCCCGAGGGTCCTGAGACCACACTGTCCCACAAGCGTTCAACCCCCCTGCTTAGCCACTGGAGCAACTTCCCTCAGTGGAGCCGACTTCTAAAAGTTCTGATTTTGTGCTCTGCGTCTCTATCACTTGCCAGAAGCGGCTGTTGGAGGCCCTTTCCTGCCGTCTGTCCTCCAGAATATCACCTCGGATTCACTTCTCCGCACGTCCTACCTTCCAGAAAGTGGTTGCTTTTCTGTTCAGAGAGTTGTTGCTATTATTATTATTTTTTTTTTTTTTTTAAAGATTTCATTTACTTGACACAGAGAGAAATAGCGAGAGAGGGAACACAAGCGGGGGAATGGGAGAGGGAGAAGCAGGCTTCCCACGGAGCAGGGAGGTTGATGCGGGGCTCGATCCCAGGACCCTGGGATCATGACCTGAGCCAAAGGCAGACGCTTAATGACTGAGCCACCCAGGTGCCCCACTATTATTTTTTTTTTTGATCTCCTTTTGAGTTCATAGGTGTTCGGAATGGTTTGATCCCTATTCAGCTGAATTCCTGGGACCAGACGAAATCCAGGTGTCCTACTCCTCCACCATCTTGCTCCTCCCCCACATTTAAACAAATCTTGATAATCTTTATGATGAACGTTTTTTTTACTATGAAAAATCATGTTGTAGAATAATGCTTAATCCTTTTTTTTTCAGCTTTGTTGACATATAGTTTAAATTAAGAAATACATCAGTTTAAAGAGTAAATCTTGATGAAACTTGGTAATTGTATACAGTATACAGATATGTAAATATCACCATAATACAATGTAGAACAATATCATCCTTCTTAAAAACATTCCTCATACCTATTTTCAGGCGATACCATCTCTTAACAACTGGGTCCAGACAATACTGATCTTTCTATCGAAATTTCATTTCCTAGCCTTTCATATAAAGTTAATTAAAAATAACATAGTCTTTCATGTCTGCTTTCTTTAACTTAGCATAGGTTTTGAGATTCTTACATGTATGTTTTTTATTGTATTTCATTTTATTGCTGATTAGTATTTCATGGTTGGAGAAAATCATATCTATTTACAGCATCTGCTGATATCTGTGAGATATTATTGTATCCATTCACAACACTTGTTAATATCATGTCAGATTTCTTCTAGAAAACCTTTCAGTATTGGGAAGCCATCAAGTTCATACTTACTATGCTATCTCAAATAGAAATTGTAAAGAACTGTACAAAGTCTAGATTTTATCTTTTCCGCAAACTAAATTATTAGGCTGCTATAGTTCAGGAATGATAGAAGATGCAAGATTCATGGGCCAGAAACAGGGGATATAGCATTTTACTGACAATGATAAGAGTAGCCAGAATTTCAGCATATGTGTCATCTCCCCAAACTCCAATTCCCACAAAGCAAAGTGAAGAGGTACAGGTGATACCAGTGCATGTGGAGGGGTATGTTACAGGAAAAGAATACCAAGCATAGGGAACCTAAATCTTATAAGTGCTAAATCTCACTGACCTTGTTTCAGTGAGAGACATTATCTTTATTAGACAGTGCAGTGAGAAAACTTTCCCACTGATTCAGAGAAAGATACAATCTTTATCTTCTAAGGCTATTTGTTCTTGTTGGTTTTTTGTTTGTTTGTTTGTTTTGTTTTTTTAAGATTTTACTTTTTATTTATTTTAGAGAGAGTGCAAGTGAGGGGAGGGCCAGGGGAGAGGGTAAAGAATCTCCAGCAGACTCAGCACTGAGCACGGAGCCTGACTGTGGGCTTGATCTCACAAACCTGAGATCATGACCTGATCTGAAACCAGTAGTTGGATGTTCAACCAACTGATCCACCCAGGTGTTCCTCTTCTAAGGCTATTTGCAAGAAAAGGGCAATTAATATGTCTTATGGGAAGATATCCAGAAATATGAGATACCTTGGAGAATTGTCTCTCAATAGTGTTCACCACTAGTTTCTACATCTTTTTTTGGCTTCTAGTGAAATTTTCTGTGAGTACACGACTTGGTTAACCTCTTTGGTAAATCTAATTAACCGAAGATGGGATCAAATTTGTTCATTTTGTCTCACAAAGTATTTAATTAATATAAATATCAATAAGACTTCAAGAAACAGAATAAGACCAATTTGTATAATTGAACCCAATTACACCACCAAGATCCCAGACCCAACCAGTTTAATAAATCTCATAAACCATTGGTGTACCTTAGAAATCCAGGCATCTTTCTCTATAATTTTGGTTGGCTTTCTCTATAATTTTGGTTGGCTTTTTCACTTGGGCTAAGACATTAATTAACACAGGGGGAAGCAAGATATATTAGACATTATACAGACTTTATCTTGGCTTTTAAGGACATTTAGGGTGATTCCATTATTCATAACAACCCTGGCTGGTGAATTGAGACTCACATGAATCACTTACAGACTGAAGTGGTATCATCGATCAGTTAAAGTCAAGAGAAATTTTACACCAGTTTTTTTAAGTGTATGGCTCTCAACATAGGGATCACTATCCATATAATGTTATTCCTCTGGAAAACTCACCAATTAACTAAGAGTAGCCTCAATTTGGAGACAGTTCTATAGTTATCAAGGTACTACACATAGCATCTTGTTCATCTACTGGTGATATCTCATTAAACTCTTTAGGATATTTTATGACAGCTCCTAAAATGTAAGTCATAATATTTCTGTGAGGGAGGTCCATTGAAGCTTTGCTTTCACATAAGAAATATGATACCTTGGGAGTTGTTAATGATCCTGGAAATAAAATGTTGTTTACAATTGGTGGGGACCCCAATAAGATCTATGTCAATTGGGGGCATAAGTTGACAGCATTTCCATCTTGCCTCCTGACTAGTTAGTAGATCTTAGGCTCACCAGATAGTTAAAATAATTGAGCAGTTTTTATTTTTGGAAGGAGTTGTTTGGGGGATAATGGTAAACCTTGAGAGTCAGTTAAATTTGAGGTATTGTCAATATCTTTGGAGAGCTCACCAGGGACTTTTTCTTCTTGAAAATGGCTCTAGGTATGGTAGTGGAAGAGATCATTAATGTTCATTTCTTCTTGTATCTTCTGGTGTCTTAAGTTCATCCCCCACCTACTGCTTGGGTTATCTCCTCCCAGTGCCATAAATCCCAGAGTGTCCCATTTCAATAACTATAACTCCACCATTTTTGCACTTTTCTCTACTTGCACCCAGACTTACTGGTAGAAAAAAAGAGTCAGGTGCAAGAGGAACAAGGATATTATTGTAAAATTATGGAGAACTATATATCCCCTACTTTAGCCCACCTAAGTTAGTGCATGTGTAATATTCAGGGTATACTCAACCAAGTGGTCATTTTTTTATTATCCAGGGGCACATCAGCCCAAAAGAATAATCCAAGCAGCTGAATGAAATTTTTGAATCTCCTATACCCCTGTTAAAGAAGATAGCTGTTCAGAAATGGAAAGGAAAAAAATGCCACGGAGTATCCAGGGAAGAATCCAGAATTTTCTAAAAAGGTTTGTATAACTCTTTACAACTTTGATCCTGATCATTCTTCAGAAAGTGGATAATTCTTTTCTGGGGACAACTATATCCAGTGACTAAATTCCCTTGCTGAGGAGTCTGGACCAGGAGGAGGTATGTCAGTAATGTTTTGAGTCAATTTTTGAGCTGTTCCAATGATAACAATATTAGATGACTGGATGGTAGATAGCAGGGAAAATACATTGAACACACTGATTATGAGTTCATTTTTGAGTGATTTTTGCAATAAACATTATACCATCGTCCGACTATGAATTGTCTGGAAAGCCAAACATATAACACACATTAGTTTTAAGGGCTATGAAAGTGGGGCCAGTCAGTTGTTTGTGCTAGAACAGCAACAGCATAATTGGAAATGTGTTGACAACAGTGAGGAACCACCAAATGTCTGAGATAGTCAAACTGCTGGGAGCAGCCAGAGAGAGGACAAGGAGGGCATGTAATATGGTCTCCTTTACCTAGACAAATGAGTCAATTTGACAAGAATAACAAATCTGGCATGCAATGGTAACCTCTGCATCATAAATAGAATCTATACATTGTGCCTAGTATTTTGATTGGTGGATGTGTTGTTTTATCTGGTATGGTAATTGATCTAGGCAGCAGTGGTGGCAATTTAGTTCTCTCATCAGAGAATTGCCCTTATTCTGGGCATCTATATTAGTGACCCAAACGGTTCAATCAACAGCCATAATTTGTTTCCACAGTCCACAACCCAGGTAGATTTATCTTTAATCTGCCAGTCTGTAGATTTCCAAGTAGCAGTTCAAATAGCTAGATCATTGGCAACAGTCCAAGTGTCAATAAAAATATAACAAGGTTTATCAAGGGGAATACTGGTCAGAGCTATGAGAGCAACTTTGATTTCTGCCTACATACTTTAACAGTTGTTTGTACTTTCATTTCTGGATTGCTGCTTCTTAAGCTGATCAGCCACAGTGACCCAACAGACACCACTAATTTCCAGATTAGCTGAATCATCAGTAAACCAACAAGGCCCCACTATTTAGGGAAACCTCTGTGAATCAAAGGCCCCAGTGAGTAATCAGTATTGTTTCAAACAACAGAGTGGGAATAAATTTATTTCAGAAATATCAATTCAATGTTTTCATCTAAAACCTAGGTATTATAGGATACATGTCAGCTCTTAAATATACTATCTCCATTTGATAAATGAGGCTTTGCAGGGGGAGACTTCCAATCTTGTGATAGTCACCAAGTCTGAGTTGACTCACCCAAAATGGGAACATCAGATGGGTGAATTAAATGGTTTCCATGAATGAGCCATTAAATTTCAGCAAGAGTCCAATAGTAATCTGCTCTTCAAATGTGTTTTTCCTGAGAGCTCTTTCAGAGAGGTGATGAGTACAACATCCCAAGGGACTCCTTTTTCCAGAACCCCCAAATATCAAAGCATCAATCACAGAGACATTTAACTCAAAGGAATCTTAAAGTTGTGTGGACCCAAAAGTACTAGTACATCTCTACATGTACCTCTTTCCAATCTATAGACTCTCCCCTCCCCAACACTTCATAGAACAGAGATATATGACAAATATATTTCAACTACACATTCAGGTGTAAAACCAACAACAGCAAATCAGTTTGCCCAAAAGGAGTTACCCACTAGGTCATATTAATGTCCCTTTCCCAATGTAAGCTTTGCCCAAACTTAGTCAGTTTATGGTCATTAGAAAAGAAAAAGACCCTCAGTATGTTAGTAATAATGGTATTTTGGAATCTGAAATAATTGACATTTGCTTATAGTTGAATTTAAAAAATTATATTAGAGAATTACTTTTTCAAAATAAAAAAAATCACATAAAATATATGAATAGGCTAAACATAAGCAAATTTTAAGTAGAGAAAGAATTCTATAATGATAGTATGTTTTATAAATTGCTATTTTTAAAGATAGCAGTTTTTTTGAACTCTAAGGAGGCACTGAAATATTAAAAGAGGCCATGTAATGCATTTTATAAAGGTGGCTATAATATAGCATAGAAATAACTTGGTGGAATTCAGTTGTTTCTTCTGGTCCTAATCCGCTCACCATATTAATTTTCTTTGTTATCCTCATGTTAAAAATAGTGGCTAATATATTCTAGCGACCAAAGGAGAACTTTGATATTAAAGTCAATATTGTCAGAAGAAATAGAAGAAAATGTAGAAACAATTATTCTCTAGAATTTGAGAAAGAATAGTCATAGATTTAATAGTTGTAGAGATAATTTATCATAAAAATTTCCTATTCTTTGAATATTCACTTTATATGCTCATAAGACAGTTTCACATGTTACTCAATTATCTGTTTTTTTTTTTTAATTCTCATTATTTTCTCCAGAATGAGGTGTAAAAATAAACCTTAAGTTCTTATATTTAATATTTAAGGCTCTAAATGGAGGGTTTTAAAGCCAAACATTAAATAGTTATTAATAATTCCTGACAAATATGAAATTATTTTTCATTCAAATAAATGGTTTATTTATTTAAGTATTAATTTAATAAATATTTAATAAATAAGACCTAACTTTACAATGTAGTATTGCTTTGCCTCTCCCCACCCCCCTCCCCCTCCAAATAAAAAAGAATCTGGAAGACTTAGTTTAGTGCTTAGTGGTTTGGTTAAAAATTTCATTTAGGAATTTGAGTACATAGTTAAATTTAGCCAGGAGTGCACTGCATAAATTAGTATAAGGAGCCTGCATTAATATGCAAATTCTGTTCAGAACAAGAAAATATTTCTCTGTTCCTATTATTTCTTATTGAGGAAAACAAAAAGAAAAAAACAAAAAACCTCCAAACCTAATGTCTTAAAACAATTTTATCCTTACTTTGCATGATCCTGGGGATGACAGATTTAGCTGAGGATTCTTGACTCACATTCTTCATGTGATTGTGTCAGATGGTATTGAGGATTCAGTCATTAATGACCCAGCCAGGATAGATTTCCAAGTAGTCTCACAGTCACAAATATGGCTGACAGTTGCTACTGGATGTTGACTAGGAGTTAAGCTGTAGTTTCCAAAAAGAGCACCTACATTTGGTTTCTTCATGTGGCTTGGATTTCTATAGCATGGCAACTAAGTTTTGAGAGGGAATATTCCAAGAAGGAACACCCTGAAAAAGAGCATTCTGAGGGGCCTGAATAGAAACTATAACATTTCTTAGGATCTATTATCAGAAGTTCCAGGATATCACTTCTGTACAGTAATAGGTAAAGAATAAGGATAGCCAAAATTTAATGGAAATTAACCTCCACTTCTTGTTGGGAGGAATAGTAAGCGATGTACAGACATCTTGACCTCTCACAATCCCCAGTGATTTTTCAGAAAATATTTTCATTACTGTTTCTGCAAAACTAATTTTCTAAGAGTTCAACAGGAGAACACAAAAGGAAGACTTTACAGTTCTTGGGATTATGTTATAATTCATTCACTTGAGGGAAATATAAGTACAATACTTTCATTATATTCATTATGTGAGGTTCTTCTATGGAGGAAGAGTGACAGATTTGTTTTGTTTTATTCCAGAATTCAGGCAGGAGCTAAAATATAAATTTCAAATAATTAGACTTCATTTAGCTGAAAAGAAATAATAATTAGAGCTTCCCAAATTGTCTCAGGAATTGTCTTTTATTAATACTTATAAGTATCCAAATAAAAGCTGAGTTACCATCTGTTAATGAGATAATAAAAGCTCAGATTAGATGACTTTACAAACTTATTTTATTCATACTGCAATAAGATGATGAACTGAAGAAATATATATACCACCTTTTTTTTTTTTCACTTAAGACACATTTTTATATAAAGTTAGGCATTTTAAAAACATTAAAAATATTTCTCCAAGTTTCTTAGATACATTTTGGGACACAGAAATTGTAATATTCTGTCTGGGTAATTTGATATTTGATTTAGTGAACAACAGATAATCAATTTTGAAATTGATATTAAAAAAACAGGTATGTAACAGAGGAATACTAATGTTTATCATTAGAGCAATTACTTCTTAGAGCTAGATGATTTTGCCTTGGGACTATTATAAACCCATTTTATTATTAAAGAGGACTTTAAAATGTGAATTTGATAGCTAATGTGACAGAAAATCTGCTCCTAAAAAATTATAATAGTTAATTAATCACTTGTGTGGATTCACTTTTATGCTTTTTTTAAATTAATAGTCATAATATAGTTCTAATATGTCAGTCAAAAAGGATCCATAAGGATGACATCAGAAAGAGTAGCAAAGACCTCCAAAAATTCTAACTTCCATAAAAGGAATGAGAAAACTAGCCAAAAAATTTTAAAAAGTCAAAAATCAGGTTTTTTTTAGAACTCTGTAAATTAACTGAAGGCATGCAACAATCTGGCACATATTTATTCAACAAAAACAAAAACAAAAATTAAAAGGTATACTAAAAATATCTATTTAGCACAAAAGAAAGCAGTAATATAAAAAGAGGACCCAAAAAAGTAAGATAAATAGAAAATAAATCATAAAATAAGAGACATAACACCTACTATATCAGTGATTACATTCCGGGCACCTGGGTGGCTCAGTCATTAAGCGTCTGCCTTCAGCTCAGGTCATGGTCCCAGGGTCCCAGGATCAAGCCCCACATTGGGCTCCCTGCTTGGCGGGAAGCCTGCCTCTCCCTCTCCCACTCCCCCCTCCTTGTGTTCTATCTCTCGCTGTGTCTTTCTGTCAAATAGATAAAATATTTAAAAAAAAAAATATTACACTCAATGAAAATGGATTAGGAATTCCATTCAAAAAGGAAAGATTGATATAAATGTATAAAAAATTGTAATTCAGTTATGTGCTGAGAGACATACTTTAGATTCAAAGACCCAAATTGGTTGAAGTAAATGTAAAACAAATAGAAAGAAAATGGATTGATTCTATTGGAATGGAAGAGAAAGATACATGCAAACAGTAATCAAGAAGAGCTGGATTAGATATACTAGTATCAGACAAAGCAAGCTACAGTACAAAAAATTATAACTGAAAACAAAAAGGACATTTTATATAATTATGAAGGTGTTAATGTATCAGAAAGATATAAAATTATATATGCACCTAACAACAAATACATGAAGCAAGAATTAATAAAGTGGAGAAATAGACAATATAAAATAAGAATTGAAGAATTCAGTGCCCCATTTTCCATAATAACTGGAACAACTATCAAAAGATCAATAAGGAAATAGAGAATTTGAACGATACTATGAACCAACTGGGCAGACAAGTATAGAACACTCCACCCATGACAGCAAAATGCACATTCTTCTCAAGTGCACGTGGTATTTCCAGGCTAGACCATATGCTAGACTATAAAACAAACCTCATTATTGTAAAAGTGTTTAAATCATACAAAGTATGTTCTCCAACATAATACAATGAAATCAGTAAACAATAACAGAAATTTGGGAAATTAAAAATAGAGGGAAATAAAAAAATAGGAAGAAATAAAATCTCCTAAATAACCAATGAATCAAAGAAGAAATCACAAGAGAATTTCAATAATAATTAGAGGCAAATGAAAATGAAATACAACATACCACAATATATGGAGTACAGCTTTAAACACTTACTTGTAAAAGTCTATATTTTATTTTATTTTAAAGATTTTATTTAGGGGCGCCTGGGTGGCTCGGTTAAGCGACTGCCTTCGGCTCAGGTCATGGTCTCAGGGTTCTGGGATCAAGCCCTGCATCAGGCTTCCTGCTCGGCAGGAAGCCTGCTTCTCCCTTTCCCACTCCCCCTGCTTGTGTTCCCTCTCTCGCTGTCTCTGTGAAATAAATAAATAGAATATCTTAAAAAAAAAAAAAAAAAGAAAAGATTTTATTTATGTATTTGTCAGAGAGAGGGAGAGAGAGAGACAGAGAGCACAAGCAGGGGGGAGCGGCAGGCAGAGGGAGCTGAGCAAGGAGCCCGATGTGGGACTCGATCCCAGGACCCTGAGATCATGACCTGAGCTGAAGGCAGACACTTAACTGACTGAGCCACCCAGGAGTCCCAAAAGTCTATATTTTAAAAGGGAAAAATATCAAATAATCAACCTAAGTTTCTACTTTGAGAAACTAGGCAAAGAAAACGAAACAAATCAAAGCAAGCAGAAGAAAGGAAATAATAGAGATTAGAACAGAAATAAATGAAGTGGAGTGTAGAAAAACAATAGAGAAAACCAATGAAACCAAAAGCTCATTCCCTGAAAAGACCAACATATTAACAAACCTTTAGCTGAACATCCAAGAGAAAAATTAGAGAAGAATCAGATTACTAAAATCAAGCTTGAAAGAACATTATTACAGATCTTACAGAAATATAAAGATGATTACAAAGGAATATCATGAATAATTTAATACGAAATTACATAACTTTAATGAAATGGGAACAAATGCCTATTAAGACTACCAAAACTTAAAAAAAAACCTGAAAATATGAATAGACTTATAACAACAAAAGAGATTGAATTAGTAATAAAAAAGGAAATCTCCAAAAACAGAATAGCCTATTGTAACTATTGTCATTTTAGAGTAAAAAGTATACGGTTCAGGCAAAAGCTTAATTTAAATATATAGTAATAAAGTTACTTTCTTTATTCAGAGAAAAAAAAATTAGTGGATTATACCCTGAGAAGACATTTGTGAAGAAGAGAAGGCTCCTACATAATGGAGCTTATATACTATTAAGAGACACCAGCAATTATCAAACAGTGTGACAAGTACTATCACAATTGCATATTTTGAAATGACAAGCATTTTTCATATATATAAAATTCAATTTAAAAATTAAAACTTAAGTTAACTGCAGCTATGTGATTTTTTGAGGAAGTTCTTGTAATCAGAAGCAAAAATTAAAAAAAAAACAAAAACACAACAAACTTGAAATGTCAAGCTAATTCATCAGGTGAAGCTTTTTACTTTTCCTTTCTTGTCAAGAAGTATATGGTCCAGGGGCGCCTAGGTGGCTCAGTCTTTAAGCGTCTGCCTTCAGCTCAGGTCATGATCCCCGCATCCTGGGATCGAGCCCAGCATCGGGCTCCCTGCTCAGCGGGAAGCCTGCTTCTCCCTCTCTTCCTCTGCCGCTCCCCCTGCTTGTGTTCCCTCTCTTGCTGTGTGTCTCTCTCTGTCCAATAAGTAAAATCTTAAAAAAAAAAAAAAAAAGTATATAGTCCAGGGGTACCTGGATGGCTCAGTTGGTTAAGCATCTGCCTTCAGCTCAGGTCATAATCCCAGGGTCCTGGGATCAAGTCCCATGTTGGGCTCCCTGTTCCGAGGGAGGTCTGCTCCTTCTGCACCTGCTCCCACTCATTCTCTCAATCTCTCTCTCTCTCTCAAATAAATAAATAAAATCTTTAAAAACAGACAAAAAAAGAAATACATAGTCCAAAAGGAAAGGTAGGAAAAATTGCCATTTTCCCAGGAAAGAAATCACCCTTAATGAGATGTATTACCTCTCCTGGTGACTTCTTCATTCAGAATGTTTACTGATTTCTACTGTCTTCTGTGTATGCAGTGTGAACAAGGACTGCCTGGCAGAGGGGAAGCAAGACTCCCTGTCTTCACAGAGCTTGCAGTCTGGGGGGGAAGAGAAATAAAAATGGGAGGGGGAAAGGGGGGAAAGAAAGGAAAGGGAGAAAGAAATGTGTAGTGAAAACTTGTAAAGACTGAGTTGTGATAAAAAAAAAATTATAAAGAACAATGAGAGAATAAGGGAAGGACAACAAGGAAAGTCCTCTAAGGGATATGATATGTGGTCTGAAACCTGAAAGATGGAAAGCGCGAGTGTCCACAGAAAGAGTATCAAGAAGAGTCCAGGCCAAGAAAGTAGCACGCATGTCCCAAGGCCAGACGTCAGTGACCTCAGAGTCTATGGAAGAAGTAGGGTTTATATCTTCAGATATTTGTAAAAAAATCCAAGAAATTATTACTCTAGAGGTGCTGATTTCTAGCAAAAATGAAAAAAAAAGGGGGGGGAAATGGTCTAAAAGTTTACCAACCTCCTTGATTTTCAGCATGCACCATCGTGAATCAATTTATCAGGATTCTTAAATGTTTTACAATTCTACATTGTGATGATTATCATTATTCCATAATGACCAAGGTTTATAGATGAGAATAATTAATTTTATTTATTTACTTATTTATTTATTTATTTTAATTGTATTTATTTTTGTTATATACATTTGTAAAATAATTTTGAATTATGAATAATGATACCCTGAGTGTATAATTTTGATTAAAATAAATAAAAATAAGGAGCTTTACTTAGAATAAAGGGATTTGAACTGACTAGCAGTCTGGTTTTATTTTAAAATATGCTTGAATATTTAAAAATGAATAAGTTGATGTTATTACTTAATGCTTTACTTGCAACTGATTTTTTTACTTTCTTTTCTGTTTTGCAGTATTTTTATGATCCTGATAAATATATAAATACATGCGTGTGGGTTCCACGATTTGAAATGATATATTCTTCATTAGCTCTCAATTCATGTAGCTAAACCTCATAGTGCTAACAAACTAAGTATTCCATCATTGAGCATTTTGCTCTTAAAAAAAAATCTTGGGGCGTCTGGGTGACTCAGTTGGTTAGGCGGCTGCCTTTGGTGCAGGTGATGATCCCAGGGTCCTGAGATGGAGCCCCGCACCGGACTCCCTGCCCAGCGGGAAGTCTGCCTCTCCCTCTCCCTCTGTTGCATCCCCTGCTTGTGTTCTCTCTCTGAGACTCCCAAATTAAAAAACAAAACAAAACAAAAAACCTTTAAAAAAATCTTATAGGCAATTATACTAGGTGGATTTTTGAAACTCCAAGAATGCACACTCATATATGTTGCTTTGGTTTTTAATAATGGATAACTGGAAATAGATAAAATGACAAGAACGGAATATTCTCTCCTTATGATAGCCTATAGAATCACACTCCCCCAGCAAGGCCTGCAGTGGTGTTCAAGTTTAACTGGCTCTGAAAAATTAAAGTATAAGAGGAGCAGGGGTGGTGAATGGGAACTAAAATGGTTATCTAGAAGTAGGGACGAATTTGTGACCTTTAACAGAACTGAAAAGTCCAAAACTAGCTCCAAAACGATATGGTAAATTCACATTGTCACCGTGGAGATCTCTAATATATCTGTAGTTTAAGAACCAAAACCTGAGCTAAATTGTTCCAAAATATCTGCATAGGCACTTAGTGCTCTTTTGTTGGGAGCCAGGCAGAAACCAACCATTGGCTTGGGTTTTCTTTTTTCTTTTCTTAAATTTTTATTTATTTATTTGAGAGAGAGAGAGAGCACACAAGCAGACGGAGTGTCAGGCAGAGGGAGAGGGAGAAGCGGGTTCCCCGCCGATCAAGGAGCCCGATGCGGGGCCCCATCCTAACAATAGTTACAATAATATAAATATAATTTAACTAGTTCTCATTGATCTGTACTTCCAGAAAAGTGCATATAATTATGTATTTCCTTTTATTATGACCCAATATATGCTGACAGAATGAACTGTCTCTGAAATAACTAAAGAAACCTAATTGAAATAAAGACATTTTGTCATATTTGTAATTATTGGCTATACAGCTAACATCTAGGAATTGATTTGTAAAAATTAATATAAAGTGACAAATTAAAAAAAAAAAAAAAACAAAAAAACAGAATAGCCTAGGACCAGAGGCCTTCACCATGAATTTTATAAATATTTAATGAAGAATTAACACCAACCTTTCACAAACCTTCCAAAAAGTAAAAGAGGAAACCGTTTACATCTAAGTCTATGAAGCCAATATTATGCTGATAACAAAACCAAAGATATCCCAAGGAAAAAAAATGTGGAAAGTACATCCTTCGATAATATGTTTTGTTCATATATGTTTTGTTCATATAAGAGTCTTAACCTACTCCAGTCTATCAATCAGCACTTATTTACTTAGCCCACCCACCTTATAGCCTTTTAATTATATATATATACACACACACACACACACACATACACACATATATAGTGTATGTGTTGTGTATATATATGTATGTATGTGGTATTTTATGCAATTTCCCATGGTTTCTTGAACTTTGGAATATGGAAAAAAGTTCATAATTTAAAAATGACTTTAAAGAAATATACCTGTTTAAATTCAGATATGACTAAATTTCTCCTAGTGATTCCTTCTATTTTGAATGTCTGTTCATCATTCAGTCTATTTCTAAATATCTACATACAATGGCAACATTTACAATAGCCTTAATTTACCAAGTTTGGTTATTTTGGCCTTCTTAAGACCTGAAAAATCAAAGTAAAATATTAGGGCATTTATTTAAGAAATCATTATCATTAACATTGAAGTCAGACATACAGGGTTACTTCCTGGCTTTATTCCTTGATATCAGTGTGATTTGGGTTAATCATTTAATTTTTTATTGCAGTTTCTACACCTGTAACATAGGTATAAGGATATCTACTTCATATGATTGTGTTGAGCAGTAAAATGAATGAGATTAAGAGGTACCTGCATGCCTGTTAAAGGAGGAGATTTAATAAGCAATAGTTAGTATATCAACATAAAAATATTTTGTTACTAAATGCTCTATTTTACAGAACAACTTTGAGAACCACTTATTCAGTCAGTTTCTGGACTTGCTAGAAATCCATATTTTTACCCCTACTTCCTGAACTTATGATTCATATAGAAAAGGAGGAGTAGAATAGAAATTTACATTTTGAACAAGTACCTCTGAGAATATTTTTATGCTTGTAATAACACAATTCTTACTGCTTTGAGGACTAAAGATTATCTTCCTAGAGGGCAATAGAGAAAATGTTATTTCAAAATGCTTCATTCAGCTGTTATATTGAAAAGGACCACTATTTGTTTTATAGTATCTAATATACTCATTTACATGATTTCATCCACAATGAATTCCTTTAACGATGGTTCAGAAAGCCTGGAGCACCTAGCTTTTACTTAGCAGTACAAAGTTACCAACATGATTCTTCGGACATCTGAATTTTTTTTAATGCACCAATATTTACAAAACTCATACTTAGGTATGACACCACCTCAGCAATATTTATAAAATAAGGTCATATTTATATAATTGTAAGATATCTATGAAACATTCTACTAAAACTTACCCTTCACAAATTAAACAAGATAATTAACAAATCTTCAAATCAAGAATAATCAGATTAAAACTTATTTTGTTGCCAAGAAATTGACTGATGCAGAAACTTGCATTGATATTTTAAGGTCACAAGACAGGTATCATCTGTTTAAAATTAGCATAAGAAACTCAGTAATATAATATAGTTCTTTTTAAGCAATTTCAAGAGGATTATTATCAAAATTCAATTTTAAAATGATTCTGTTAACATATTAATGAAAGGATTTCAATTTATTCCACCTAACTAGGTCAGAAACACTAGTAGGATTTTAAATTCAGGAGTCATAATAATATTTTATAATGGTTTTATTTTTCAAAGCACTGTGCCAAATTAAACCTTGGAAGAAAGTTGATGAACCATTTGATTCTATAATTATTGACTTGGCCATGGGCACGCTGCTTACTGTAGATAGTTAGGGAAAGTTGATTGCCCAGCTGTTGCTGGCACATAAAGAGATTGTATAACTGAGCAATAGTTTTAACCCTCACTCCAAGTTCTTTATTCTCAACAGATAGAGTTTGGTGATTTTTTTTTTTTTTTGCTTTTTCTAAAGAATGAAGAAATTCTTAAATATTGAATATACTACTTCAAAATGAGAAGTACAGGTTATATAAAACTTGTTATTTTAATAATTTATATTTTTAAAGTATCAAATTATCAAAAATGGTTGATCTATATGTCCAAGAACTGATAAGCAATCATGATATAATTAATTGAAATAAATAAATGTTGCTTGAATTCTGTTTATTTTCATGAATTAAGCTATCAATGTGATAATATTTCTCATAATAATATGCTTGTATTCACAGGTAAAATTAAACTTAGATGAGATAGAAGGAATTAAATCTAAAATATATCTAATGCACACAGCAGTTTGACAATTGTATAGCATTATTGAATTTAAAAGTTCACTTTGTGTTATATTACAGCTTAATGTTCTTGAAATTATTAACTTAGGGTACATTTTATATTTGATTTAGTTAACTTTCTGTGTACCAGTCAAGTGAGGAGGATGGCACCTGCTGTTCTAGGGAGGCCTCAGCTGTTTAGACTCATCTTTGTTCCCTGATGTTTCTCACTGGCCAGCATGTTAGGTTGTTCATATGGTGCCATGTTTCCCAATATCAACTAGTGAACCTGCCCTAAAACACAAGCATTTTTAAGCCTATGCTTGGTTACATTTGCTTATTATCCTATTGGTAAAGCCAGCAACATGGCCAGTCTTAAAGTCATTATGAGAACTTATTACTGGAGGGCGTGGAACAAGGGAGAGGAAACTTTTGTATCCATTTTTACAAACTACGAAACAGTTTTACCTTTGGCCATAAACTATTCACAACCTTTCCACATAAAAAATACCCTCAATGCCATTCCAGAACCTCCACAAATTGAATAAAACCATGTATCAGCTTCAAAGTACAGGATTTCATGAGCTTTAATTATATATTAAGGAAGTTTCCTGAATACAGAAACTGATGAACTAAAAAGATGTTTTCTGCATCTGACTCACCCAACATTCAATGTTAAGACAAGGGATTACCTGCTATGGATGTTTCTATTTCCATAATAGTTGCTGATGCTTAGCATTCTGAAATCCAGGTGGGCACATATTGCAAAGGCTACCTTCTCTGGTAACAAATAATATATCTTCCTTAGGCCTAGATTTAGTTCCCTGGAAGTGGCTCCTCTGTCATTTTTTCCCTCCAATTTTCTTTAGGATTCCTCCCCCATTCAACATTCTTTGAGTCTCTTGGCTCTGCTCTCAGGTTTATTGACTCTTTCTTCCAATACTTCCTTTATATTCCTTAACAAATGGTCCATATTTGCTACTAACTAGCTCTGCCAATGTACTTTCTGCTTGGAGACAGGTGAGGCCCCAGTGTCCTCTTCATAGTTTAACTCATACTCTTTTAGTTCAAGCCCTTGGTCCTTTTGCTAGCTCAACTTATATTTAAATCAATAAATCAGTGATGCTTGGTGTGTTCAGCAGACCTTTAATTTTAAGTATCATTTTTTTAGATTAACTCTATAATAAACTTATCACAAAACAAAGTGGATTTTTTTGTTTCTTTGTTTTTGTTTTTAAACAACTATTAATCACATCACAAACTACAGGTTAGCAGTTTGTGTTGGGCTCAGCTGGGTGATTCTTCTGTTCATCTTAGCTGGGCTCACTCATATGTCTTTGATCAGTTAACCAGTTGGCTCAGTCTGGTTGATTCAGTGGGGCCTCAGCTGATATAACTCATATATTCTCCAGATACTATCTTTTCTTCCAGCAGACTAAACCCAAGCTTTTTCACATGGTAGTGGAGTTTTCTGCCTCAGACTGAGTTTTCTGGAATCATATCTGGAGATGAACTGTGAGGTGCAAGATATTTATTTGTGACCAACACCTATAAAAAAGAAAGCCAAAAGAAACATAGTTGAAAGAGAGAAGTCAAACTGTGAAACTGCTCTGGTGAATCCTTATTCCAGTCCATAATAGAGTTCTAGAGTGAGTAATGAGTACCAGAAAGGCTTCATCTCCAGCACCATGACTCATTGAGACAGACTCTAAAGGAGCTGATAACCGTAGGTTATCTGTTAGGTACACTTTCTGAAGTTGGGCAGCAAATTCTTTCTCAAAGGAGGATCTGGGAGATGCTTCTTTAACTCTACTACATTTCTTAAAGCAACCAGAAAACAAGCCTTAGCATTTCACATTTGCTAATGTCTCACTGGTCATATATAACCAAGTGATGCACTAACAAAGGATATGGCCACAGTGAAAGGATAGATTTGAGACAATTTCTGCATTCTATCATATTATGATTCTAGTATCATGATGATCTTGTAGTAGCAGCATAAATTAAAAATAACAAGCATATACTTCTGTCTCTTCATGTTGAAAAATAACTTATTCTTCCCTAAACATCAATTTAAAAGAAGTCTAGAAGTAAGAAATCCAGTTGAAAAAAGTGGAAGAGTAAACAACAACAAAAAAAACCCAGCAGAGTTACTCATAACACTATTTTAGTGAAGCAGGAGAATAATATGATACTTTCTCACGGAATTTAGAGAGCTCAGAAGAATATGCCTCACTAATATATGTTTTAGATATTCAAATATTTTGGATTAGAAATTACAATGTTGCTTTTTTCTTACAATGTTAAGATCATTTAGAGTTGAATATGACTGAAATGTATTTTCCTGTTAAGGACTGACATTTTCAATTTGGCTTCTATTTATTTTTTTCTTTCCAAACAAGAGAGCTTCTAAATTCTTGACAGAAGGCTCTGAAGACAGAAGCAGCTTATCTTCCCTTTTGTTTATGAAACTTTTTGAGAAATATGTTCATGAGTTGGCAGAGACAGAACCCACACAGCCTGGCATAGCTGATTATCATGTCTTAGGAAATGAAGAGAGCCCTAAGGCATTAGGACTCTCAACCATTAATAGTGGCTTTCCCACAGAGTAGTTACATAAAATGACAGTTTGGCAACGGTGGCACATCTTGCTTATCCCTCCACTGATTGACTCTGAAATTTCATTAAAAGTACAAAGAATTCTCATTTACTCACTGTTACATTTAAAGTTCCAGGCTTTCATTTTATGTATAAAAATTACAGTTTGGGCTGATGATAACATGTTTTTCATTACATTGCAAATCATAAAATTGTGTACTTTGGTTTCTAGCTGTGAAAATACTGTGAAATGGATGGTTTTGTTTCCTAAAGTATCAGCCATTCAGATTATTGTAATCTTTCTATAACTAATATAAAGTAAATTTTAACATCCTCAATATTACAGGGCAGTTGTTCCAAATTGTCTATAGCCTCATTGTGTAGTGACTGCAAATATTTATCAGTGATTATGTGTATGATTCTCACAGAAAATGAAACTATTGCATGAAAAGCATTATAATGACTCTGATATAGAAACTGGGATTTGGCCGTATCTCAGTGTGTTTTGATTTGAATTTCCCCAATGGCTAATGATGATGAACATTTTTTCATGTCTGTTAGCCATTTGTATGTCTTCTTTGGAGAAGTGTCTGTTCATGTCTTCTGCCCATTTTTTGACTTGATTATTTGTTTTTTGGGTGTTGAGTTTGAGAAGTTCTTTATAGAACTTTGATATCAACCCTTTGTCTATAGTGTTATTTGCAAATATCTTCTCCCATTCTGGGGGTTGCCTCTTTGTTTTGTTGACTGTTTGCTTTGCTGTGCAGAAGCTAAGTGAAATAAGTCAAGCAGAGAAAGTCAATTATCATATGGTTTCACTTATTTGTGGAACATAAGGAATAGCATGGAGGACATTAGGCGAAGGAAGGGAAAAATGAAGGGGGGGGATCGGAGGGAGAGATGAACCATGAGAGACCATGGACTCTGAGAAACGAACTGAGTGTTTTAGAGGGGAGAGGTGTAGGGGGATGGGTTAGCCCGGTGATGGGTATTAAGGAGGGCACGTATTGCACGGAGCACTGGGTGTTATACGAAAACAATGAATCATGGAACACTACATCAAAAACTAATGATGTACTGTATGGTAACTAACATAACATAATAAAATTAAAAAAAAGAGGGGCGCCTGGGTGGCTCAGTCGTTATGCATCTGCCTTCGGCTCAGGTCATGATCCCAGGGTCCTGGGATCCAGCCCTGCATTGGGCTCCCTGGTCGGCGGGAAGCCTGCTTCTCCCTCTCCCACTCCCCCTGCTTGTGTTCCCTCTCTCGCTGTGTCTCTCTCTGTCAAATAAATAAAATATTAAAAAAAAAAAAAAAGAAACGGATTTGAATGTTAGCTGGTATAGGAAAACTGTTGCAGGGTTTGGGTGACATATCCTTTTTAAATTATTTGACTCAGGAATATTTTTGGACAGACCTAATATTCTTTTATTTATTTATTTTTAATTAGAGAGAGACACAGAGAGCTAGTGGAGGAGGGGAGGGGCAGGAGGAGAGGGAGAGAGAGAATCTTAAGCAGGCTCCATGCCAGCATGGAGACCAATGTACGGGTGGATCTCATGAGCTAAAATCAAGAGTAGGATGCTTAACCAACTGAGCCACCCAGGTGCCCCTTGGACAGACCTAATATTATTATGAATTGCCTCAGACATATGAACATATCCCAATGCATTTATCCATCATATCTTTAAAAGTTCAAGCTATTTTGGAAGAGCTTTGGATGTAGAAACCAAAGACAACTGATGAAATCATTCCCAGAGGTGGTTGAGTAGGTTGGATAATGGAATTGAGTTTCAAATCAATGCATGTTGCTTAGGATAAATTAAAGGCTGGCCCCAAACATAAAATACTTATATACAATATGGGAGAAGTACAGCATATCACAGCAGATACAACATGGGTATATTTGGTATATTGAAATACTCTATATGTATTAACTGAAATAGAGAATACAACTGTAAGGTAGAAATAAGAAAACCCCTTTTTTTTTTCTTTGCTTCTACTTTTTATTTAAATTATTTATGTAGATCCTTAATCCTTATTTCCTTTTCCCTAGTTGAAAACATAAGTAATTTCTGTAGGATTCTGTGCAGGTGATAGGGTGTTCACATATGCTGCCCTGACTCTACCATGGAATGCAAAACTAAAATCTGAGCAGGATGCATGGGAAGGTATCAAGGGACTGAAAAGTAAATATAAACTGGTGGACCAGAGAAGAACACCAAAATTCGAAGCACTACTAAACCTGCATGAGCTTATTTTTAATTTTCCTTACTAATCCCCTTAGTCTCCTACATAAATTTAGCTAAGCTGGAAATCTGGATTGGGTATCATTGTACAGATACCTGCAAGTGAAGCTTTTTACTTCTGGCTTAAGGAGCAGGAAATGAAACATCTAATGCTCAGAGTGAGGGGAGAAAATCCCCTGTAATTTTTTTTTTTTCTTTTAACTTTTTCTGTTTCCTCATACCCCAGATCGTAGACAATTCCATGGCATTGACAGCTGCATTGGCAGCAGAGAGAAAAATATTACCTTAGGAGGCTAAGAATTCAAATAATTTTTCTCATCAGAAACCATGAAGTCCCAGAAGGAACTGTGGCATGCATATTTAAGGTATTAGGAAAAATAAAGACATTCTCAGATGAAGAAAACCTAAGACAATTCATAGCCAGCAAATAAGCTCTAAAATTGTTGGTGAAGAAAGTCTTTAGACCAAAGGGAAATTATATCTGCAGGAAACTTAAAACACTAGAACATCCAGAAGGAAGGATTAGCAACAGAAATCATATACTTGAGTAAATATAATATCTATTCTCCTCTAGAATTCTTTTTTAAACCCTAAAATATGTTTTAATTTGATATGCAATTGATATATAATATTACATTAATTTCAGGTTTACAACACAGCAATTGGACATTAACATGCATGGTACAATATTATTGCTCCATGTCCAGCCATCATCTGTCACCACACAAAGTTACGTATTTTTTTCTTCTGATGAAAACCCTCAAGATCCACTGTCTTAACAACTTTCCAGTATGCCCTACAATATTACTGACTGTACTCACTGTGTTGTATATTACACCCCATACTTCATTTATTTTGTAAATGAGAGTATAACTCCCTCACTCGTTTCATCCACCCCACAACTCCCATCCATTTTGGCAAACACTAGTTTGTTCTCTGTATCTATGAGGTGTTTTTTTGTTTTGTTTTGTTTTGTTTTTAGATTACAGAAATCATACAGGATTTGTTCATCGCTATCTGACTTACTCCGTTTAGCATAGTACCTTCATGGTCCATCCATGTTGTTGCCAATGGCAAGGTTTCATTCTTTATTTGGCTGAATATCATTTCAATGTGCGTGTGTGTGTGTGTGTCCATTTACCCATTCATCCACTGGTGGAAATTCAAGTTGTTACCATTTCTTGGCTATTGTAAATAATGATGCAGTGAATACGGGGGTGCATATATCTTTTCAATTAGTATTTGCATGTTCTTCAAATAAATACTTAGTAGTGTAATTGCTGGATCATATAGAAGTTCTGATTTTTAATTTTTTGAGAAATCTACGTGCTGGTTTGCATAGTGGCTACACCAGTGTACATTCCCAGCAACAGTTCCCTTTTTCTACATGCTCACCAACACTAGTTCCTTATCTTTTTTGATAATTGCCATTTTAACAAGTGTGAAAAAAGATCTCATTGTGGTTGTGATTAGCAGTGCCCTGATGTTGAGTGATGTTGAACATCTTTTCATGTGCCTGTTGGCCATCTGGATGTCTTTTTTGAATATTGTCTATTCAGATCCTCTACCCGTTTTTTTGTTTGTTTGTTTGTTTTGTTTTGTTTTGTTTTTATTGGATTGGTTTTGTTGTTGTTATTGAGTTGTATGAGCTCTTTACACACTTTGGATGTTAACCCCTTATCAGATACATGACTTGCAAATATTTTTTTTCCTATTCAGGAGATTGTCTTGTGCTGTGCAGAAACTTTAGTATCATGTAGTCCCACTTGTTTATATTTGCTTTTGTTTCCTTTGCTTTTGGAGTCAGATCCAAAAAATCTGCCAAGACTGATATCAAGGAGCTTACAGCCTGTTTTCATCTAGGAGCTTTATGACTTAAGGTCTTACATTCAAGTCTTTAATCCATTTCTGAGTTAATTTCTGTGTCTGGTGTAAGATAGTGGTTTGGTTTCATTCTTTTGCTGTCCAGTTCTCCCAGCAGCATTTATTGAAGGGACCGTCATTTCCCCATTGGCTATATATTTGGCTCCTTTGCATAAATTAATTAACCATTTACACATGGCTTTATTTCTGGGCTTTCTGTACTGTTCCATTGATCTATTTTTTTTTTTTAATTTTATTATGTTATGTTAGTCACCATACAATACATCATTAGTTTTTGATGTAGCGATCCACGATCCATTGTTTTCATATAACACCCAGTGCTCCATGCAGGACGTGCCCTCCTTAATACCCATCACTGGGCTAACCAATCCCCCCTCCCCCCTCCCCTCTAAAACCCTGTTTGTTTCTCAGGTCCATAGTCTCTCATGGTTCATCTCTCCCTCCAATCCCCCCCCCATTTTTCCCATCTTTCTCCTAATGTTCTCCATGTTATTCCTTATGTTCCACAAATAAGTGAAACCATATGATAATTGACTTTCTCTGCTTGACTTATTTCACTTAGCATAATCTGCTCCAGTCCCATCCATGTTGATGTAAAAGTTGGCTATTCATCTTTTGTGATGGCTGAGTAATATTCCATTGTATATATGGACCACATCTTCTTTACCCATTCATCTGTTGAAGGACATCTCGGCTCTTTCCACAGTTTGGCTATTGCGGACATTGCTGCTATGAACATTGGGGTGCATATGGCCCTTCTTTTCACTACATCTGTGTCTTTGGGGTGAATACCCAGTAGTGCAATTGCTGGGTCATAGGGTAGCTCTATTTTTAAATTTTTGATGCACCTCCACACTTTTTTCCAAAGTGGCTGTACCAACCTGCATTCCCACCAACCGTGTAAGAGGGTTCCCCTTTCTCCACAGCCTCTCCAACATTTGTTGTTTCTTTCCCTGTCCAGTTTTGCCATTCTAACTGGTGTAAGGTGGTATCTCAGTGTGGTTTTGATTTGGATTTCACTGATGGCTATTGTTTTAATGCAGTACCATACTGTTTTGATTGTTATGCCTTTGTATTATAGCTTAAGTCAGGTAGAGTCATTCCTTCAGCTTTTTTTTTTTTTTCCTTAAGATTGCTTTGGGAGAAAAAAAAAAAAAAGAGGCTTTGAGGATTCAGGGTTGTTTGTGATTCCATACAAATTTTAGGGCTCTGTGTTCTATTTCTATGAAAAATGCCATTGACATTTTGATAGAGATTCTATCAAATCTGTAGATTTCTCTGAGTTGTATGAGCAATTTAACAATAAAAATTCTTCCAATCCATGAGCATGGACTATCTTTTCATTTATTTTGTCATCTTCAATTTCTTTCATTAATGTGTTACAGGTTTCAGAGCACAGATCTTTCACCTCTTTGTTTAAATTTATTTCCAGGTATTTTATTCTTCTTGATGCAATTGTAAATCAGATTATTTACTTATTTTCTCTTTCTGGTAGTTCATTGTTAGTGTATAAAAATGCAACCAATTTTTGTATATTGATTTTGGACCCTGACAATTTACTGATTTCATTTATCAATTCCAACAACTTTTTGGTGTAGTTGTTAGGGTTTTCTATTATAGAATTATGTTGTCAGCAAATAGTGAGAATTTTTACCTCTTCTTTTACCAATTTGGTTATGTTACTTTTTTTTTCCATTGTATATATGGACCACATCTTCTTTACCCATTCATCTGTTGAAGGACATCTCGGCTCTTTCCACAGTTTGGCTATTGCGGACATTGCTGCTATGAACATTGGGGTGCATACTATGTTGAATAAAAGTGGCCCTAGTGGCCATTCTTGTCTTATTTCTAATCTTAGAGGAAAACTACTCAGCAGTTTTCACTATTGAGTATGGTGTTAGGTGTGGGCTTGTCATATATGTCTTCATTATATTGAGATATGTTCCCTTGAAACCAACTTTGTTGACAGTTTTTATCATGAATGAATATTACATTCTGTCAAATGCATTTTCGGTGTCCTTTGAGATAGGATTTGTTCTTCTTTTTCTATATCCTTTAGGTCTAATGTTAAATTGTTTATTTAAGATGTTGTTTGTATTCTGTCTGAGGTAGGCCTGTATAGCTGTATGCTTCCCTACCAAAACTGCTTTTGCTTGGTCTCAAAGATTTTGGACTTTTATGTTTTCATTTTCATTTATCTTCATGTGTTTTTAAAAATTTCTCTTTGATTTCTTTCTGACCCATTGTTGTTTGTTAGCATGCTGTTCAGCCTCAAAGTATTTGTACTTTTTCCAATTTTTTTTTCTATTAATTGATTTCTAGTTTTGTATTGTGGTCAGAAAAAAAATGCTTCAACATGATTTCAGTCTTCTTAAATATACTGAGAATTGTTTTTTGACCTAACATGTGATCTGTACTGGAGAATGTTTCATATGCACTTGAAAAGAATGTGTATTCTATTTTGTTTTGTTTTGTTTTGTTTTGTTTTTTGGATGAAATGTTCTATATATATCTGTTAAGTTCATCTGGCTTAATATGTTGATCAAAGCCACCTTTTCCTTATTTATTTTCTGCCTGGGTGATCTATCCATTGATGTAAGTGGGTGTTAAAGTCCCCATTATTATTGTATTAACATCAATTTCTCCCTTTATGTCTGTTAAAATTTGCTCTATGTATTTAGATGCTCCAATGTTGGGTACATAGATATTTACAATTGTTATATCCTCTTGTTTGATTGATCCTTTTATCATTATGTAATGCCCTTCTTTGTCTCTTGCTATGGTCTTTGTTTTAAAGGTCATTTTGTAGTATTGTTATCCTTACTTTTTTTTCACTTTTGCATGTAATATCTTTTCCCATCCTTTTGCATTTAGTCTGTATGCATCTCTAAGTCTGAAGTGAGTCTCTTGTAGGCAGCAATGTAGATAGGTCTTGTCTTTTTATCCATTCAGTCACCATATGTTTTTGATTATAGCATTGGAAATGTTTATATTTAAGGTAATTATTGATAGGTATATATTTATTGCCATTTTGTTAATTGTTTTCTGTTAGTTTGGTATACCTTCTCTGTTCCTTTCTTCTTCTCTTGCTCTTTTCTCTTATAGCTTGATTACTTTCTTTAGTATTATGCTTGGATTCTTTTCTTTTTATTTTTCATATATCTATTGTAGGTTTTTGATTTGTGGTTACAATGGGATTCATAAATAATATCCTGTTTGTATAGCAGTTTCTATTGCATTGATGGTTGCTTAAGTTTGAACACATTCTAAAAACACTAAATTTTTACTCCCTCCTCCATGTTTTATGTACATAATATAATGTTTTACATCTTTTTATTTTGTGTATGCCTTGACTATTTTTTTATGAACATAATTGATTTTACTACTTTTGTACTATAACCCTCGTATTGACTTTATTAGTAATTAAATTACTACCTTTACTCTTTTTGCTTTTACCACTGAAAAATTCTCTTTCATTGTTTTCTTACCTCAAGTTATGGCCATTTTTGCCACTTAAAGAATTTTCTTTAACATTTCTTATAAGGTTGGTTTAATGATGATGACCTCTTTTAAATTTCATTTGTGTGGGGATCTTCTTATCTCTCCTATTCTGAATAATAACCTTGCTGAATGGAGCATTCTTGTTTGTAGTTTTTTGTTTTGTTTTGTTTTTATTTTATTTATTTATTTTGTTTGTTTGTCTTTTAGTATTTTAAATATACCCTACCTTTCTCTTCTGGCTTGCAAAGTTTCTGCTGAATAATCAACAACAGCCTCATGGGGTTTCCTTTGTATATAACTGTCTTCTGTTACTGCTTTTAAAATTTTCTCTTTATTACTATATTTTGCTCTGTTAGTTATTTCGTGTCTTGGCATGGACATCCTTGGGTTTACTTTCTTGGGACTTTTTTTCGATTCCAGGAACTGGATGTCTTGTTTCTTTTTCCGGGTTAGGGAAGTTTTCAGTTATTATTTCCCCTACCCCCCAATTTTTCCCAAGTTGTTTTCTTGTTTTTTATTGAATTAAAACTGACATACAGTGTTATATTATTTTCAGTTGTACAATATACTGATTTAACAATTCGATACATCTCTCAGTGCTCATCCAGATAAATGTACTTTTAATCCCCTTTATCTATATCAAACATCCCCCTACTCACTTCCCCTCTGGCAACCACCAGTGTGTTCTCTGTGTTTATGAGTCTGTTTTTTGTTTGTTTTGTTTGTTTTTTCTTTGTTTGTTCATAGGTTTTATTTCTTAAATTCTATATATACATGAAATCATATGATATTTGTTTTTCTGTGACTTATTTCACTTAGCATTATACCCTCTAGGTCCATCCATGTTGTTGCAAATGGCAAGATTTCATTTTTATTGTATGGCTGAGTAATATTCCATTGTATGTATGTGTATGTGTGTGTATGTGTACATGCACACATACCACATCTTTATCCATTCATTTATATTTCTGCCCCCTTCTCTCTCTCATTTCCTTTCAGAGTCCTTATAATGCAGACTTATTGATGCTGTTATAGAGCTCTCTTAACCTATTCCCATTTTTTATTATTATTTTTTTTATTTTCTTTTTGCTATTTAGTTTGGTTTCTTTCCATCACCCTGTTTCCAGATTGCTGATCCATTCTTCAGCATCCTCTAATCTGCTGTTGATTCCCTCTATTGTATTTTCATTTTTGTTACTGTAGTCTTCAACTCTGACTGGTTGTTTATTTATTTATTTATTTATTTATTTATTTATTTATTTATTTATTTCTATTTTTTTGTTGAAGTTCTCACTGAGTTTATCCACTCTTTTCTCAAGTCTGGTGAGTATCTTTATGACTTTGAATTCTTTAACAGGCATGTTTCTTCTCTTTTTCATTTAACTCTTTTTCTGTGATTTTTTTTTGTTGTTGTTCTTTTGTGTAGGATATATTCCTCTGTCTCATTTTGTCAAACTCTCTGTGTCTGTTCCCCTGTATTGGATAGGTCAGCTATGATTCCTTGTCTTCGAAGTTGAGGCCTTGTGTAGAAGTCCTGTGGTGCCCTGAAGACAATCCTCTCTGGTCACCAGAACCAGGCAATTCAGGGTTGTCTCCTGGGTAGGCTGCATGAGCCTTCCTGTTGTGGCTAAGCCATAATTTCTGTGAGAACACTGAGGGTAGGCTGACCTTCAGCCCACCTGGCTATAATGACCCACTTTGCCTGCTGTGGGCACACTGAACAGGTTTTCTACCACATTATTGGGAGGACCAGTTGTGCTTGTTATGGGCTCACTTGCTAGTTGGATGGGCCAGCAGTCAGCCCAGTTTTCTGCATTTAGCCACTGTGACAGCTGTGGGCACAGCCAAGATGTCCAACTGCAGGAACTCTGCATGCACTGGTGTGTTGGATTATCTCTCCCCTCTCCCCAGGGCAGGAGCCACTTTGGAGGGGTTCTTCCCAAGGTGGGAAGGTTGGGGGAGGGTGGGTCTTCAGGGGAAGACAGGGGAATAACAGGTGCTGCTAACAAGAAGATGGAAAGTGTTGGAATGGCTTCTGCAAGCATCCAGCTATCTAGGCTGCAAGCATACAGCTATCTAGGAGAGCAAGATAAATCACACCCATGAACACTTGTTCTCAAAGAAATCTGCAGATCCCTGCCTCTCTGGCACAGGTCCTAAGATTAGTCAATAAATTCCATTCATATATAACCTAGGCACTTTTCAAAACACTGGTTCTGTGCTGTGTCTTGGGCCATGTTATTTAGTGTGGGGGCTCTTTACAGGTATAGTCTCAGTTCCCTGTAGCCCTCTGGCTCTTCTGAAGTTAAACCCTGATGAATTTTAAAGCTCCCAGAGTTAAGCCACACTGATTTTCAAAGCCAGACATTACAGGGCTCATCTTCCCAATTCAGGACTAGGTGGTGTCTGGTACCTGATCCCCTTACTTCTCCATGCTTTTGATGTCCCTACCATTTATTGTTAGTCACACCAGAGGTTTGATTGTCAATTGTGTCCCTACCCTTACTACCTTTTTTTTTTTTTTTAATTTTATTATGTTATGTTAGTCACCATACAATACATCATTAGTTTTTGATGTGGTGATCCATGATCCATTGTTTTCGTATAACACCCAGTGCTCCATGCAGTACGTGCCCTCCTTAATACCCATCACCCGCTAACCTTACTACCCTTTTTGATGTGGCATTTTCCCTATGTTAGCTGTGGAAGATCTGTTCTGCCATTGTTGATTGCAGGACATATAGTTGTTGCCTCAGTGTGTACATGTGACAAGGTAAGCTCAGGATCCTCCAACTCCACCATCTTCCCCACCTTCCTCTATTGGGATTTTTCTTATTCCTTGAAGTAGGCCTGTATCACTATGAACTTGCCTTTTAGATCTACTCTTGCTGCATCCCATAGATTTTGGTATGTTTTAGTCCCATTGTCATTTGTTTCAAGGTAGTGTTTATTTCTCCATTGATTTCATCATTGACTCATTTCGTTGTTCAGTAGCAGGTTGTTTAGTCTTCATATATTTACATTTTTTAAAGTTTTCTTGAAATTGATTTCTAAAGCCATTGTTGGAAAAGGTGCTTAATATGATTTCAAACTTCTTAAATGTATTGAGACATGTTTTGTGCCCTAACATATCCTTGGTAACATTCCATGTGTACTTGACAATAATGTGAATTCTGCTTTTGTATTATATAGATTATATAATCTGTGTGGTCTATGTGTTATTTAAGGCTAACATTTCCTTGTTGATATTCTGTCTGAATAATCTATTCATTGATATAAGTAGGATACTAATGTCCCCTACTATTATGTATTGTCAATTTCTTTTTCTAGGTGTGTTATTTGCTTTCTGTACTTAGGTGCTGCTACACTGGGTGCATAAATGTTTACAAATCTTATATATTCCTGTTGAATTGACCTCTTTATCTTTCACTGCCCATCTTTGTCTTTTACTATAGTCTTTGTTTTAAAGTTTATTTTGTCTGATGTAAGTATAGGTACCCCAGCTTTCCTTTTGTTTTTATTGCATAAAACATTTTTTTCTGGCTCTTAACTTCCAGTCTGTGTGTTTCCTTACATCTGAAGTAGGTCCCTTGCATTTGGCATATATAAGGGTCTTATTTTTTAATCCATGCAGCCACTCTGTGTCTTTTGATTAGAGAATTTAATCCATTTACATTTAAACCAATTACTGATAGGTATGTACTTACTGCTATTTTGTAATTTAGTTCTGGCTGTTTTGTAGTTCATCTCTTGTTTTCTTCACTTGTGATGACTTTCTTTATGTTATGTTTCTGTTCCTTTTTCATTATCTTTTGTGTATCAACCATAGGTTTTTTCTTTGTGAGTTACTTTGAAGTTCACATATAACATTCTATCTGTATAACAGGTTATCTCAACTTAAGTTTGAAAGCATTTTAAAACTCTGCAATTTTACTCCCACCAAAAAGTTTTGTTTTATTTGTCACATTTTAAATCATTTTGTGTACCCCTTAACTAATTATAGTTGTAATTAGTTTTTGCTACTTTTCTCTTTTAGCCTTCATACTAGCTTTATAAGTGATTAATTTACTATGTTTACTATATATTTGCATTTACCAGTGAGATTTTTACTTTCATAAGTTTTTGTGTAATTACCTAGTGTCATTTCTTTTCAGCTTAAAGAAGTCCCTTTAACATTTCTCATAAGGACAGTTTAGTGATGAACTCCTTTAACTTTGCTCATCTGGAAAACTCTGAAGGAGACTTAAGTTCTCAATGAGAACCTTGCCGGGTAGAGTATTTTTGTTTGAAAGATTCTGGCCACTCTCTGCCCCCACCACCACCATTTTGAATAGATCATTGTATGCCCTTTTAGCCTACAAAGTTTCTGCCGATAGTCTTATGAAAGTTACCATGTATATAATAAGTTTGTTTTTCTCTTGTTGTTTTTAAGATCCTCTCTTTATTTTGAAATTTTTACATTTTAATTATAATACGTCTTTGTGTGGATCTCTGGGATCATTTTAATTAGAACTCTCTAGGCTTCCTGGATCTGGATGTCAGTTTACTTTCTCAGGTTAGTAATGTTTTCAGCCATAATTTCTTCAAATCAGTTTCTTTTTTCTTTTTTTTTTTTTTTTTAAGATTTATTTATTTGAGAGAGAGAGAACAGAGGGAGGGGGGAGGGGCAGAAGGAGAGAAACTCAAGTAGACTCCTTGCTGAGCGTCAAACCTGACTTGCTCAGCACAGGGCTTGATCACACAACCTTGAGCTCATGACTTGAGTTGGACGGTTAACCAACTGAGCCACCCAGGTGCCCCTCAAATAAGTTTTCTGCCACTTTATCTCCTTTCCTTCTGTATTGCTATTATACCAATGTTATTTTTGCTCTTTGTTGTCTCATAGTTCCCTTAAGTTATCTTCAAAAAAAAAAAAAATTTTTTTTTTTTTTTTTGGTACTCTGTTTGGGTAAGTTTCACTGCCTTGTCTTCCAGAACACTGATTCTTTCCTCTGTCTAATCTAGTCTGTTATTGAACCCCTCTGGTGTATCTTTCAGTCAGTTATTATATTCTTTAGTTCTGTACTTCTGTTTGGTACTTTCTGATATTTTCTATCTTTTCTTGAAGTTGTCACTATGTTCATCTATTCTTCTCCTGAGTTCTGTGAGCATCTTTGTGACCATTACTTTGAACTCTTCATCATGTAAAATACTTATCTCCATTTTTATTAAGTTTCTTTTTTTCTTTTCCTTATTCTTCCATTTAGAATATATTCCTCTGTTTTCTTATTTTGTGTGATTTTCTTTCCTTTTTTTCTTTTTTTTTCAAGTTTTTATTTAAATTCCAGCTAGTTAACATACAGTGTAATATTGGTTTAGGTGTACAATTCTATTTATTAAGTGAAACAGCTACCTCTCCCAGTCTTGAAGAAGTGGTCTTATGTCAGAGATGAACCTCATTGTTCAACCTTGCCATAACTCCTGGTTGTCTCTCAAACCTTTGTGATTGTGTAAGCAGGCTGATATATTCTTGATGCATCCTAGTTGTTGAGGGTATGCCAAGATCTGTCAGTACCTAGCTTCAGGATGATTGGAAGCCAGATCCACAGGCAGCAATTTTTAAAGTATGCAAATTTATGCAGTCTGTGGAAACATATCCAAAACTCTGCTGGCTTCCAGACCAGGTGATCTGGAAATGTACCCTGGTGACAGTTGTAAAAATCAGGGCTCCAGACATGTGTATAGGTTCCTTTTTGTGAGGTACCAGTGAGCTGCAACAAGGCCAAGATAGAGGGCAAAAATGGCATTCCTGGTCATTGTTTCCTTTTAGGCCAAAAGCTTCAGGACAAGTAAATAAGCCTCTTTCATAGAAATACTAGGAGTGTGTTTTAGGCTGCTGTCTGTGCAGTATTCTGGGACTTGTAGCCTGCTATGAAGTATCTTTTCAATTTTATATTCCCATGGAGCCAGATATGTAAGCCCTTGGCTACCAGAACCATGTGATCAAAGGGCACCCTTGTGTGGACAGTATGTACCCTCTAGCTTTAGCAAGGCAGCTGGAGAATGTAGGGCCAGGGCATGTCTGCTGGCCTTAACATTTCAGCAGGAGAGCACAAGGACAAGTCATGCCTGCCAGCTTTCTTGAGACAGTAAGAGAGTGTTATGACTGTGCATACCCAGTGGTGATAGCAAGGTAGAAGGAAAGTGCAAAAATGATACCTACCAGTGCCTCCATCCCTGGAGAGAGTTCTAACAGAACCCTGCCCCTCTGGCAAGCACTTTAAGATTAGATTATTAAGATTAGAAAATGAATCTCCTTCATGTATAGTTAAGTGCTTTTCAAACTGCTGTGCTTGTGCTGGGTGGGTCCCAGGTTGATTGAGTCTGCATGCAAGCCCTTTGAGAGATGTACCTCAGTTTCCTACATCCCCTTGGGTCTCCTAGATGTAATCCCCATTGATTTGAAAAGCCAGACATTTGGGTGGGGGTTCATCTCTCTGGTACAGGTCCCAAGGGCTAGTGTGTCTCATGTGGGGCACAAATTCCTCTCCTAAGGGAGAAGCTCTATATTTCTGAGTTCCCTCTCTATTAGTGGTTGCAACACCAAGGGTAAGGTTTTTGACAGGATTGTATCTCTGCCTCTCCTAACCATCTTCATGTGGCCCTTTTGTCCTTTGTTTTGGAGGAGACTGTGCAGCTAATTTTCAAGTATTTTTCAGAAGGAATTGTTCCATATGTGTGTCCATGGAAAGCAGTAAGTTCAGTATCTTCCTATGCTGCCATCTTGAACCCCAGCCTGTCCTCTAGAGTTCTTAAAATGTGTTTGGTAATTGTATTGTGTGTTTGTGTGTGTGTGTGTATTTATACAATTGCAAACATGTTTTAAGAACTCTAGAAAAGAATAATATATGCATACACATATACAGTAAACATATATATACAGAGACATATATAAAGCATCAATAGGATTTTCAGTATATGTAGATGTAATATATAACTTAAATATAGCTTACTTAAAGTGGAGAGGGTAAAGGGAGAGGGTAAAGGGAACTGTAAAGTTTCTAAACTTTCACCTGAAGTAAAAAATATTGATTTTAAATGGTTTATGGAAAATAACTATCAATTTTAAATCCTGGGGTAACAACTAAAACATTATTCAAAGAGATACAGTCAAAATTACAAAAGATAAATTAAGCTGGAGCATAAAAATATTCAAATAACCCAAAAAGAGAAAAGGGGAAACAAAGGAACTAACAAGAGGAAAGAAAAAGAAAACATGACAAAAAATAGTACTTCATAATGTCAATAATTACATTAGTGTAAATGATCTAAAAACACCTATTAAAAAACATAGATTGTCAAAACATGTTAAGAAATATGACTAAACTATGTACTATCTTTAAGAAACTCTCTTTAAAAATAATGATATAGGTAAGCTAAGTTATGATGGGAAAATTTATGTCATACAAAAGTTAATCATAGCTTGAGTGGCTATATTAATACCTGAAATAGATCTCAAAACAAAGAAAATTGCCAACAATGAAAGAGGAGTGTTGCATATTGATAAAAGGATTAGTTTACCAAACAGAAATAAAAGTCTTAAATATTTTACACCTAAAAATAGAACTTCAAAATATACAAAGCAAAAATGGAAAGAGTTAAAAGAAATATATGAATCCACAATTATATTGATATCTTTAACATTTTCCTGTCACTAATAGAACTAGTAAATCAAAAATCAAAAAGGATATAGAGATTGGGAGGAAAAAAAATCAAACACCATCAAGCAACTGGATCTAATTGACATTTATAAAACACTCCACCTAATAATAACAAAATATGTATTCTTTTCTTCTCAAGTGCACATGGAACACTTATCTTGGTCCATGAAATTAAATTTAGACACATTTAAAAGATTTGGAGTAATACAAACTATGTTCTTTTACCATAATAAAATTAAAGTAGGAATCAACAATAAAATATAACAGGAAACTCAATGAATACTTCAAAATATACCAAGCAAAACTGAAAGAACTGAAAGGAGAAAAGTATGAGTCCACAATTATAGTTGGGTCTTCTACACTTCTCTATAAATAACAAGAACTAGTAGAGAGAAAATCAGATTGTTCTGCTTGATTTAAGCATTTGAGCACAGGAAGCCTACACATTCTTACCTGTATCTGCCACCTCTCTCTCTCATAATGTCACGTCATTTTTTAAAACTTAAATTTTTATTACATTATTTCCATCACTATCCAAATATGCTATATTATACCCATCTCAGTTAAAAAAAAAAAAATTTGCTTGTCCTCATATCACTCTAGAAGCTACCATGTTTTTCCTTTTTATGGTAAAATCCCAGAAAGAGTTGTCTGTGTTCCCTGCCTTCATTAGTACTCCTACAATTGCATATTGAACACCATTTAATCAGGCTCAAATCCCCATAATTCCACAAAAATTGCAGTTATCAAGGTCAACATAGGCTTTGACACCACCTAATCCAACAGTGATTCTTACTTATCTCCCTTTCCTGTTGGCAGCATTTGACAATGCTGATCATTCTCTCCTTGAAGTGTTTTGTAACTCTCCATCCTCCCATCTCACTGGCTGCTGCTTCTTTTCCCCCTTTTCTATTCCAGGTCAGATGACTAACCTGTGAACAAGGAAAGACTCCACTCCCCCAATATCTGCTTTTTCTAAATTTACTCAATTTGCTACATATTCTAATTGCTCTGGCCAAAAAAACAAACAACAACCACAGTTCCATCTTGAATGCCTCTATCTCATCTTTCACATGAAATTCATTAGCAAATCCAGTTTGAAATGCATTCTGAATTCCACTGTTCAGCCTGTGTTCATGACACCATCATCTTCTCTTAGATTTTTGCATTAGCCTGCTAAGAATTCCTTTTATCCTTGTTTCCATATCCACCCACTATATTTTCCACATTTTATGCTGAGAGTAATCTTTCAAAAATTGAAGTTAGATCATGTCATGTCTGTGGTTCTCTTCTCATGATAAAAGCCAAAGAACTTCCATGTCAAGCAAGTCTCTACATAATTCTTCCCCTACGGACAATCTGTCCTTAATTCCTTCTCTTAGCTCACCAACACCATTCCAGCCACACTGGTTATACTCTTCTTTCAAGACATCAAGAATCTTCCGGTCTCAGGTCCTTTGTAACTGCTCATCTTCCATCCCACTGTGCTATTCCACAGTTATATCTGTGGCTTTCACTTGCATTCCTATTAAAAACACTATCTGTCATCACTTAAGACCCTTAACCTATAACCTATTTTTTTCTCATTCTAGTACTTTATACCACTTGCCATATTATGTATTCATTTATTTATCCATTTCCTGTTTTCCTCCAATAAAGTGAAGCATATAAAAACAGGACATTTTTCTTTTTTGTTTTCTTTCTTTATTTTTTTATTGAGATGGAATTGGCATATAACATTAAATTAGTTTCAGGTTTACAACATAATGATTCCATATTTATATTATTACAAAATGATCATAATAAATCTAGTTAACATCCATCACTGTACATACTTACAAATTTTTCCTCATGATAACTTTTAAGATAAGATCTACTCTCTTAGCATCTTTCAAATATACAATGCAGTACTATATTATTAACTATAATCACCATACTGTGCATTATATTTCTGTGATTTATTTATTTTATAACTGGAAGTTTATACTTTTGACCATATGTCTTTTTTATTGTTGTTATCTGTAGTATCCCCATTATTGAAAGTAAAGACTGGTGTGTAATAGATATTTGACAAATGAATAACAAAATATAAAGGTAACCACTGTTTCTGAAACTTAGAGAATGAAGATCAGAAGGAATAGTGGATGACATATGGAAGAAGAACAAAGGCAATGAAAAGCCAATCCTTGACTAGAAGAAGACCTATGACATTAACTGAGAGTGGTAAGTGATCTCTTTGTGTACTATGGGAAGAATGGATTTTAGGAGAAACAGATTTGGGAAAAGTGAAGACATTAGTGAATGGTTTAATTAAGAGGGAATTTTGGCTTAGATATGCATAGTAGTGGAATCCAGCATTGGCAACAGAGGGTGTGGTGGTGCAATTCACTGAAAACAGAGATGTCCTCAGGCATCCAAGAAGGCAGTTTGACATGGGCATCTAAAGATCAGTGCTGGGGATATCTATGTGGGAAGCTACAGCATAGTGTCTGAAAACAAAGGGTCAGATGAGATTATTTAGATAAGTATAGATAAGTGCTTGAGACAGTATGACAAATAAACTTAGGTATTTGAACAGGCCCAGTAAACAACAACAGCAACAGCAATAAAAGGAGTAGCCAAAAGTATAAAAATATTAGCCATAATATGGTATAATGGTATTAGCTAGAGGAGAGTGATAAGTCAATAGAAACCAATAGAAAGAAGTATAGTGTTTCAAGATGGAGAAGAGCAGTTCCAGAGAGAAAGTATGTTGGTTAAAACTATAGAAGCAGCTATTAGATAAGCAATGTGAAATTTCATAAAGTTGGCAGTGACATGGTGCAAAACAGTGTGTTACACTTTGGAGTGCACTAAATTTTATGAAAGAAGATAAAGTTACCAAGCTGATATATTCTAGTGGGCAAAACAGATATTAAGTAATTGATTGCAAATAAATCATTTTATAATTTATATTTTTCAAAGATGCCATTATACAATCACTTGACCTGGCAATATTCATTCAAGGAATTGATTCTGCAGATACATTTGTACATACAAAATATATACAGGGTTATTTATTGCACCATCATTGATTGCATCATTATGTCTGATAGCAAAATAATGTTGAAACGCGATGCTTGTCCACAGGAGACTGGTAAATAAGCTATGTTATGTTAGTAAAGCTTCTATGTAGCTGAAATATGAATGAGGAATGTGTTTATGCACTAATATTAATTGACCACTATGATACACAGATATAAAATATGTATGGATATAAAAAAGCTGAGTACTGAATATTGTTAATAATAGTACACCATTAGAATTTCCACATAAAGCTTTGGGGACCTGAGAAATTTCTAGAAATTTTGTGATTTACTTGACAAATTCATACTCATATATGTATTGTTTTTCTTTCTCTAATTAAATTCTGAGCTCCTTTAAAAAATAATAATAGTAATAATATGACACCATTAGCATAAAAAGCATAAAAGAGTATGTGTTTTGACTTGAATATATATAACATATTTTTAGAATTTTCTTCAAAACACTGATCGTTTTTTAATTTGCATCTAGATACAGGACTAATTATTTGAGGACACGAGGATGGGGACTAGATTTTACAGTGTATTGTTTTATAAATTTTAAGTTTGATAACATGAAATATATCACAATAAGCATACAAAATAAACTTTTTAAAATTATAATTTTGAGAAGGGGGTGCAGAATACTTTGTGTTCATTTATTTTTGCTGTTATTTTGTTTTTATTTTATTTTTATCAGTGATCTAAAACACTGGAGACAATATGAAGCAGTATATACCCTTGTGGGAGGTAGGAGAGAACCTCCTGTCATGAATCCTTCTAATTATATCCTCTTCACCTACCTCATCATTACAGATTATTTATAATGAATCTCTGGCCACTGATACTGATATGTGTGTCATACCCTTAGGTAAAAAAAAAAAAAAAAAATTACAATAGACAGGCTTAGAAGCATCTTTAGAATAAAATACAAATCTCTTCTTAAATAGAAGTCAATATTAGTAAATGTTAAATAAATTTTATATTCTGAAGATCATTACTTTGCTTTGTATTAAACTGTATCCTTAGCCAATGTCTTAAAATTTGTTTCACCTGTGAATGCTTTTTTTTAATTTCAATAATGCAACATTTTTTTATTATTATGTTATGTTAATCACCATACATTACATCATAAGTTTTTGATGTAGTGTTCCATGATTCATTGTTTGCGTATAACACCCAGTGCTCCATGCAGAACGTGCCCTCTTTAATACCCATCACCAGGCTAACCCAACCCCCCACGGCCCCCAGAACCCTCAGTTTGTTTCTCAGAGTCCATAGTCTCTCATGGTTCGTCTCCCCCTCTGATTTCCCCCCTTCATTCTTCCCCTCCTGCTATCTTCTTTTTTTTTTTAACATATAATGTATTACTTGTTTCAGAGGTACAGGTCTGTGATTCAACAGTCTTACACAATTCACCTGTGAATACTTTAATACCTAATATCACTCAGTTTGTTGTTATTAAATACATAGATAAGTAAATTCAAAAGTATTAAGTGTAATTATTAAGTAGCTCTACACAGCAAATTTTAAATGTCTGCAGAATTCAAAAAACTATATCTTACATTTAAAGTATATATTTTCTAAATGAGTATAGATTTTCTACTTGATATATGAGCAATCAGTAGTTGAACAGCTCTCTTCACAGAGTGGTTGGAAGAAATAGATGAAGTTTTGAACTTCTGGGTGTAGAAGTGGTCAGTTAGGACAAGAACCCCCAACTGAAAGTAACAATCAAATCTTCATTCATTTACTGCAATAGTGTAAGCAAGAGGCCAAGAAGAGAGGTAGGAATGTTTCATTTTCCCTCATGGACCAGTAATTGGGACAGTGTCAGTCAAATGACATGTAGTATAAATGGGGGTAAATCCTCTCACTGCTGAAGAACCTTGAATAAAAAGCTCCTGCTATTTCATGGCAGTGGCGGTTCTGAGGGAGGGAGAAAGAAAAGGGTTAGGAGTGGAAAAGTACTGAGTCAGAGTGGAGAAATATCTTAGTCAAGACTCCACCCCAAAACGTCTAAGCAGGGCTAGCCACAGAGACATGTTTATGAACATGGCAGGCCAGGGAAGAAGGGACTTAGAGGAGGGGGCTGGGGCTGGGTCCTGGTCTGCACTTCCCTCTAAAAAAACTCTAATGCCCTGGGTGGGCAAAAGTCAAATGTGGGGAAGGCTGCTTTCCCCTTTAAGACTTGCCAACCAAAGCCTTGTGATTGCCTATGGTTGGCCATGAAAGATTGTACATAGGATTTGACCTGGAACTGGACTCTTTAATAACTAATATATAACCATATTTCTGAAACTATAAAACATTATTTTTATTTCAGTCACACATATTAGTAATGCAATTAAAAGCGTAAATGTCCAACTAGTATTTCTTTATACAGAGAAAATAATCTATAAAATATTTAAACCTAAGAAAAATGTTATTTTGCTCTTGCTTTAACCTCCTTTTATAGGTGAATCCTGGAAAGATTTTAATATTAACCAGAAAATAAATTGTCAATATGGTAACAATGTAAAATAGTTAGAAATGATAATTATACTGATTAAAATGCAGAGGAAACTTTGTTGGGAACAATGAGTATTGGTAGGTGAAAATATGATTTGATATCCAAATTTCCTGGGAAATTTGAAGTGACCTTATGAGCAGGTTGTACATGATGATATTTAAGCTTTTAAATATTTCTAATATAATTTGGTTTTGATTGATTTAATCTTCACTGTATTATGGATGTCTGAGTCTAGTTGGAAATAGTCTTTAGCCTCCTCAAACAGCAGCAGATGCACTATTTGCATAAGTAAAATGCTTTATGTAGGCCTGTTTTTTTTGATGCCTCTAGATTTATGACACCAAATAATGTTGTATGCAGATGGAAGAAAATCTGATGATGTAATGGATGTCAGTTAAAAAAAAAAAAAAAAGAATTAAGATTCCTTTAAAACTAGTGAATGTTTTTACAGTTACTCTGGTATATATTTGGGTATATGAATTGATTGCTTCATTCATGGGTATATAAATCTCAAGTAGAAAATTTTTTAAGTAAATAAATGTCTTTAATGTTTAGAAATAGTTTCCTTCATTATTTCTAATTTTATTCAATTTTAATAATATGTTTGAACTCTTTAGCAACTGTGTATTAATCTTCACTATAAGGTTGTGGATATTATCTGCCAACCCGATAATTATATATCAATTTAAATAACTTAAAGTAAACATAATGACATACTTAATTTTTAGAATGTATAATAATTATATATCTTTTGGTATGAAAATGCTTTCAGACTAAAAAAGTTGGGAAATGAGTTCCCATTTAAAATATGATACCCATTTATTTTATAAATGTTCAACACATTTAATTCTAATATTTCAATTAGAGACATGAAGCGTAGTGAAATGAGCATTAGCTTAGACACAGGTATTCTTGGGTTCAAATCTGTATCCTATACTTATATTGCTAAACAGACAAATTAATTAGCTCGGTTTCCTCAGTGCCATTTAAATGAGTAATAAAACCACCACACAGTAATGTTGGAATATTTTAATTATGTATTTATTTATATATGTGTATGCATTTATATGCAATTATATATACATAATACATATACACATATTATATATACATATATATGATGTGTGTGTGTGTGTGTGTGTATCTCTGGTACTGAATATACAAATAAAACTAACAACTCTTCTTCAGAAGGTGATGGAGACAAAGTAGGCAGACATGTAGGGTATTATGGAGAACAGATGAGATGCAATCTGAGCTGAGTGAAGTGTTTCGGAGAAAACATGAGGATTGATATGGCTAAAATCCTGTAGAATTTATAGAAATTTCTGGAAGAAGTAGCATTTCTGGAAACAGGTGACAAGAATAAAATTAAAGATAAAGACTGTGTCAAAGGGAAATATATTCCACTCATGTAGGAAGCATAAAGATGCAGAAGAATGAAACAAAATTATGTAAATGGGAAAGAAGTTTTTCTCTGTTGTTGATGATTAAGCAAGAAAGAGATAAGATGAGGGTGTAGATGAGTAGCAGATTTTGTGTGTCATTGAAGGGACTTTGAACTTTAGTGGGACAATGACTATATTAATCAATTTTTTTTCTTAAAAAGTTACTTCTGGAAGGTAGGTGGATAATGGGTTTGATGGGTTAAGTTTGGAAGCAGAAAAATAAATTAGTCAATTATTGTCATTTTTAGCAGAGAGGTGATATAATTCTAAACAAAATATAACGTAGAATGTAGATAGAAAAAAATAGTAAAACATAAACATATTTATAAAATAATATATCCCTTAGTATATTTTAAAATCTCACATTCTAGGGCGCCTGGGTGGCTCAGTTGGTTAAGCGACTGCCTTCAGCTCAGGTCATGATCCTGGAGTCCCGGGATCGAGTCCCACGTTGGGCTCCCTGCTCAGCAGAGAGCCTGCTTCTGCCTCTGACCCTCCCCCCCTCTCATGTGCTCTCTCTCTCTCATTCTCTCTGTCTCAAATAAATAAATAAATAAATCTTTAAAAAAAAAAATCTCACATTCTATATATTTTTTATACTCTAAACAGCAAGTGCAGTGATATTTTACATTTCTACAATGAATAATTGAGTAAAACTTAAAATATATTTTTATACACATTTGTCTCTTAGAATCTGGCCAAATACGTCAGATTTTAGACAAACTCACTATATCTCTACCCATCTATTTCTGTGTTTGTGTTTCTTATCATTTCTCTCTCTGTGGAAAATATAAATGCAAATCTTCATAACTTCTCTGCAGTGCATTTTGGACAAAGTCTGTCCAAGGCCCGCTGCCCATTTTTTAGTTGTTTTTGCTTTTGTTGTTGTTTTCTTTTGTTTTTTTGGTGTTGAGTAGTATTAGTTCTTTTTAATTTGGATATTAACCATTTATCAGATACATCATTTGCAAATATCTTCTCCCATTTAGTAGGTTGCCTTTTTGATTTGTTGATGGCTCTCTTTGCTGTATAAAACTTTTTGATTTTGGTGTAGTCCTAATAGTTTATTTTTGCTTTTATTTCCTTTGCCTGAGGAGACGTATCTAAATATGTTGCTAAAGTCGATGTCCAAGAGATTACTGCCTATGTTCTATTTTAGAAGTTTTATGGTTTCAGGTCTAAAATTTAGATCTTTAATACTTATTCAGTTTATTTTTGCATATGGTGTAAGAAAATGATCCAATTTCATACTTTTGCATGTAACTGTCCAACTTTCCTAACATCATTTATTGAAGAGACTGTGTTTTCCCCATTGTGTTTTCTTGCCTCCTTTGTCATAGATTAATTGACCATATAAGTGTGGATTTCTTTCTGGGCTTTCTATCCCATTCCATTCATCTATGTGTCTGTTTTTGTGCCAGCACCATACTGTTTTGATTACTATATCTTTGTAGTATATCTTAAGAATCTGAAACTGTGATACCTCCAATTTTGTTCTTCATCTTAAGATTTTTGGGAGTAATCGGAATCTTTTGTGATTCCATATAAGTTTTAGGATTATTTATTCTAGTTCTGTGAAAAATGCTATTGGTATTCTGTGAAAAATGCTATTGGTAGCAAAAGCATTGACTCTGTAGTTTACTTCGGGTAGTATGGACATTTAAATTTTTCTAATCCATGAGCATGGAATATCTTTCCATTTGCTTATGTCATCTTCATTTTCTTTTGGCAATGTCTTATGGTTTTCAGAGTATAGATCTTTTCTTCCTTGGTTAAATTTATTCTTAGGTATTATTCATTTTGGTGCAAATATAAATGGAATTGTTTTCTTAATTTCTCTTTCTGCTACTTCATTATTAGTGTATAAAAATGCAACAAACTTCTGTTTGTTAATTTTGTATCATGTAACTTTACTGAATTAATTTATTAGTTCTAATAAATGGTGGAGTTATAAGGGCTTTCTAAATATAATATCATGCAAACAGTGACACTTTTACTTCTTCCTTACCATTTTGTAGCCTTTTATTTCTTTTTCTTGTCTGATTTTTGCAGCTAGGACTTCCAGTACTATGCTGAATAAAAGTGGTGAGAGTGGACATCCTTGTTTGTTCCTGATCTTAGAAGAAAAGTTCTCTGGTTTTTTACCATTGAGTATGATGTTAGCTGTGGGATTTTTATATATTGCTTTTATTATGTTGAGGTGTATTCCATCTAAACCCACTTTTTTGAGAGTTTTTATCATGAATGGACATTGAATTTTGTCAACTCTTCTTGGATCAATTGAGATGATCATATGAATTTTTTCTTTGTTTTTATTAATGTGATATGTCACATTGATTGATTTGTGAATATTGAACTATTCTTGCATCCCTGGAAATAATCCCACTTGATTGTGGTCAGTGTACCTTTTGATGTATTGTTGAATTCAGTTTGCTAATATTTTGTTGAGGATTTTTGCCTCTATGCTCATCAGGGATATTGGTCTGTAGGTTCCTTTTTCTGTAGTGTCTCTGTCTAGTTTTGGTATTGAGATAATGCTGACCTTGTAAAATAAATTTGGAAATTTTCCTTCCTCTTCTGTTTGTGGAAAAGTTTGAGACTAGGTATCAGCTCTTCTTTAAATGTTTGGTAGAATTCACCTGTGAAGCTGTCTGGTCCTGGAGTTGTGCTCGTTGGTAGTTTTTTGTTTACTGATTCAATTTTGTCACTAGTAATCTTTTCCAATTTTTTTTTTCTTCCTGATTCAATTTTGGAGGATTGTATGTATCAAGAAATTACCCATTTCTTCTAGGTTGTCCAGTTTCTTGGCATATAATTTTTCATAGTGGTCTCTAAAATATTTTGTATTTCTATGTTGTTGGTTGTTGCTTCTCCTCTTTCATTTCTGATTTTATTTATTTAGGCCTTTTTTTCTTGATGATCGTGGCTAAAGGTTTATCAATTTTTTTAAATCTTTTAAAAATCAGCTCTTGGTTTCATTGATCTTTTCTATTTTTTATTCTCAATTTATTTTTTCTCCAATCTTTATTATTTCCTTCCTTCTACTGAGAGCTTTTTTTTTTTTTTTTAATACTACTTTGGACTTTGTTCTTTTTTTTTTTTTTTTAGTTTCTTTAGGTGTAAGTTAAAATTGTTTGCTTGAGATTTTTGTTGTCTCTTGAGGTAGGCCTGTTATGTTATAAATCTCCCTCTTAGAAACTGCTTTCACTGCATCCTAAATATTTTGGGCAGTCGTGTTTTCATTTTCATTAGTTTCCATGCATTCTTTTGATTATCTCTTTGATTTCTTCATTGACCCATTGTTTATTTAGTGGATTGTTTTTTTAGCCTCCACATGTTTGTGTTTTCTCCATTTTTTTTTTTTTTCTCATAGTTGATTTCTAGTTGTGGTCAGCAAAGATGCTTGATAATCATTTCAGCCTTCTGAAATTTGTTGAGAATTGATTTTTGGCCCAATATGTGATCTATCCTGGTGAATGTTTCATGTGCACTTTGAAAGAATATGTATTCAGCTGTTTTTGAATGGAACCTTCTGGGTATACCTGTTAAGTCCATCTAGTCTAATATGTTGTTTAAAACCACTGTTTCCTTGTTGGTTTTCTGTCTGGATGATCTATACATTGATGTAACTGGGGACTTAAAGTCTCCTGCTAATATTGTATTACTATCAATTTCTCCCTTTATGTTTGTTAATGCTTGTTTTATATATTTTAGTGCTCCTATGATATGTAGATACTTAACAATTGTTACATCCTCTTGTTGGATTGATCCCTTTATCATTATGCAGATGTCTTTCTCTGTTTCTTGCTACAGTTTTTGTTTTAAAGTATATTTTGTCTCTTCTATTTCTGGGACCCATATAATATGAATGTTAGTTTACTTGATGTTTTCAAAGAGATTTCTTTACCTAATCTCATTTTTAATTTTTTTTTTTTTCTTTTTGCTGGTCAGCTTGGGTGTCTTCCATTACACTATCTTCAGATCACTGATCTGTTCTTCTTCTTTTTTTTTTTTTAATTTTTTTAAGATTTTATTTATTTGCGAGAGAGAGAATGAGAGACAGAGAGCACGAGAGGGAGGAGGGTCAGAGGGAGAAGCAGACCCCCCACTGAGCAGGGAGCCCGATGCGGGACTCGATCCCGGGACTCCAGGATCATGACCTGAGCCGAAGGCAGTCGCTTAACCAACTGAGCCACCCAGGCGCCCTGATCTGTTCTTCTTAATCCCCTAATCTCCTATTGCTTCCTCTAGGGTATTTTTCATTTCAGTTTTTTTTGTTCTTTCTTTTTTTTTAAATCTCTTTGTTGAAATTCTCACTGAATTCACCCACTCTTTTGTCCAGTCTGGTGATCATCTTTATGACCATTACCTTGAACTTATTATCAGATAGATTATTTTTTTCTCTGTTTCACTCTTTATCTCTGAGGTTTTGTCTTATTTTTTCATTTGGAACACATTCCTCTATCTCCTGACTTTGCTTGACTTTCTATGTTTGTGTCTATAAATTAAGCAGAATAGCTGCTTCTAAACTTGAAGGAATGGGTTTATATAGGAAGTCCCCTTTGTAGACTGTGTTTGTCTGGAAGCTTTGGTTGGTTGGCTGGAACTGTAGTGAGCGTAGTCTGGGAGTCCCTCAGTACTCTAAACTGGGGCCACCCTGGTGAGAGAGCTGAAACTGAAGTGAGCACAACTGGGGCGGGCGTCCTGGGGCTCAACACACAGAGAAAACCCTAGCAGAGCAGCTAAAGCTTGAAATGGTTGCAAGTTGGGGGTTTCTGGGCCTTTCTGCAAAGGGGCATCCTGTGGCAGCGGTTGGAGCCAAAGGAGGCATAGGCCAGGGGTTCCTTGGTGCTCCACACTGAGGTTGTTTGGGGCAATGGATGGAGCTGAATTTGGCACAGGCTGGGGAGTGCTGGGGTTCTCTGTGCAGGAGCCCTCTGGCAGCGCAAATGTCGCTAAAGCAGGTACAGGTGGGAAGTCCTGGGGCATTTCATGGAGGGAGTGCCCTAGCAAGTCATCAGCAGCTGAAGTGGGTGCTGGCCTGGGGTGCCGCAGGGTGTTTTGTGCCTGTGTCACCAGGTGAGATGACTGGAACTATAGTGGGCACTGTCCAGGGGTGTCCCAGTATGACCTGTACTGGGGCTGCCTTATGGGGATAGCTGGGACTAATGTGGGTTAGGTCTCAGGGTTCACTGAGGCAGCCGGCCAGCTATGGCATCCAAACCCTGATCCTGTTAGTGCTATCAAGGTGTAAGGGAAATGAAAACCATAGCACTCTGGATTGAAGTCCCCTGTAGTTTGGCAGAAGGCTAGTTTCTGTATATTTCTTTATATTCTAGTTGCCCTTTTAAACATGATTTTTTTTTTTTTTTCTGTGCCTCAAAGCAGACAGATTTGCTCCCAGTCCCTCAGTGCTATCTCTCTCCACTGCAGTTTGCAGTATTGCAGGTGAGGTGAGGGTTCTCTTCATTACAGTGTCCCTGTCCTTCCTGCTCTGTGTGATTCTCTATCCTTTGTTGTGCAGAAGATTTATATTCAGCCCTTAGTTATTCTTCAGGATGAATTGCTATGTAGAGAGGTGTAAGTCAGTGTGTTTGTGGAGGAGATGAGTTCAAGCAGACATCTGTATCTTTAACAAACTTGTCAGACAATTTTGATGCATATATTGAGAATTACCACTCAAAGCAACTCATCTGATCTTACTGTGCCTCTGTTCCTTGTCATTCTATAAACATATTACTGATAATCACTGAACATTTTCTGCTTTTTAAAGATTTTTGAGATGTAATTGACATATAACATTATGTAAGTTTAAGGTGTATGTACAATGTGTTGATGTGATACATTTATATATTGCAATATGATTATCACCATAGCCTTAGCTAATACCTCTACATGTCACATCATTATTTAATTTTGTGGTGAGAACATTTAAGCTTTAGTCTCTTAGCAGTCAGTGCTACAGGATTGTTGACTATAATCACAATACTGTGTGTTAGATCTCCAGACTCTATTCATTTTCTAACTGCAAGTTTGTATCCTTCGTCCAACATCTCCCCAGTTCCTCCACCCCTTAACCCTTGGTAACCATCATTCTATTCTGTTTCATTTGACTTTTTCAGATTTTGCATATAAGTGATACCAACAGGATTTGTGTTTCTTGGACTTATCCACCTTAGCATAATACCTGCAAATTGCATCCATATAGTCACAAATGTCAAGATTTCCATCTTTCTCATTTTCTGTATAACTTCTTGGGGATATAAGGTTTGGAAGTTTTTTGTTTTTGTTTTTGTTTTTGTTTTTTGTTTTTTTAAGAGAGGGATCCAGGAGAGGGGCAGAGGGAGAGGGGAAGAGAGAATCTTAGGCAAGCTCCATGCCCAGAGCAGAGCCCAATGTAAGGCTGATCTCACCACCCTGAGATCATGATCTGAGCCGAAATCAAAGGTTGGATGCTTAAACCACTGAGCCACCCAGGCGCTCCAAAAGCTTGGATATATTATGATAGAGTTCTGCAAATGATTTTAAAATATTACAAAATTAAAGATTATTTTTATAATTTTAATTGTTATGACATAAAATTTATTTTCAAAATTAGATTTCAGGTAAATCAACTGTTAGTTTTGGTAGGCTTTTTTCTTAACTCTGATTGTGAAGGCTCTCTGTGTTCTGAGAATTAGAAGATATTTAGAAATATTCTTTCTAATATTTAATCCTTTCTTACCACATAAGTGATGAAGTGGGAAATTGTATAGCAGATTATGGATATGGGCACACAGATTTTTTTTTTAATATAGTTGATATACAATATTACATTAGTTTCAAGTGTACTGGACAGGTAGGTTTTCATTACATGCAGTAATGAACCACATATTTATATAACTAGTGATGAATTCAGTCCCTCCAGAAATTAATAAGTTAACCAGTTCTCTGTAAGGAAATCATTTTTCACCAAATAGTGTCAAAAAAAGGGTTAATAATAACTCTCTAGTAATTAAGAAAATTTAATGTGAGATTAATAACAGAAAAAAAAGCTATTACATGGAGCCAAAGTAATTTCATTGTATATGTGCATTTATTTTTCATATTTAGTATTTTTTCTAAAATTCATGGTTTTTAGAGATTCAAATTAATTAAAATTACTTAAAGCAAGCCATGCGATATTCATGATATAAAATGTTATATCTTGAATGTTAACATTCCATATATACCTTATACTTTATATTTGAAAAGGATTTTAACAATTTAAATTTAAATTACAAAATTTAAAGGATATTTACCATTTTGCATTTGAAAGTATTTGACACTAAGTCTAGCCTACAATTTTTTCTACAAACAAAAATTTTATTAATATTAAATGTCTCATTTTTAGAGATTCAAGTATATATTATTTTTATATTTTTATACAGAATTTTTTCCCCAGCCTCAAACATTTGCCCCCAATGGTTAAAAAGGGGATAAATTTATAACTGACATATTTTTACATTTTGTCATGCACACACACACACATATATACACAAACACACAAATGTTCCCAAAAACAATCTCACCATTGACACATGGCAGTCACTCAGAAATTAAGCAATTTTTGTTGCTGTGTTTTACCAGACATGTAAACAGCCTTCATTTAGCTTATCTCAGAGCTGCATCTATTGCAGTTGATGTGTAGATCGCAAGAATAATTTTCCTCTTTAAAACCATAATGGTAACAAACAACTTCCAATAAGCATATGAAATACAAAATATTCTGGGCCAATGAACACAATATTTTTATGAAGTCCAACTAGTTCCACTTGATGGAGCAGATATCAAAAGGCAAATCTTATGCCAAAGGGTATATACATATTAGCTTGTTTAAAACATATGTAGTCTTTAAACCATTTTAAAGAATATCACATTTTTTGACCTATAAACTTTATTTTAAAATTAATATTTTTGTATTATAATTAACGTTTAGGGTTAAAATAAAACAATATGGTAGACTTAGGTTAATTTGTTTATTTTTTCCAAGTGTCTCTAGCAGCAATGTATGATAGATCATTATCAGGCAAACAGAATTATTTGCAATTGATTCTTTCACTCCTCTTATTTGTTCTTACAACCATACATGGTTGCTTATCACACTGACATATTCAACCATTGCTGAAAGTTCAAAAAGATCCTTCACTGATCAGCTGTAACTCTAGAATTCATACGAGAGCATCAATCAATAAATCAAGCAATATTCTGTCTCATTTTATCACCTTTTAGATAAACATTGGAATTTTGATCTTAACATGTTCATGTTGAATATTATAAAATAATGAACAGATTACATTTTTACTATTGCATAGCTTAATTCTATATCCAAACATATCATAGAAAAAGCAAATCTAAGACAATTATCATTGCAAAAAAGTAGCATTTTTACACAAATGCACACCTTAACATACATAAAGAACTTCAATTCTGCTAAAATCTTCTAGGTTCTGTAAGATATATTTTCTTTGTAACGATTTGATGTAATTTTATCATAGAAAGGCAGTTTTAATTTCAAGGCAGAATAATGAGGCTGGTCAAAACTATGTTTCTGCTGTGTTAAAGAAATAATTAGTGTCTAATTATACATGATATGCTAATGAAATATGAATTGTGAAATCTTCAAAAAGAAAATGCAGAGTATTAACCCTTATTTTATTATAGATTGCCTTTAAACCACACTGCATGGTCATTTTACTTCAGTATATGCAGTGCAATTACAATATCAAAATGAACCTCAAGATAATAAGATTGAATGAGATTTTCTGTAAATATTTCCACATTCCTTTGATGGCAAGTTAGATCTGTTAAAGTTATTTTAAGTCAGTTTTCACCATAATATATTTCACTTAAATATTTATGTATTATAAATCAACATGAATATTTAATTCCATAAAAAACTTGAGAACTTATTGAAACACCCATACAGATAAGGCTGATGTCTTGTGAAAATAATTAAAACATTCTAAACAAATGACATTTAATCCCAAAGCATAGATGTTTCAAGTCTTTATAGCATACTTTATTTGGCTACTTGACCTTTATATTCATGAATAAATATAATCATAAATAATCAATGGAAAATAAAAAATTTGATAAATTTATATGTTCTTACTTTGAGGAAATCCTTTTTATTTTTTTTTCTCTCCCCCTAAATCACTAGACACTTGGATTGGAATTGTAAGGAACTTTTGAGTCGCCACACTCTATCTTTTGCATTAAGCGCTTCTTAGCTAGTATGTCTTTTTTCACTAATGATTCAAAGTTAGAAATTAATTGTACATGTTTCAGATTGTTTAATGGAAAGAACAAAATAATGAGTCAATCACATAACCTAATTAATCCTACAAAATTACCTAATATTCCTGTAGAAGTAGCTGAAAAAATTGACAAAATTCACCTATTAAAAAATCAGAATGTGGTTTTATCTGTAAAGAAATAAACCTTTCAAAGGAACAGAATTAAATTCACCTCTTATGTCCCTTTAGTGTGATACATCCAGTGACATTGATGTATTTTTTTAAAACTCTGCTTGCATGACTGTGAGACCAATGCCAGTAAAAAATTCTGCTTGCAGTGTAACCTCCATTTCTCCTACAATTTTGGAGTTTTAATACTTACAATATTGCTTCTAACTCTATTCATCTACTGGCAAATTAAATAGCACATGAAAAAAAAAATGATGTTACCAAATAGTCTCAGCAAGGAGCTGTTTGTTTTCCTAAAGCATGACTTTCTGCATTCAAACAAAATGTTAAGTTCCATAATTGTTTTTGCTAGATTAAAATTAGAAGTGATAAATATCACGAAATGCTATTAATACACTCTCATATGCAGCTAAGAGCAATTAAAAAGACAGTTTTTTAAAATTTACTGTACTTCTTTGAAACGCAGGATCCAAGTGGTAAAGTTTCAGAATAGAACATTTACTCAAACTGTCTGCAGTTATTAAGCTAGACTCCTGAAAAGTGTATTCTAAATATTACCATACTCACACATAGTACCTAATTAGAATAAGAAGCCATGGTTTCTATTTAACCTGTGATATGTGATTTTTAATAAAAAGTTCGTCTCACTCCTCTAAAGACTCACGTTTAATGCTGAGTATGGGATAAGGTTGTACCCTTTGCATCCTTATTCTTCAGCTTCTATCATCACCACCATTATCATATATATGATCTTGTGTCTTCAGAAAAGCCAAGTGAATAAGTATTATGATTTATATTTTATATATATGAGGAATCTCATAGAAATTATGCTGTTATATATCTTCCAGAACACATGATCTGCAAGATAAGGTTTGGCCAACTGAGCATTCCTTGCAGCTGCAGAAGGAAGAGCAAAGAACATACTTCTTTATGGCCATACTTGTTTAAGAAAAAGAGAAAATAAAATAAGCTAAATAGGGGTTCCTAGGTGGCTCAGTCAGTTAAGCATCTGCCTTTGGCTCAGGTCATGATCCCAGGGTCCTGGGATTGAGTCCCACATTGGGCTCCCTGCTCAGCGGGGAGTTTGCTTCTGTCTCTCCCCCACTTGTACTCTCTCACTCCTCTCTTTCTCTCTCAAATAAATAAATAATCTTAAAAAAAGAAAGAAAGAAAGTTAATAAGCCAAATAGCTTCAGGTAATAATGAAAGGCCTGGATATTGAGTTAGCATTAATGAGTCCATGTGAATGGATTTGTGGGAGGAAGATAATGTTCTTCAAGAGTTATCCCCAACTATGGAGGTGAGACGGATGCATACCAACCAGATCCTTAGAAATGCTGGGCCAGATGGAAGTCCATCAGCAGTTGAGGATGTCCAAGAAACATGAATAAAATTCAGTGAGAGTTTATTGGTCTTCAGAACAAAACAGACCACTCAGTATAAACAAGTATAATCAGAAGTTACACCCACTTTTATCTCAGACCTAGACTTCTCAGGGAGTATAATGTCTCAAGATCTTTTGAAAGGTTGCAAGAACTTTAGGAGGAGTAGTAAAAGACTAAATATTGTTGCTATGGTACAAATAATACAACTGGGTCTGAATGAAATACTCACCTAGAAGCTGAATCTTAGTAATAAAGGAAACTTACTAAAAAAACTGTAACCCAAAATGGAGGTATTAAGCTGTATCCAAATACCATCTAGCTCAATTTGAGTCTGTAATAGTAACCCATGCATGAGCCTATGGTGTGATTGGCACTACCACGGTCCTTATTAGCTTGGAGGAATAAATTCATAGCCTACATTTGGTAACCTTTTTTGGCAGCAATCTGATTTTTGGTTGGGAAAGAGTATCTTTACTGATGTCATCTCCTTTTCAGGGAAGAGCGACCACTGTCTTTGGGTAAGTCCATTGTTGTAAATATTGATGATCTTTTAAGGAAGGAGGAAGCAGTGATGATCACCAATGATACTAGTTTGTATCTGTTACATCAAAATTTCAAATTTTATTTTTCTTCCTCGGATCAAACAACTCTTATCATATATTTCAAATTGAACTATGAAAAATGAAGGCTGTATCAAACCATGCTGCTTGTCATGTGAATTGTTCTCTATAGATGAATCCACAGTTACCAAGTGGACACCATTTTTTTAAAAATCTCTGAAGAAATTATCTACCATTAAGGTGTATTATTAGTTTAATTGACTTAAATATAAAATTAAGATGAATATATCTAGATAATTAGTTTGTATGAATTAAAATTGATACGTATGGCAAATTCAGATTTTTTTTTGGAAAGCCAAGTATGCTGTTTATTTTCTGTAGTATTATTTTAATCTCTGAAAATTAAGTTAGGTGGGGAGAAAGATACACACAAACCACATTTGTACACATATAAACACAGAGATTTAAATTGACTTTCCAAATTTATGAAACACATACAGGTACCCCTATGAAGACCATTGTGCTATGTTTAAATTACATTATAAATTGTGTAAAACTGCTGCATGTAAATAAAGAAAAACAATTATTTGAAGATGTTTAATATTTTGAATGTATTGTGTTACATAACAACTTGTGGTTTATTAATAAAATATAAACAAGAGTGACCTACAATTATTAAAGTTTTCAACCAAATCTCTGGATGATCTTATCTGTTTTACATTATATATAGATCACTCACAAATGAAAGCACAGACATATGATTCTTAATCTTTATTCTGTACAACAGTGTCAATTTTGAATAACATCTAAGATCAAATCAGTGAGTAAACTTACATCTTGTTAAAGATGCATTTTTTTTCCCTCTAGGTATTAAATATCTCTCAACTATTAGTGATGTTAATTACCCTTGTTAAATAAGCTAAGAATATACTAAGTGTTATCAGCTAAGTATGTGAAGACAAAACAAAACAACACTTCATGTACTCTGGCAACATTTACTCTCTCTCCTTTAACATAATACAAAAAATAATAATGTTATATTTAAGTTTTCAGCTAGTGAATTTTGAAATCCAGTGTTGTTTATGAGCTAAATTAATGGTCCAAATGTATTGCCTGCTTGGGAAAAATAGGATATACATAAATTTGTCCATGTTTCCATTTTGAAATACATTGAAAACCTTTCAAATTTCTATTCAAATGCTAATATAATGTTAGAATATGATAGTTTGGCCATTAATGAATTTCTGTGCAAACAATTTTATTCAAAGTAGGTAGTGCCTTTCTGTTCTTCAGGTGAATCCATTTCCTGAGAGTATATAATGTAAGAAGACTACAGACACATTTGGGAGGCACTGAACAAATGTAAAATACTTCATTACCTGCTCATCATTAGGTAGAACTATGTTTATAAGTTACATAAAGTTTGAAAATATATATTTTGAATTCTTTGAGATTTGTTCTAATTCTTAATTCTATTTAAATAATTTGAATTATTTGATCTAATTTTAAGTCACACATTTGATTGCATCTCAGAAAACTAATACCATGGCAGGAAGCCTCTAATCCTGGTTGGGATCTTCATGGTTCTGAGCCCTAAATTGTTAAAATTTTCAGCAACTGTTATTACCATTTCTTTTGCCAGGCACAGGCAATTAACATGATACAATAATAGGTAGGCATGGCTTCCATTTAAAAGTTTATTGAGGATAATAGATTGATGGATACATAAAAACATAGGTCAATAGATAGGTTGCATTGTAATAGTAAAGATGTCCTTCAGTTTTATTTAAGCACAAAAGGTTTTTGGAGGAGGTAATGTTGTGGGGGACAGTGTAGTTCTTGCTGTGTTCTAGAACCTATATGTGTGAAAGAACGTGAATGCAAAACTACAGTAATATAAGTCAGAAATCTATCATAGAGATTGAAACAAAGATGATAACTTCTTAAAAAGGGGTCAGAAGTGGAGAGGGAAGAAAAATTTGTGTGGTAAACTGTAAGAACATGTTAGTGATTTTACTGTAATAGAGTTAAATTCTATTTTGATGGTTGACTGTAAACAGCTTTCAGACCTCATGTTTGCCTCCTCTTATGCCCCACACCTGGGCAAGGAGGTAAGGGAGCCCAAGTGTTTCCCTTCAGCACTTGCAGGAGGTTCAAACCACCCAATTTCCTGCCTTCCTATGGGAATCCTCACCCACGCCCACCCCTGACCACAATAAAAGCCCCAGCCTGGGATACTTTCCTTGCTTTCTCAAACTGTTGTGGAACTTCTTGAGGCTGCTCTGCTCATCTCTGAGACCTCAATTACGTAAGGATAATAATCCTTTTTGTACTTTTGTGTGTGTGTGTGGCATCATGTGTCTCTGTATTCAAACCAAAACTGGGTGGAGGTTCCTCATGTTTTAAGAAGAGGTCAGGTCACAACAGTGTTGAAGAGAGTTTATTGGTCATGATTTCCAGATTTTTGCTCTCAGTTACAGGTTGTTGGTAGAGCTGGATCATAATGAAATTCATTGGAGGTCATGATTTCAGTTTTATACCTATTGAATTTATGATGCCTGTCTAGATGTTTAGTCCATTTTTGGCTTATGACATTGAAAGAGGGAACATAGGATTCAGAGCCATTTTAATAAAAATAGTTGAAAGCATATGAAAACTAAAGAAAAGTATTCAGCCAGGAAAAGTGTTCTTAAAGTAAACAAATAGAAATTATCCAGGGCTCCTGGGTGGCTCAGTCAGTTAAGCATCCAACTCTTGATTTTGGTTCAGGTCATGATGTCAGGGTTGGGAGATCAGGCTCCATGCTCACTGGGGAGTCTGTTGATTCTTTCCCTCTGCCCCTCTGTACCACTTGTTTCTGTGCACTCTCTCTCAAATAATAAAAAATATTGCACCGCTGTATAAGATGGACTACATCTGAATAGAGAGCATTTCTCTATGTTGAGTGAAACTGCTCAGCTAATCTGATTCTCCTTTATTTTGGTCAGTTATAAGTGTTTGGTTTCAGTAACTGGTTTCTATATTTGAGCATATCATTTTTAGACATTACTCTGTGTATGTGTCCAGAATTCTGTGTTCTGATTAACTTATTCAGATGGATAGGTAATTAAATTTGTTTGGGAACTAAAGTCATTTCAGTGACCCAGGGAAGCACAAAACAGCAATCTAAAATGAATCCATCATTTTAATTTTGTTACTTATGAAAAATATTTCTAAAAATCCATAAATATAAAATTGGCTTACTCTGGGGGGGGCAGACTTTAAACATAGTTCCTGTCAATTATTATATTTGGATACTTAATAAAATTCTTAGCCTTATAATGGACTAAGAACACTTTTCCTATGTTTAAAAGTCCTGTTTCTCTACTATTTATATGTAATTGTCTTGAAGATCAGAGAATTAGACTTACAATTCTTGCCTCTTCCTTAGACTCACACTTTAATTTTTATAAACTCATTGCCTCTGTTCTAATCTGAAACATTTAAAATGAGCTTTTCACAAATAAAATTGTATATAGCAATTAAGCTAGTAGATTGGACTATTGAATTCTTCACTGTTTTCACCTGGATTTGCATAGTCTTTGTGATAATAACACATTCCATATATAAGCCCTTACATTGGTCTGAGAGAAACGTACTTGAGTTTAATTAAGAATGCACCTGTTACTAATCAATGAACATGATTAATGTTACCAGTTGGGAAGCTGCTACACAGATCCCGTATGAATTGAAATTAAAGTATCTTGAAAAAATAGCTTTAGGAACCAGTCTATGATATTTTAACTATAATCATCTGACAATATAGTCAGGAAAAACAGTATAATAAAAACATAATATAGATATAATACTTTTATTCTGGTTAGTTTCTCCTGAGGGCTTGCCTAGTTAAGAACCATGCTCTGGTGTATTTCATAATGGTTCCCTTTTCTCTTTGCCTGCTGGAAGCACAGGATTTTACCCTAATATTTACTCTGAGAACCTAACAGAGATCCTGGAGATGAAACTCACAAACTTGTGGAGGCTCCCCTGTGACTGAGTACCCCTTGCATTTTTGACTGAATTGTCCATACTGAGTCACAGCAATTTGTCAATTATAGTTCAGGTTTTCTTATCCTGGCACTGATTGCCACCAGGCTCTGCATCGTTCTTAGTAAATATCAGGCAAATTATTTTGTGCTTCCAGCAGGCAGAGGTGAAAAGGAACCATTTTGAGATACCTCAGAACACTCTGATCTCCTTAGTAAGTTTTGTCCTCAGGACAAACTAACCAGAGCCTAACTTTTTAGGGTTCTATCAGTCTAACTAAACTGGGAGAAGTGATATACCCAACTTCATCCTCCTGTAGCTATCCTGTCCCACCTAAGGGAGGAAAGGAAAAAAATAGAAATGCTTGTGAAGGTCACAGGCCAGAGACATAAACTCTGGTAAAAGACTGAGATAATTATAAGACTACTGTATCCTTTCCCTACCCACCCCTCTGCCTCACCGCCACATTATTAAAGGCCTATTTAAAGCACCTCTTTTTCTATGGGGTGCCTGGGTGGTTCAGTGGATTAAGCCTCCGACTTTTGATTTTGGCTCAGGTCATGATCTCAGAGTCCTGAGATTGGGCCCTGTGGCAGCTCTGTTGTGGAGCCTCTTTAAAATTCTCTTTCTGCCCCTCTCTGTTTCCCCCCACTCTCTCTCTCTCTCTCTCTCTCAAAAAGAAAAAAAAGGGGGGGGGCAGTTATTTTTACCTGATACATCATGTTTGGCTCTCAGGAGAAAGATTGCAAAGCTACTAAATGGAAAAAAAAAAAATCACAATTTGAATAGACAGAACAAACATTAGAACCAGATAGGTCAGGGATGTTGAAATTATCAGAGTGGGCAGTGTAAACAGATCAAAATCCTTAGAATGGAAAAAAAAAAAAATCCCAAATCAAACAAACTAGAGGTAAAACAAGAAGAATGACTGGGGTTTAATAATACACTAGTCATGGCTGAGGAAAGGATCCCTGAGCTTGAAGGTTTATTAGTAGAGGTCTCCAAGACTGGAAACCAAAGAACCAAGACGGGGGTAGGGAGAACAAAATACCCAAGAACTGTGGGACAACTATGAACGTTATAACATACACATAATGGGAATACCAGAAGGAGAAAGAGAACAAGGAACAAAAATATCTGAAACAATGATTGAGTTTCCCCGATTTAATGTCAGATACAAAACCACAGGCCCAGGAGTATCAGAAAACAACACAAATGTCAAAAGTACACCTAGGTATATAATTTTCTAACTACTAAAAATAAAAAATAAAAAATCCTTTAAAAAGCCAGTCTATTGACCTAGATTTCTGTATCCTGTGATATTCTACTTCAAAGTGAAGGAGAAATAAAGATTTTCTTAAAAATGAGGAAATTTGTTTCCTGTAGACCTGCCTTGCTAGGTATGTTAAAAGCAACTCTTTAAAGAGAAAACACTGGGACGCCTGGGTTGCTCAGTCATTGAGTGTCTGCCATCGGCTTGGCAGGGCCCTGGGATCAAGCCCCACATTGGGCTCTCTGCTCAGTGGGAAGCCTGCTTCTCCCTCTCCCATTCCCCTGCTTGTGTTCCCTCTCTGGCTGTGTCTCTCTCTGGCTGTCAAATAAATAAATAAATAAATAAATAAATAAAATCTTTAAAAAAAGAAAACACTATAGGTCAAACTCTAGATAAGCAACATTAATGTATGTCATTAAAACAATAATGTACTTGGTGATATGTTTATATGTGTTATGTCTATAAATGACAGCAATAATACAAGGGCATGAAGGAAGGGATTATTTTGTTGTAAGGTACACATACTACCCATGAATTGATAGTGTTATTTGAGACCGGACTTGGTTTATCCATAAATGTTGATTGCTAACTCTAGGTTAACCTTTTTTTTTTTTTTAAACTGGAATTAAAGTATAACTTATATGCTAAAAAATGAAATTATATAATCTTCAATAAAATTCACAGAAGATAGTAGAAGATAAAATGAACAAAAAACCAGGGCAGCAAATAGAAAACCATAATAGATGTATGGTAATCCAACTGTACCAATAATGACTAAACATCGATAGTCTAAAAGCCCCAGTTAAAACACAAATTGTCTTTATGTATAAAGATGCATAGTGTAAGTAAACGGGTGGTGAAAATATACCATGCTAAGAGTAATCATAAAGAGCAAGAGTAGCTATATATATTGCACACAGAGCTGACTTCAGTGAGTAAAGTTGTCAGTGATGAAGGACATTACATAATGATAAATGGCTCAGTTGTCCATGAAGACCTATCAGTCCTTAAAATCTGTGTCTAACAAAGTGTCAAGACTGTGGTGAGGGAAAATCTGATAGAACTGTAGGAAAAATAGATAAACCCATTATTCTAGTTGGAGGCTTTGACAACTGACAACTTTTATCCAAATGGACTCACCTGGCAAGCAGAAAGTCAGTGGGACTATTATTTAAAATATACAAACAACTCTTAAGACTCAACAATATAAAAGCACCCTAACTGAAAAATAGGCCAAAGACCTTAGCAGATACCTCAGAAAAGAAATACACAATGTGCCCCTGTGGTAGGGGATGTTGATCATGGGGGAGGCCATGCATGCATGAGAGTAGGGATTATATGGGAAATCTCTGTACTTTCCTCTCATTTTTGCTATGAATGTAAAGCTAGTCAAAAAGTCTTAATAGAGATTTTTTTTAAATGCTTACTAATAGTATTTCAAACCAACTTAAATTTTCATTGAATCAAAGTAGGCCTACCAGAATGTGCTATCCCTCTCAAGAAATAACTGATCAAATTCTCCCTTGGACAAAAATTGCCATTGTTTGTAAGAAGCTGTTTCTCAAACTGATGTTACTTGATGATACTTGAAAATCTGAGACTGAATGTTTCTATTTTGGAGGGAGGCATTATGAGGATTTTCCCCTTTATATGCATGGGAAGTCTGATAACTTTGGTAATCAGGCTGTCAAGAGCTAAATTGTACACTGGGGCAATGAGAAAGGTCACGAGAGGCTGAAAACCCTCTTTCCAGACAATGTCACCATGAAGACTTTCTTCCCTGTTGTGGCTCAAGAGGGACTTTTAAAAATTGCAGTTCTTTTCCTCTTACAGTTCTTTATTTCTGCCACCAATGGTATTTTTTTTCTTTAATAACCAGTCTCAGTCATATGGTGCTTAATAAAAATCTATATTGTAAAACAAGTGCCTTGTTTCTTTAATCTTTTTAACTTAGATATTTCTGAGCAAATCATTGCTGATTATACTTTCAAATATCTATTAACTTTAATGAGCTTCTGTCATTCAGAACTTCAATTTTGCCTTCTCCTGGATATAGTTCATTTATTTTGATCACTAGTTATATACTATGGTATCTATCAGAAATTAAAATTTGTAAATACCCACAGGGAAAAATGGAAGGGAGTGATTTTTCAAGGATATCGCTCTCCTTCATTTTTGTTTTGTTTTAATTAAATGAAACCTTTACTGAAGTTTTCCAGAGCATTTAAACTGTAGTTCCATAGGACAAATGTCAAAATGCATTTATTCAGGAGTTTGGGAAATGAACAAGAGCCCCTTTGCTAAGCATAAGGTATGGTAGTTAAAAATTTAAGCTGAAGTTGGTAGGTACCTTTAATATTTAGTACTAATAGAATAATTACTCACTAAGCACATAAATGTGTACATTTACTATTCCTGCATGCAAGAAAACTTGTCATGGCCAGTGCCCTCACAGATCTCAGTCTCTGGAAGGGGTGTGTGTGTGTGTGTGTGTGTGTCACCAAGGGTAGCATTTATTCTGTACTATGTAATCTTATATACATATATCACCCCATGTGTACGTGATGAAGTGATTATCACTTTTGAAATTTCATTATTGTGAAGAAAAATAAAAACTGCTTTTACATTTTGGACAGATGGAAGAAATAAGTTTAAAAAATTTTGTTATCAGACATTTTTAAGGAATTTTGGTTTGGTTCTTTGTTTTCTCCTAGAAAGCATTTTTCCATCTCTTGGGAACATAACGGGAATGATTTCCCTAAATACCTTCAGCTATTCTTCAACTCCAGTGTCATTAACTGGTACAGAAAAATAATCTTCCTTAAAACTTACACAATCTTTCTGTGGTTGCTGAACTGTTAGACATAGTCCTAAGAAGAAGAGATGATATTCCACTGGGAAGTAACACTCTTAGAAATGTCTGCAGGCAGTGAATGAGTAACGTGAAAGATAAATTCAGTTGAGAAAGATACTACAAAAACCTGAAAAAAAAATAACTTTGTCAGAAACCAAATTAATTTCTGAAGACTTAAGTGTTTTAGTCTCTTATGTGGGAGTATTAATTTTCAGTTATCAATATATATATTTTTCTTCAGCATGCATGAGATTGTCTTAGCTATATCATCAGTCTGTCCTGAACGGACCCTTATATATTCAGAAAATATTTTAACTTCTCAACAGGGATTCAGAAAGACAAATGAGACTAGGAAAAAAAAAACAAAACAATCATGAAATACTGGAGATGAGCAAGGGAAAGGATGTTATCTAAACTCAAGGGGTGTTTTTGAATATTTCATTCCTATGATGAAGTTCTCCATTTATACATGTATTTTAAAAGAAAGAAAAATTCCCTTTGTCCTTTTCCGCTGAAATACTGAATAATAGGACTATTTATAAGATTGAAAGTTTATTTAGATTTTTTCTTTTTCGTTAAAATTATTTCATTTACATAATGCAAACACTCTTTATAAAATTATTTTCCTCATCCTGGGTGAGATTATTTTATTATAAAGATGTAGGTTTCTTAATTTTTAGATTGAGAAATTTTATACTTATTATGTAGTATGTACCTATTTTTAAGCCAAACAATGACTTAAACAATTTTGAAATACTATATTAAAGTTGTACATATTTTTCATATCATTATATTTATCACCTCAGGTAAAATTTAATTTGCATTTTAAGTCTCACAGGAAAGCCAAGACTGCCCATAATGAACTGTGTATGCTAATTACTCAGTGATTTAGCCTTTTAAACTTATAATGTAAGCATTTTCTACAAAACTTATAAAATCTATATATATCAAATATGTAAATAGCAGGTACTATGACAGGCTGAAACTTCTCTCTTCCCTCCACTAAAAGATGCTCAAATCTGATATATTCAAATAAGGAAAAATATTTTTTGTTTTAATACCTTTGAATTGTGTTCTACAGTTGTAATGTATAAAGCATTAACGATATGGAAATTAAACATGTTGTATTTAAGTTTTGTCCACATGGAGGATTCTTATAATCTTTAGCACTTACAGTAACAAATGGTGAATTGTCTACATGATTACTTTATAACAAAGTGTGGATAGTGATCGTTTTCTGTTTTGCAAGTCAGAAGAGTAACGATGCATTTTTTTTTCCAAAGGTTTTATTTATTTATTTGAGAGAAAGAGAGCACATGACGGGGGGAGGGTCAGAGGGAGAAGCAGACTCCCTGCTGAGCCGGGAGCCTGATGCGGGACTCGATTCAGGGACTGGATCATGACCTGAGCTGAAGGCAGTCGCTTAACCAACTGAGCCACCCAGGTGCCTAACGATGCATTTTCAAATGTCTAAATGCCAATGTAGAATTTCCTTACCAAAATGTTGGAAATACAAAGAATACATAAAATAATATTTTCTTTTTGTTTTGTTTTTATTTGAATTTCAGTTAACATATAGTTTAATATTAGCTTCAGGTGTAGAATTTAGTGATACATCAATTACATACATCACTCAGTGCTCATCACAACAAGTGCCCTCCTTAATCCCCATCCCCCATTTAACCCATCCCCCTGCCAATTCCCCTCCAGTAACCCTCCATTTGTTCTCTATAATTAAGTCTTTTTCCTGGTTTGCCTCTTTTTTATTTCCTCCTATGTTCATCTGTTTTGTTTCTTCTATTCCACATACAAGTGAAATCCAGTGGTATTTGTCTTTCTCTAAACTTATTTTGCTTGGCATAATACACCCTAGCTCCATCCTCATCATTGCAAATGGCAAGATTTCATTCTCTTTGGCTCAGTAATATTCCATTGTGTGTATTGATACCACCTCTTTATCCATTCATCAGTGGATGGACCTCTAATCTTTTCCCATAATTTGGCTATTGTTGATAATGTTGTAAACATTGGGGCGCATGTGTCCATTTGAATTAGTATTTTTGTATCCTTTGTAGTAGTGCAATTGCTAGATCATAGGATAGTTTCAACAGTTTGCATTCCCACCAACAGTGTAAGAGGGTCCCCCTTTTTCTAAATCCTCACTAACAACATTTTTCCCTGTGTTGTTGATTTTAGCCATTCTGACTGGTGTGAGTTAATATCTCATTGTAGTTTTCATTTGCATTTCCCTGATGATCAGTGATGTTGAGCATCTTTTCATGTGTCTGTTGGCCATCTGGATGTCGTCTTTGGAAAAACGTCTATTCAGGTCCTCTGAGCATTTTTAAGTTGCTTGTTTTTTATGTGTATGTTGAGTTGAATAAGTTCTTTATATATTTTAGATACTAGCCCTTTATCAGATAGATCATTTGCAAGTATCTTCTTCCATCCTGAAGGTTGCCATTTAGTTTTGTTGATTGTTTCCTTCACTGTGCAGAAGTTTATCCTGATGAAGTCCCATAGTTCATTTTTGCTTTTTTTTTTCCTTGTCTCAGGAGACCTATCTAGAGATTGCTACAGGCAATATCAAAGAGGTTACTGCCTGTATTGTCTTCTAGAATGTTTATGGTTTTAAGTCTCACATTTAAGTCTTTAATCCATTTTGAATTTATTTTTGTCTGTGGTATAAGAAAGTGGTTCAGTTTCTTTTCCATGTTGCTGTCCAGTTTTCTCAACACCATGTGTTGAAGAGACCATCTTTTTTCCCAATGAATATAAAAAAATAAAGCTATTAATCACAAGGAAAATTCTTTTAAAAAGTATCAATGTTAATGTAATATATATCAATATATACACAAAATGATAATCGGAAGGAAAAATCATGATTCTAACATGTATCTAAGATCTTACTTATTTAGATTATAATCAAAATATTAAAAACACACATACATCCATATAATCCAAATATTAAAAACACACGTAAAATAAGTCAAGGCTTTGTACACAGAACAGAATTAGGTTATTTTTTATAAAGCAGTTTGGGGTTTATTGAGATGGCATGACACTGTTTTACTGTAAAGATGAGTTTTGATTAAAAATGTACTGATGAAGCTTTGCACAGTAGTAGTATCGTAGCCAATGAGGTTTATCCGAGGCATGATTATTGCTAATTGAACACTTTTCCTAAAAACGTACTGATGAAATAATAGGAAGAGACAATATTGTGAATTTATTAATTTTTTCTCAAAACGGCAGTCTTCCCCATGCTGCCAAATAAGATCTGAGAAAAAAGGAGCTCAGATAACTAAACTACATCACTAGAGAGAGTTTTGAACCATGTGTGTCATATGCTATCTTTAAGTGACAACATGAATAATAAGTACACCTCAAATACAGCTAGCAGGAGAAAGCATTTTCATGTATGTAGTAACCATAAAAACCCAGAAAGTATGGTGCATGGGTTCATCTCAATTTGGATACTACCATAAAGATAAATGCAGTTGATTTTCTGGAAATTAAAAGTATATCATTCACACATATAGTTAAATGAGAAATATTTGGTAAGAAATATGTGTGGTCCTGATGTAGCAATCAAAGTGATTAATCTGCATCAACCAAAATAATGTGAGGGAGGGTTTACTTCAAGTATTTAATATTTTCAGTGTGTTTTCTAACTTGTTTCTCAAGGGTCACTGTTTTTCTTTTATACTAATGTATATACATATTTCAAGAATATTCTGATCTAAGTGCCAGACCAGGAGATTTGCTTGTAGGAATAATTTCTCTTTTGATAAACTAGATAGGATTGCGTCTAGGAGGAGATTGAGGAGCAACTGAATAAAAATGGAAGAGCAAATACGGGTTGTCTGGTTTGCAGAAAAAGGAACTTCCCTTGTAGTGGATCAGGGAGCAGAGTTTATAACAAAACAGATACATGTACCAAAAAACTTGATTTAATTTTGTGTATGAGGTAACTTAAGGACCCATTTATTTTCTAGTTATGTATCGGTGCCAATACCTTCTTTCAAATAACTTATTCATGGTCTCTGTATTAAACCAACATCTTTATAATAGTTGAATTCTCTTCTATCTGCTTGATTTCCGATATGTATCCTGTGATCTATTTTTTTGTCGTCCTTAGGGCATGTGATCACACAGATTTTATCATATATTCTGCTAGCTGGTAAGGCAAGATTCCTAACCTAATCTTAGTTTTAGTTCACTTTATAATCAGATTTTTAAAGAAGTTTTCAATTCCAGTTAGTTAACGCACATTGTAATACTAGTTTCAGGTGTGCAGTATAGTGATTCAATACTTCTACCCAACACCCAGTGGTCATCACAAGCGTACTCCATATTTTAAGATTTTTTTTCTAAGACTGAGAGACAAAATTTTAATTAGAATCAATGGATTTATATCACTTGAAAGAAATGCACAGAGAATACATAAACATGGTATATCGTGCTAATTGTTCAGACCTTATTTTACATTTCATTATCACTTCATATTCTTCATATAGGTCCTGATATATTCTACTGACATTTCTAAATACTTGTACTTAGAAATGAAAATGAGAATAGGTCTTATTTGTTCAAGTAGACAAACCTATTTTTTGTAGAATATTTCTGTATCCAGCCACCTTATCACATTTTAAAAATTATTCAGTTTGTGAAATACTGTTGGATTGGTCAGGTATAAAAACAGATCGGCAAAAATTATTTCTTTTACTGGTTATTTTGTGTGTGTTTGCATAAATTTTCCAGAAACTTAGACTATTTTAAATGATGGCAATGCATAGTATTTATCCCAAGTGAAGTGGTTTAATTTTTTTGTCAGCTTTTAATAACCTTTCAAATATGTTGTACGTAGGATTCTACTTAGTCTTTATATAACATAATTTATATTTTTAAATGCTGATATTATATAGTAACTTTTTAATACATATTAATGTTATTAAAAGTCCCATTAGTTTGGAATGATGTACTGTCTTCGTTACTGCTTTTATTTCACTTATTTCATTGTTGATTTAACTAAAAAATAAGATTGTGTACATTTTTGCTTATGTTATTTTATGTTAGTATTATTCCTATCAGTTTCCCCTATAATCAGAAGAAAATTTTATGCCCTAAAGTAAAATCGACTTTGTTTTACCATCCTGGGTGATCTCATAGTCTGCAGGGTCCAGGCACCTGAGCACCCAAGGAGGAGCTCCAGTCTTTCTATCTCCAGCCATCCTCATCCAGGCCATCCAGTTTCCTTAATCTTGAGTTTTTGGTTAGCTTTCCATTTCCTATATGAAAATTAGGCCCAGTCCTCAAATTTCAATCTGCTTTTCTGGAACCTCAGTGCATTGGAACTTGACTTTGCCTGTGCCCCCACCTCCACCCCCCACTCCCCACCCTGTCAGGAGGCTGTGGTTTAAGTCCTCAGTCCATAAACTATCCCTTTATTTAGACGGAGTCAATTATCAGATCTAAAGCTTTCAATAAGCCTCCATATATTTTACCTCAACCTTATGACAAGAGCATTATCTGTTCTCAGTCTTCATCAAGACTTATAGATCATAAGCCTTTACCTTTCATGTGAACAGACAGTTACCATTTTGGAGGTTCTGCCTACTTGGCCCAATTCATCTAATCTTCCTTGACTTTTCCAGTAAAAGTATTTTTGAAGTTTCCAAAGGTTATGTGTTGACAGGGAGTTTCTATGAAAAGAAATGAATTCTTGAGATTTAAAAAAAAAATGCACAGACTTATTTTACCTAAAGAAACTGTTAACTCCATCCCAAACATGTAAAAAAAAAAAAAAATAGCCTGTAACTCATGATTTACACATATCAATGCCTTTGATTAAGCACCTTCCATGTGTCTTACACAATTATGTTCTTGAAGCTGATGTTACAGCAGTGAATATCTGTTCTTGTGATACCTAAATTGAGAGAGGAGGACATATTAGACATGTAAACAGATAAATTGACATTTCAGATAGTGATAAATGCTATGAGAACATAAAAACATGGAAAAATGCTAGAGTTATGATGGAAATTTTTAATTGGTCTACTCAAGGTTGGTCTAAACAAAGAAATGACATTAGAACTGAAACCAAGAAGCAGCCAAATACATGTAGATATGAGAATAAAGAATTCTAGGAAGAGAGATATCCAGGTTTAGAAGAAATCTAATAAGCATATTGCACATGAAAAACAAAATGATCCCCTGGCTAGAACATAGAAAAGAGAGGGGAACAGGTCCGCCCCTGTCAGGACACGCAGGTCATAACAGGGAGTTTCAAGGTTTTGGAAATCTAATAGGTATTCTTTAGCTAATACATGATTCTTTTATATCTTAGTATTAACTTTATTTGGAAAAATACAATATAAGGGAGTATCACATGAGTTGTTTTCATATTATGCTAAAGGTGCTATTTTTTTTTTTTACCTTGGACTTGGATATTTTTTATATAAACAATTATGTATTCTCCATCAGTTACTGCATACATCTATTTATCACCGTTTTTAACATACTCAATTTACACAGACCTTGTATGTCAACAAAAAATTTTCCCAGTGGGATTCTTATCTTTTCAGTTATACATATCTTTGGCATATACAACAGAAGATTTGGACATTGAGTCTATAGGAGGCTTAGGTTAATCTTTGCTATTGGGCTTCCACAGGACAGAATCTGAGACAGAACTTCTATTAACTCTCTCCTTCCTATTTTCTTTGAAAGATTTTATTTATTTATTTGACACAGAGAGAGAGAGAACAAGTAGGTAAAAAGGCAGGCAGAGGGAGAGGGAGAAGCAGGCTCTCCGCTGAGCAGGGAGCCCAATGTGGGGCTCAATCCCAGGACCCTGGGATCATGACCTGAGCTGAAGGCAGCGGCTTAACCGACTGAGCCACCCAGGTGCCCCCTTCCTATTTTCTATCGCCATCATTGATATCAGGTCACCAATTGTGATGTCATCATAACTTGTCTTCAGAGAACAGTCTCTGCAGAACATTTCATGGGTACTGATATTTTGGTAACCAATGAACCATGCCATACCTGGTTATAAACTAGGTCTTATGGACGATGTTGAAGTAAATCACATAGAATACAGGCTCTTTAATATCCCGAACTTTGCATTTCTTTGTATATACTATACAAAGTAAGAACTGATATTGTAAATTAATATACACTGAGTAGTTTTCAATCAACCAAGCAAGCTATTAGTCACTTCACACTTTTTTTTTTAAGATTTTATTTATTTGAGAGAGAGAGAGAGCAAGTGGGTGGAAGAGCAGAGGGAGAGGGACAAGCAGACTCTGGTGAGTGCACAGCCCCGTGTGGGCTCACAACCCTGAGATCATTACCTGAGGGGAAATCAAGAGTCAGATGCTCAACTGACTGAGCCACCAGATGCCCCAGGCACTTCACTCTTCCAGTATCATACATTGAATTCAGAAATTCTATTTTATGTACTCCTAAAATACTAGATATACTCTACCAATATTTTCTTTTGTTCTTTGTCTATCATGATCAGCTTCCTCACAAATTCCTAAGGTAGCCAGAAGTATAAATTGATTAATTTTGCAATTATTTTACGGAGTCTGAGAACCTTCATCCTGAAAGATTAGTCCATATAGGGACTGGGTCTGAAAGGTTAGAAGTGTGTCTGGAAGCAATGAAATTTGGTCACAGTGGGTCCCAATAGGAATTGGCTCTCATACAAGTAAATAATCAGATGAGATATGTGATTTTTAAAGTATAATTATAATGTTATATTTCAGATGTACAGCATAGTGATTGAACAATTCTGGTATTCAATGCTTACTGTGCCACCATACAATATTATTACAATATTTTTTTACTATATTCCCTATGCTGTACTTTACATCTCCATGACTTATTTTATAATTGGAAAATTGTACCTCTTAATCTTCACCATTTTCCCATCTCCCACTTACCTTCCTTCTGGCATCCACCAGTTCTCTGTATTCAAGAGTCTGTTTTTGTTTGTTTGTTTCTATCTTTCTTTCTTTCTTAGACGCCACATATAAATCATATAGTATCTTTGATGTATTTCACTTAGCATAATACTCTAAAGGTCCATTCATACTGTAGCAAATGTCAGTATCTCATTTTTTATAGCTGAGTAATATGCCATTGGATATACATATATCCATATACATACTGTACTTTTTTATTTTTTATTTTATGTTCAGTTAGCCACTGAATAGTACATCATTAGTTTTTGATGTAGTGTTCAATGATTCATTAGTTACGTATAACACCCAGTGCTCATCACAATATGTGCCCTCTTTAATACTCATCACACTGTTTCTCACTCCTCCCACCCCCCTCCCCTCTGAAACCCTCAGTTTGTTTCCCAGGGTCTATAGTCTCTCATGGTTCGTCTCACTCTCTGATTTCTCCCCCTTCAGAATTTTTTAAAGATTTTTTTTATTTATTTATTTATTTATTTATTTATTTATTTATTTATTCATTTATTTAATTTTATTTGACACAGAGAGAGAGAGCACAAGCAGGGGGAGGGGAGGAGGAAGAAGCAAACTCTCCACTGAGCAGGGAGCCCAACACAGGGCTGATCCCAGGATCCTGAGATCATGACCTGAGCTGAAGGCAGACACTTAACCGACTGAGCCACACAGATGCCCCATACAACACTTAGTTTTTCATCTGTTAATGGACACTTGAGTTGCTTCCATCTTTTGGCTATTGTAAATATGCTACAATGAATATAGGAATGCATATATTTTCAAATTCGTGTTTTTATTTTCTTTGGGTAAATAATAAATGGTGGAATTACTAGATCATATAGTATTTCTATTAACTTTTTGGGAAAATTCCATACTGTTTCCACAGTGGCTGCACCAATTTACATTCCCACCAATAGTGTACCAGGGTTCCCTTTTCTCTACTTTCTCACCAACTTTTGTTGTTTGTTGCCTTTTGGTACTAGTAATTTTGACTGGGGTGAAGTGATATCTAATTGTGGTTTTACTTTGTATTTCCCTGATGCCTAGTGATGTTGAGTATCTGTCATGTGTCTGTGGACCATCTGTATATTTTCTTTGGAAAAGGTTCTATTCAGATCCTTTGCACATTTTTGATCAGACTGATTTTTTTTTGGGGGGGTATGATAAGATGTGTGAGTTATTTATATATCTTGGATATGAATCTTTTATCAGATATACCATTTGCAAACATCTTCTTCCATTCAGTACGTTTCCTTCTTTTTTTTTTTTTTTTTTTCATTTGTCAATGGTTGCCTTTGGTGTAGTCCCAATAGTTTATTTTTGCTTTTTGTTTCCCTTGTCTTAGTATATCTATTTACAAAATGTTGTTAAGGCCAATGTCCATGAGATTATAGTTTGTTTTCTTCAGGATTTTTATGTTTTCAGGTCTCATATTTAGGTCCTTAATTCATTTTGAGTTAATTTTGTGTATGGTGTAAGAAAGTGGCCCAGTTTCATTCTTTTGCATTCAGCTGTTCAATTTTTTCAACACTGTTTATAAAAAATGCTGTTTTCCCCATTGAATATTCTTGCATTCTTTGTCATAGATTAATTGGCCCAATGGATGGATTTCATACTGGACTTTCTATCAGATTCCATTGATCTATTTGGCTCTTTTTTGTTGTTGTTATTTTCTTTCTTTTTTCTTCCTCTGCTCCCTCCCCCCCACAGTGGTCAGTACCATATTGTTTTGGATTACTATAGCTTTGTAGTACATCTTGAAATTTGAGATTGTGATACCTCCAGCTTTGTTCTTCCTTCTCAAGTTTACTTTGGCTCTTCTGGGTCTTCTGTGGTTCCTTATAAATTTTAGTCATTTTAGTTCTGTGAAAAATTCTGTTGGTATTTTGTTAGAGAGTACATTGAAACTGTAGATTTCTCTGGGTACTATGGACATTTTAACAATCTTCCAATCCATGAGTACAGTATATCCTTCTATTTGTTTATGTCGTCTTTAATTTCTTTCAGAAATATCTTACAGTTTTCAGTGTATAGGTCTTCCACCTCCTTGAGTTATTCCTAAGCATTCCATTCTTTTTGGTGCAATTGTAAATGAGATTGTTTTCTTAATATTTTTTTCCACTCAAGTATTACTATATGGAAATGCAAACAATTTCTTTTTTTTTTTTTTTAAAGATTTCTATTTATTTATTTGAGAGAGAGAATGAGATAGAGCATGAGAGGGGGAGGATCAGAGGGAGAAACAGACTCCCCACTGAGCAGGGAGCCCAATGTGGGACTAGATCCTGGGACTCCAGGATCATGACCTGAGCCGAAGGCAGTTGCTTAACCAACTGAGCCACCCAGGTGCCCCGCAACCAATTTCTGTATATTAATTTTTATCCTGAAAATTTACTGAATTCATGTGTTAATTCTAATGGGTTTTTAATGGAGTCTATTGTTTTTAATATATGGTGTTATGGTCATCTGCAAATAGTGACATTTTTCCTTCTTTCTTACCAATCTGTATGTTTTTGTTTTTGTTTTTGTTTTCTTGTCCGATTGCTATAGCTAGGACTTCCAGTACTAAGTTGAATCAAAGCAGTGAGAATGGACATCTTTGTCTTGTTCTTGATCTTAGAGAAAAAGCTTTCAGTTTTTCATCATTAAATATGATGTTATCTGAGTTTTTCATTTATGGTCTTTACTATGTTGAGATATGTTCCTTCTCTATCCATTGACAGTTTTTATCATGAACAGATGTTATACTTTGTCAAGTGATTTCCAGCATCTATTGAAATAATATGGTTTTTATCCTTGCTTTGTTAATGTGATTTATCACATTGATTTGCTAATATTGAACCACTATTGCATCCCTGTAATAAATCCCCATTTTAATGTATTGTTGAATTTGATTTGTTAATATTTTGTTGAAGATTTTGTATTTATGTTCATTAGTGATATTGGCATGTAGCTTTCTTTTGATGTAATCTTTAGTTTTGGTATAGGGTAACTGTTGGCCTTATAGAATGAATTTGAAATTTCCATTCCTCTTCTATCTTTTGGAATAGTTTGAGAATAACAGATATTAAGATTTCTTTAAATGTTTGGTAGAATTGACCTGTGAAGCCATTTGGTCCTGGGATTTTGTTTGTTTGGGGTTTTTTGATAATTGATTCAATTTCATTGCTGGTAATCAGTCTGTTCAAGCTTTCTATTTCTTCCTTCCTTAATTTTGGCTGGTTACATTGCTGTGCCTTCCAGATTGCTGATATATTCTTCTGCATCCTCTAATCTGCTTTGATTCCATCTAATAGATTTTTTCATTTCAGTTACTTTTCAACTTTTACTGTTTTTTTTTAATACTCTATATCTCTTCATTAAAGTTTTCATTGAGTTTATCCACTCATCTCACGTCTTCTGAGTGTCTTTATGACCATTACTTTGAACTCTTTATCAGGCATATTATCTCTATTTCATTAAACTCTTTTTTTTTTTCCATGATTTTGTCTTGTTCTTGCATTTGGGACATATTCCTCTATCTTTTCATTTTATTGAACTCTAGGTTTGTTTCTATGTATTAGGTTAGGCCAGCTATGTCTCCTGGTCTTGAAAGTAGCATCCCTGTGTAGAAGAGATCCTGTGGTGCCCTATAGCACAATCTCTCCTGGTCACCAGAATGAGGCACTCCTGGGGTGTCCCCATGTGAGCTGCATGTGCCCTCCTGTTGTGGTGAATGACAATTGCTTTCAGTTCAACCTGCAATTTCCTGTTTTGTATGCTGTGGGTACACTGAGTAGGGTTTTCTTCCGTCCTCTTGAGAGACCTGACTGTGGTGGCCACTGTTCTCTTGATGGATGGAGATGGCACTCAACCTAGCTGTCTGCAGTTTGCTTTTGATACAGTTGGAAGCATACAGGAGGGTAGGGCTTGCCTCCCTGTGCAGTCAGCTAAGAAACCCAGCTGCAAGACTTTCAAGTGTGCTGGTGTGTGGAGATCTCCATACACCCCACCCCATCCCCACCCCCACCACTTACCCAGGACAGGAGTCTCTTTGTTATGGTGCAGGTCCTGACTGAGGCTGCCTACTGGGTAGGAGTTGCTTGGAGGGATGCCTGCTGAGGTGGGCAGGTTGAGAGGGGCAGGTCTGCAGGGGAATGCCAGGGTGGGGCACACAGTGATGGCAAAGTATTTTGAGATTGTTAAAACTGGCTTCTGTATGTGTCCAGTTACTTAGCCTGAGTGATGGCAAGAAAATGACATCAGTCATCACTTTTGTTCCTAGAGAGATCTCCTGCAAATCCTTGCTCCTCCAGCACAGGTTCTAAGATTAATCTATAAATCCACTTCATGTATACCCCAGGCACTTTTCAAACGGCTGTTTCTGTGTTGTTTTGGTTTCAGCTATCCAGTGTGCTGGCTTTCTAAGGGAAAGTACTCAATTTTCTATTGCTCTGGATCTCTAGGAGTTAAGTCTCACTGATTTTCAAGGCTAGACATTATAGAGACTTCAGTTACCAGTGACAGTCCTCATGGTCAGAGGTGCTTGGTGTGGAGCATGATCCCCTTATTCCTCTGTTCTTGGGATGTCTCTCCTGTTTGTGGTAGTCACATGAGAAGTGTGGATTGTTACCATTTCTCTGCCCCTCCAATCCTTTTCAGAGTTGCCTTTTCTCTATGACTAGCCATGGAAAATCTGTTCCGCCATTCTTTAGGTCATTTTCAGAGTTGATTACATAGATATAGTGGTTGCCTTGGTGTGTCTATGGGACCAGTGAGCTCAGGATTCGTATATTCCACTAGCTTCTCTAGCTGTCTCTTAAGGATGGCATTTTTTATCAGAAAACACTTATTGTAAATATCAATCATGTACTAAAAGTAAAATATAATCCTGGGGGAGGACACTCTTCTATAGCATTGTAACCAACAGGTTGTTGTAAAAATTCAGAGGGAAATTTGCTATCAATGATTTCTATAACATGTTTTAAAAGTTGAGACTTGTCAAAAAACATTCAGACAGTATAGCATGAATCTACCAGTAGGCTGTAAAGTTGGTCACTATATGGAAATTTATTCCCTCTTTACTACGCTATCTGGAAAAATCTTACAATCCTGGTTTAGAACAAGTTTTCTGCCAGAAATAATTTCCTGTTACCTGTGAATAAAAATGAATCTCCTGGATAATTTAAACAAAGTATATGTTTCATAATATTTAATTCCTGCTAGAAATATTGAATTAAGGTTTCATCTATATCAATTTACATGTTTAGTGTTTTCTGTATAATTTTAGAAGGAACCTCTTGTATATAATGCAATGTATCAGATCACTGAAACAAGTAGGTAGATTTTTTTTTTTTTAAGATTTTATTTATTTGACAGAGAGAGACCTAGCAAGAGAGGGAATGCAAGCGGGGGAGTGGGAGAGGGAGAAGGAGGCTTCCCACTGAGCAGGGAGCCCAGTGTGAGGCTCAATCCCAGGAATCTGGGATCAGGACCTGAGAGGAAGGCAGATGATTAATGACTGAGCCACCCAGGTGCCCCAAAAAGTAGGTAGATTTTGGGGGGAAAATATATATACTGACCTATAATTTTCAAGTACTAAATTATGTCCAACTAACAATCTTTAGGGTTAGTTCATAATTTAATGCCAGGGCCTATGATCAACATTCATCCAGAAATATGTTCCTTGCACAAATGCATAATTTATAAGTCATTTGTAGCCAGCTTTGTGGTTGAAAACTTGCTTGTGTTAATAAATGGAATATGAATGGGGCACCTGGCTGGCTCAGTCAGTAATGAGTTCAAGCCCCACACTGGGTGTAGAACTTACTTAAAAAAAAAAAAAAAAAAAAAAAAAAAAGCATGGAAACAGATTATACTATAAATAGGATTAAGGAGCATATATCAATTAGCTGAAATAATTGAATTATTTTTAGTCTAGTTGTAAATTAGATAAAGAATTGTGAACTTTTAAATAAAGAAGCTTGTAATATAAAGATAAGTCATATTTTTAAAACTTGTGAAATGGAAGAACAATAAAAATAGAAAAACAAAAGAACTGAAAAGGTCTTTGTCATGAGAAAAGAGACTATGTACTGGTTTACTGTATAAATAATGAGCTTTTACCACTTCACTTTCTCAGGCCTGCAGCCCTAATGAAATGAGTAGGATATCTGTGTGTATGTATGCAGCTACCCACCTACCTATACATGGACATAGAGAAATGAACACACCTGAATACGTATATGTATATGTGTGTCCACCATAAATTCCCAAACCTGAGCACCAAAACCTGCAAGGTTTACCCACCCACCATCACTCTTCATGCCACAAAGTAAAGAACACAGTTAAGGGAAGGAATGAAGGAAAATTTTTCTGTGTGGATTTAATCAGATTCTCCAAACTCTGGGAAGATAATGGATGCTGGAAATTAGAAAGTGGGCCTCTATTTGTAATAGCAGGAGAAAAAAAGTCTTAAATAGATTAAGCCTGTAGTATAAAGCTGGACCAGCCTTCCTCTGGTATAAAACAAATAATTCATTCAACTTCCGTTTTTGATACTGCAGACAAACAATTAAGACAGAGGCTTTGCCCTCAAGAAACTCTGCCTTAGCAGTTTTATTTATTTATTTATTTATTTATTTATTTAAAGATTTTATTTATTTATTTGACAGAGAGAAACAGCGAGAGAGGGAACACAAGCAGGGGGAGTGGGAGAGGGAGAAGCAGGCTTCCTGCAGAGCAGGGAGCCCTATGTGGGGCTCGATCCCAGGACCCTGGGATCATGACCTGAGCCGAAGGCAGAGGCTTAACGACTGAGCCACCCAGGCGCCCCTCCCTTAGCAGTTTTAAAAGCACTGCAGCTTCCTGGAATAATAGTGAAACTTTCTACTTCTCTTCCAGAAAATAAATTCTAGAAGTGGACCTTTCTACTTTTCTTCCAGAAAATGAACTCTAGAATTTTCCTTGGGAAATCATTCCTCACTATTACCTCATTTCTTTTGAGTGGAATTGACCACTTCCTTCTTATTTCTAAGTATATCTCATATTTTCTTAATAAATATTACATACACTGAGCCATGGTGGGTGATTTAAAGATACACATGTGTGAAACAAGTTGATTTGATCTGAGTGAATATAAAGATTTTTCATTATAAAAGGTAAATTTCTATCTTCCCTTTGGACTTGCTGGCATAAGGCTGTGACTTTTAAGTTGTCATGGGCATAGAAAAGAGGACTTATACCTTATGATATGTAAGAAGGGAGCCAGCTTCAAGGATATAGAGCTGATAATGACTTTGGTGTTACAGGGTGAGCCCTACTATTGTCTCTGCTAGAAGTATTGACTTTCCTGTGCAATATTCATTCCTTGAACAAATGAATTTTCTTTTAAGCCATTAGATGGATTTCTAGCATTTATCTCTAAGAATATTGACAAAATAAATTTTCAGCTGGGAGTCTGAAGAAGTGAAACATGCATAAAATAAGCAATTTAATCACCCCAAATAGTAAAAAGTAGGGGCTAGGATCAATGAGCAAACGGAAGATATATGCTTTTATATAATAAAATTTGAATAGAAGACAAGGCAATGTCTAATGACAATTCTTAGGCTCTTTTAAAAAACAAAATTCAACTGAGTCAATTTTAAAGATTGTATTAGCTTTTTTTTTAATGATTCGTGAATTGGGTAGCATCCCATCTAGCAGATAAAAAGGAGCCCTGAAAAGCTGTACAAAATGAAAGGCTTATAGGCAGAAAGGAGTGACGCAAGGAATTTACCAGCAAAAAATGAACTTTTTTGTTGGAAAGTCAGCTTCCTTTAGGGGACAACAGGAGTTTATCAGGTAGATTGTTTTACTAGTGTTGGCCAGGGAGAGTTTGAAATCATAAATTAGGTATTAAGCTTTGATTTAATGATGTGGGCTTAACACAAGTAATTCTATTTTGTGTTTGTTGTCTCCTTTTTAATACACCAACATACAACTAGATAGATAGTGCGAAAAACAACAACAAAAGAATTTCAACCCTGGTGCTATAAATACAACAAAGAAAGGAATGATGGGAAATTTAACAAAAATCAAGAAATAGACCATGCCCAAGGAGATCTATTAGAGCACAATGCACAAGTATATTTTGTTACTGAAATATAGTATAATATCAGTGTTAAAAGAGAAATACAAAAATATACATTCAAAGAAAATTTCAAATTTAGAAACATGATCATGGAAAACATTGATTTTAGTAATATATGTAGAGGAGGAAAATTAATCCTCCTTCTAGCCTTCTGGGTTCTTGGCTGAGACCCATCATCCCATCCCCAACCCCCAGATTTATAGGAAAAAAAAAATAATAGCATGTATACCTCCTTTATGTAGGAGGTCATTTATGGGAGGTTACCAAGAAAAGCATAGTAAAAAGGGGTATAGTTGTTATGAAGGTTTAAGTCTATGTCGTCTTCATTGATAAGAGTTTCTACAGTTTTAGTCATCCTTTTCTTCCTGGACAGAAAGGGAGATCTCCTTACAAATGGAGACTACCCTTATAAATCTTGAAAGTAACTACCGTTTTTCAGTGCTTTTTTTGTCTGCTGTTTCTTAAAAATAATATACTCAAAATAATCCTTATGCCAAAGAGGCATATTTGGGATGGCATATTCTTTCCTCTTCATATATTTTAGAAACTCCAATTGAAATGGAGAGAGAGTTAATGATTCTATTTAATAGGAGTCCATGGTATACACAGGGATTGGGGGAAAATTAAAAGGTTATTTGAAGCTATAGTTTGAGATAACTAAGTGAAGCTGAGGTATTTATATATATATTATATATAAGCTACAGTTTGTTTTTTAGAAAAGGTGTGATGAATACTATTCTTAATATATTTAATGCAAGTATTTTGAAGAACTTCCAGGGTCTCTAAGAGGAGATATGCTTATATGGTTGTCTGGGTTAAAAACTTAGGTAACAGGCACAAATTCTGTGTGTCTGTGTTTGTATTTATGGGAGTAATTCTATTTTGGAGGGATGAGATTTTAACCATGAGTAAAATACAGGGAAAGAAATGAAAGATGAGTACAAAATGCTGCTTCAGACAACAGAAATAAGGAATAGATGGATAGAAACAAAGACCTGTAAATAAAAATAGGACATATCAAAACTTAGGAAGAAATATAGTTGTGATGTTTCAAACAGATGTTGGTTAATATATTTTCTTTTTAATTTCAAAACCTAGAAATCCAACTCAAATATGTGGCTATAATATAATTGTCGATGTACTTGTTTATGAACCACCTAATTCTAAAATACCTTTTCAGAAAACTCTGTAGGCAACTCTGTAGAGAGAAATTCTAGTGAGTTATGTCATATATTATTACTGACTGAGATAATAGGGAAAATTAAAATTCAGATATAAAATCTCTCCTGGAATTTTAGGAAAATTTAATTGGAAAGATGTGAAGATTCAGAGATTTATCAAATCAGTTATGTTTGCAAAATATCACATGGACATTGCATAATAATTAATGTAAATAGTTTGGAGTCTGTTTATTAGTTACAATAGCACTAAGTCCACTACCAGCCAGAGCATAATTTTGCCCTGACTTTTTATTATAATAAGGCACTTAACATAAAATATACTCTCCAAATGCTGTATTATACACTTAATATTTTAACTATATGCACAATATTGTAACACAGATCTCTAAAATGTGTTCATCTTATATAACTGAAACTTATACCCCTTGTAAAGCAACTCCCCATTTCTATCACCAGCCCCTAGCAAGCAACCACCATTCTATTCTTTGCTTATATGAGCTTGACTATTTTAGATAACTCATGTAAGTTTCTTTTTCTGTGACTATTTTGTTCTTTTTCACTTAACATAACTTCCAGGTTCAACCATTCTGTCATATATTACAGATATCCTTTCCTTTTAAGGCAAGGATAAAATATAAATATAATATAATGTAATTTAATATAAATATAATATAAAATATATTTTATATTAATCCTTTTAATATTCTATTGTACATATTTATCACATTTTCTTTACCCATTTTTTGATAAATATTTAGATTGGCTAACTCTTTTGGCAATTACAATAATGCTTCAATGAACACGGAAATGCAAATATTTTCTTCAAGATCTTGTCAAATTTTTTAAGTGGGATTGCTAGATCATGTGGTAGTTCTATTTTTATTTTTTGTTTCAAGTTTTCATTTAAATTCTAGTTATTTAACATACAGTGTAATATTGGTATCAGGAGTAGAATTTAGTGATTCATCAGTTGCATATAACACCCAGTACTCATCACATCAAATGCCCTCCTTAATATTTATCACTCATTTAGCCCATCCATCTGCCCATTGCCCCTCCATCAACCCTGTTTGTTCTCTACTGTTCAGAGTCTCTTATGGTTTCCCTCTCCCCCTTTTCCCCCCTTCTGCTGTGTTTGTCTGTTTTGTTTCTTAAATTCCACATATGAGTGAAATCAAATAGTATGTGTCTTTCTCTGACTTATTTTGCTTAGCATAATACACAGTAGCTCCATCCAAGTCCCTGTAGATGGCAGAATTTCATTCTTTTTGATGGTTGAGTAATATCCCTGTGTGTGTGTGTGTGTGTGTGTGTACGTACGTACGTATGTACCACATTTTCTCCATTCATTAGTTGATGGACATTTGGGCTCCTTCCATAATTTGGCTATTGTTGATAATGATGCTATAAATATTGGGGTGCAGGTATCCTTTTGGATCATCATTCAACCTTTGGGTAAATAGTAATGCTATGCTGGATTATAAGGTAGTTCTATTTTTAACTTTTGAGGAACCTCCATACTGTCTTTCAGAGTGGCTGCACTTTCCCACCAACAGTTTTACGTTCCCACCAACAGTACAAGAGAGTTTCCTTTTCTCTGAATCCTTGCCAATATCTGGTGTTTCCTATATTGTTAATTTTAGCCATTTGACAGGTGTGAGGTGACAGCTCATTGTAGTTTTGATTTGTATTTCCCTGATGATGAGTAATGTTGAGCATTGTTTCATGTGCCTGTTGGCCATTTGTGTGTCTTCTTTGGAGAAATGTCTGTTCATGTCTTCTCACTATTTTTAATTGGATTATTTGGGGGGAGTTTGGTGTCTAGTTGTATAAGTTCTTTTATTTTTAAGATATTAAGTTATTATTGGCTATATCTTTGCAAACAGCTTCTCCCACTCACTAGGTTGCATTTATGTTTTGTTGATGGTTTCCTTTTCTGTGCAAAAAGCTTTTTAGTTTGGTATAGTCCCAATAGTTTATTTTTGCTTTTGTTTCCTTTGTCTGAGGAGTCCTATCCATAATATGTTATTAAGAGTAAGAGATGACTGTTTATAAAACTCCTAAAAGAAAATATAGTTTTAGGTCTCAAAATTATGTCATTAATCCATTTTGAGGCTTTTTTTTTTTTTTTTGGTATTGTGTAAGAAAGTGGTCCAGTTTCACTCTTTTCCATGTATGTGTCCTGTTTTCCATAAGCCATGTATTGAAAAGACCATCTTTTTGCCCTTGTATATTCTTGCCTCCTTTGTCATACATTAGTTGCTTATATAGGTGTGAGTTTATTTCTGGGCTGTCTATCCTGTTCTATTGATCTATTGCTATAGTACCATACTGTTTGGATTATTAACAACTTTGTAGTATATCTTGAAATCTGGGATTGTGTTACCTTCAGGCTTATTCTTAAGATTGTTTTGGTTATTCAAGTTCTTTTGTGGTTCCTTACAAATTTTAAGATTATTTGTTCTAGTTCTGTGAAAAATGATATTGTATTTTGATGGGTATGCACTGAATTCATAGATTGCTTTGGGTAGTATGGACATTTTAACAGTATTATTCTAACTAATGAGCAAGACATATATTTCAATTAGTTTCTATCATCCTCAATTTCATTCATCAATGTCTTACAGATTTTAGTATATAGGTCTTTCAGCTCCTTGGTTAAATTTACTCCTAGACATCCCATTCTTTTTCATACAATTGTAAATGTGGTCGTTTGCTTAATTTGGTTTTCAGATATGTTATTAGCACATAGGAATGCACCTAATTCTGTATATTTATTTTATATCCTGCAACTTTATTGATTTCGTTCATCAGTTCTCATTTTTTTTTTTTTGGTGGATTCCTCAGGGTTTTCTATATATAGTATCATGTCATCTACAAATAGTGACAGTTATAATACTTTCCTAAACTGGATGACTTTTACTTCTTTATCTTGTTTGATTGCTGCACCTAGATTTCCAGTACAATGTCGAATAAAAGTGGCAAAAATGGACATGCTTGTTTCTGATCTTAGAAGAAAAGCTTTCAGTTTTTCCCCATTAAGTATGACATTAGTTGTTGGTTTTTCATATATGGTTTTTATTATGTTGAAGAATGTTCCCTCTAAACCCATTTATTGAGATTTTTTTAATCATGAATAGACAGTGAATTTTGTCAAATGCTTTTTCTGCATCTATTGAGATGATCATATGATTTTTTTTTTTATTTTTGTTGTGTTAATGTGGCATGTCCTGTTGATTGATTTGCAAATATTGAACTACTCTTGTATCCCTGGAATAAATCCCTCTTGATCCTGGTGAATGATCCTTTTAATGTATTGAATGCAGTTTGCCAATATTTTTTTGAGGATTTTTGAATCTATTTCCATCAGATATATTGGCCTGTGGTTTTCCTTTTTTTGTGTTGTCTTTGCCTGGTTTTGGCATCAGGGTGATGCTGGCTAACAGAATGAATTTGGGTTTTTCTTCCTCTTTTTTTTGGAATAGTTTTAAGAGAATAGATATTAACTCTTCTTTAAATGTTTGTTAAATTCACTTGTGAAGCCAGCTGGTCATGGACTTCTGTCGGTAGTTTTTTGATTACTTATTCAATATCATTAGTAGTAATTGGTCTGCTTATAATTTCTATTTCCAACTCAGTTTTGGAAGATTGTATTTTTCTAGGGATTTATCCATTTCTTATAGACTATCCATTTTGTTGGCATGTAGTTTTTCATAATATTGTCTTATAATCCTTTGTATTTCTTTGGTGTTGTTTATATTTCTCCTCCATTTCTGATTTTGAGTCCTCTCTCTTTTTTTGATGAGTCTGACTAAAGGCTTATTAATTTTATCTTTTCAAAGAGCCAGCTCTTGCTTTCATTGATCTTTTCTATTGTGCTTTTAGTTTCTATTTATCTTCTAATCTTCATTACTTCCTTCCTTCTACTAGCTTTAGACTTTTTCTTCTTTTTCTACCTCCTTTAGGTTTAAGGTAAAGTTGTTTGAGATTATTCTTGTTTCTTGAGATAGGCTTGTATCACTATTAACTCCCTTCTTAGAATTCTTTTGCTGAATTCCAAAGATTTTGGAACATGTTTATGTTTTTATATTTGTCTTGATGTATTTTTTATTTCCTCTTTGATTTTTTTTTTTTTTTTGGTTGACTCAATGTTTAGTAGTATGTTGTTTAAACTCCATGTATTTGTTTTTTTCCAGGTATTTTTCTTGAAATTTCTAGTTTTATAACTGTGATCAGAAAGGATACTTGATATGATTTTAGTCATCTTGGTACATTGAGGTTTATTTTGTGGCATAACATGTGATCTATCCTGGAGAGTGTTCTGTGTACATTTGAAAAAAAAAAAAAAGTATATTGTTTTTGTGTGAAATAGTCTGTGTATGTTTGTAATGTCCATGTTGTCTAATAGGTCAGTCAAAGCCACTCTTTCCTTGTTGATTTGCTATCTTGATCATCTAGCTATTGTTGTAAGTGGGGTGTTAAAGTCCCCTACTATTATTGTATTACTGTCTTTACTCCCATTATGTCTATTAATATTACTTTGTATATGTATGTGCTCCTATGTTGGGTACAGAGATATTTACAATTATATCTTCTGGTTGGATTGATTGCTTTATTATGTAATGCCCTTCTTTAACTCATGTTACTGTCACTGTTTTAAAGTCTATTTTGTCTGATATGAGCATTGTTACCCTGGCTTTTTTTTTTTTTTTTTTCATTTGCATGGCATATATTTTTCCATCCCTTCACTTTCAGTCTATATGAGCCTTAAGGTCTGAAGTGAATCTCGTGTAGACAGCATATTGATGGACCTGGTTTTAGTATCTGTTAATCACCACATGTCTTTAGATTAGAACACTTAGTCCATTTATATTTAAAATAATTATCAGTGGATTTATGGTACATTCTGGATGGGTGGTTTGTACATGAACATCCTGAATGCCCTTGCTAATTATTACCTTTAGAATGCACAGATCCTGTCTTCTCTCTGTATTCCCATCAAGCAGAGTATGTAGAGAAACATAATGTTTAGCATTCAAGGTCAGGGGCTCTGGTGGTGACCCACCCGAGTATCTCCTCTGTAATGATGAATGTCTGGATGGAGGGACTTGGAATGCTGGCCAGCAAGGAGGAAAAAGTCTGCAGAGAGTTGCCAGCCCAGTTTCTACACTATAAATGCCTGTTGTGTCAGTTCCAGCAGTGGATGGCTTGTCAGACCTGCTTCTCCTGAACTCCCTATATGTAAGTTCTTCCAATAAACCTATGTCTCATTCACCATCCTGGGTCATTTCTTTGGTCTTGCTGAGTTATCACCCACCCTTGGCTCTGAGTCTTACACAACAGGTATCTACTTATTGCCATTTTGTTCATTGTTTTCTGGTTGTTTTTGTAGTGCTTCTCTGTTCCTTTCTTTTGTGGTTTGATGGCTGCTTTTAGTATAATGCTTGGATTCCTTTCTCTATATTATATGTATCTATTATAGGTTTTTGATTTGTGGTTACCTTTGGGTTCATATATCTATGTGTATAGCAGTCTATATTAAGTTGATGGTCACTTAAGTTTGAACATATTCTAAAAGCAGTAAATTTTTACCCCCCCCATGTTTATGTATATGATGTCATATTTTACATGCTTTTATTTTGTGTATCCCTTTTAGTTTTTGTATCTAACTGATTTTATTACTTTTGGGTTTTAACCTCAATACTGGCTTTACAAATGATTGATCTACCTTTACTATATGTTTGCTTTCACCAGTGAGATACTTTTCTATCATAATTTTAGATAGATTTGGCTTTTTCTTTCCACTTAGAGAATTCTTTTTAACATTTCTTGTAATGTTGGTTTGGTGATGATGAACTCCTTTAATTTTGGGAAACTTTTTTATCTTCAATTCTCAATGGTGACTTTTCTGGGTAGGGTGTTTTTGGTTGTATTATTTTTTTCCTTCAGCATTTTGAATATGTTCTGCCATTCTCTTTTGGGCCTGAAAAGTTTCTGCTGAAAAATCAGCTGATAGCCTTCTGGGGTTTCCTTTGTAACTGTTTTCCTTTACTGCTTTTAAAATTCTCTCTTGACCACTGTGTTTTTGTCATTATAATTATTATGTTTTAGTGTGGACCTCCTCCAGTTCATCTTATTTGGGACTCTGATTCCTGGACTTAGGTATCTCTTTCCCTCCCCAGATTAGAGAAGTTTTTAGCTATTCTTTTCTAATCGATTTTTTTCCCTCTTCTCTCCCTCTTCTCCTTCTAGGATCCCTATAACACAAATGTTGTTATGCCTGATGTTACTGAATTCCTTAACCTATTCTCATTTTTTATTCTATTTATTTGGCTTGATTGCTTTCTATTACCCTGTCTTCCAGATCATTGATCTATTTTGCATTCTCTAATCTGATGTTGATTCCTTATAGTGTATTTTTGTTATTAATTTCTTCAGGTCTTACTGGTACTTTTTAGTATTTTCTCTTTGTTGAAGTTCTGAGTATATCCTCTTTTTTTCTCAAGTTCATCTTTATGACCATTACTTTGAATTCTTTATTAGGCATGGTGTTTATCTGTTTTATTTGGCTCTTTCATTATGATTTTATCTTATTCTTTCATCTGGGACATATTCATTTTTTCTCCTTTTGTCCAACTGTTTTTGTTTCTATGTATTAAGTAGATCAGCTACATCTCTTGGTCTTGATAGTAGTTGCCTTGTGTCAAAGAGATCCCACAGTGCTCTCGAGCTCTATCCCCTCTAGTCACCAGAACCAGGCACTCCATATGTGTCCTCTGTGTGGGCCACGTGCTCTACTGTTGTGGTGGACTGCGATTGCCTTCAGCTCAGCCGGCTGCAGTTACCCAATTTGCTTTCTGTGGGTACACTGGCCAAGGTTTAGTTCTTGCACAGTTGAGAGACCTGTGCGAGGCCACCACAGCTTTGTTGGATGGGGACAGTGGTCAGAATAGCCATCTGCAATTAGTCTCTTTGCCACAGTTCTGGGTGCACCAAAGGGCAGGGCTTGCTAACTGTGCAGCCAACTGAGAGACTTTTGTTGGTGGGTGAAGCTGGCATTCAGACTAGCTGTCTACAATTAGCCTCTCTGCCACAACTGTAAGTGTCCAAAGGGGAGGGCTTACTCCTTGTGTAGTCATCTACATGGACAGTTTGCTGAAACTTTAAGTGTGGTGTTTTTTTTTTTTTCTCCTCCCCAGGGCAGGTGTCACATTTGAGTAGTAACAGTCCCTGCTGGGGATGCCTGCAGAGTGTGGCAGTATAAGAGCTACTTTGGAGGGATGCTTGCCAAGGCAGGTAGGTTGGATGACAGGGGTCTGCAGGGCAATTCCAGGGTAGGGCACACTGAGTTAGCGAAGTAGATGGAGAATGTCTTCATTGGCTCCTGGCTTTAGGAGAAGAGAAATGACACCCATCAGCATTTTTTTTTTTTTTCTCAGATCTGAAGGTCCCTGCCACTTTGGCACAGGTTATAAGACTTTATTTTTATTTATCTCAAGATATTTTTAATTTCCCTTTTGATTTCTTCTTTGACCTTATGGTTGTTCAATAGTGTGTTGTTTAATTTCCACATTATTTTTTTCTGTTTCCCTTTACATTAATTTCTGGTTTCATTCTGCAGTTAGAGAAGATACTTTGTATGATTTCATTTTCCTAAATTTGTTAAGATAATTCTTGTGGCCTAACATGTGGCCTATCCTGAAGAATGTTCTGTGTGCTTGGGAGAATGCATATTCTCTTCCTTTTGGGTGGAATGTTCTATATATATCCATCAGGTCTAATTGATATGTTGTTCAAGTCCTCTCTTTCCTTAACGATACTTCTGTTTTTTCTATCCATTTTTGGAAATGGGGTATTGAAATCTTCTAGTATTGCTGTTGCCATTTATTTCTTCCTTCAATTCTGTCAATATTTGGTAATATATTTGGATGCACTCATGATAGATGAATGTATAATTATTACATTTTCCTGGTGATTTTTCTTTTATTATTAATGTTCTTTGTTTCTTCACAGAGATTATGACATTGAGTCTATTTTGTCTTATGTAAATATTGCCACCTCTGATCTATTTTGGTTATAATTTGCCTGAAATATCATGTTCCAATCTTTTACTCTTAGCCTATGTGTGTCTTTAAATCTAAAGCAAGTCTCCTGGGGTGTCTAGGTGGCTCAGTTGATTAAGTGTCTGACTCTTGATTTCAGCTCAGGTCCTCAGGTCATGATCTCAGAGTCCTGGGATAGAGCCCAGTGTTGGCAGGGAGTCTGTTTAAGATTCTCTCTCTCCCTCTGCCCCTCCCTCCACTCAGCTCTCTCTCTTTCAAATAAATAAGTCTTAAAAAAAAAAATAAAGCAAGTCTCCTGTAGAATCATATAGTTCCATCTTTAAAACAAAAACATTAAACCACTCTATATCTTCTGATTGGGAGTTTAATTCCTTTATATTTAAATTTATTACTAGATGGGTAATTATTTTCATTTTGCTAATTATTTTTTTCTGGCTATCTTGTAGTTATTTTGTTCCCCCTTTCCTCTCTTGGTGCATTCCTTTGTGTTTCACTGATTTTTTTTTTTTTTTTCAATTAACATGCCTTGATGCCTTCCTAATTGTCTTTTGTATGTCTACTCTAGTCGTGTGTGTGTGTGTGTGTGTGTGTGTGTGTGTTCCTTTGGACTTATATAAAACATCTTATTATTATAATAATCCATTTAAACTGATAACTTCAATTATTTCTACTCTTTTATATTTCCCTACCCAACTTTATTTTACTAATGTTACAGATTGTCTCCTCATATATCATGTATCAATTAAGTTTTATAACTTTTATATATTCTTCAAATTCTATACGAAAATAAATAGTGCCTTATACACTGCCATTATATTCTCACATTATTTTTTGTCTAAATATTCACCTTTACTGGTAAGCATCATGTCTTCATATGCCTTTGGGTTGCTCTCTAGCATTTTTTTTTTTTCATTTCACTATGTAGAACTCCTTTTAATTCTTCTACAGGAGGTCTAGTAGTGATGAACTCCTTGCTTTTTTGAAGTTACTTAAATTCAATTAGCCAACATATAGTATATCATTAGTTTTTTTTTTTTTTTTTTAAGATTTTATTTATTTATTTGACAGAGAGAAAGTGAGCACAAGCAGGGGAAGTGGCAGGAAAAGGAGAGGGAGAAACAGGCTCCCCGCTGAGCAGGGAGCTTGATGTGGGGCTTGATCCCAGGACCCCGGGATCATGACCTGAGCCGGAGGCAGATGCTTAACCGACTGAGCCACCCAGATGCTCATAAATCATAAACCAGATTTCTTGTCTGTTGATTGCAAACAACTCTTTCTCTTATTGATATGACTTAGGTTTATTTTTTCAATTGATCTGAATCTTCATAAAATTTCATGAAATTATTAGCCTATTGGTACATGAATTCAAATGGAGTGTTCTGTGGATGCCAAAATAAATAAATAATGCATTACTTTATGAATTATATTACTTGAGGATAACAGGGTTCATTCCATTCATCTTCACAAAAAGCTGGCTATATATTTTTGACATGTGGTATTTTTAAAGTGTTGCTTGAAATGAATCTAATTGATTTGACTAGAAATCTAATGAGATAGAAAGGCTAAGGCATTTTTCCAAGAAAAACAGGCTTAAAAGAATACTTCAGTAATATAAAATATGTGTTGCCATATATGAGGGGCTAGAGTTTATTTCATGCATGCAAAAAGATAGAAAGCCTTTGATTGGCTTTAGGCAAAGTTGCTAAAATTGTCAAATTGAAGCAGATATGTACAGGCAAGTAATGAAAACATACATAATATATATATGATATATAATCTGATATAGGATAGCTTGTATAAGATTTCACAAAGTCTTATCATTGTATAGAAAAAGATGTATAGGAAAAACCAAAACCAAAAACAGTGATGGTCCTTACTGCCAGAGAGTGAGGATCAGGTCAATAAAGATTTTTGGCAGATAAAGACTTTGGCATGCTCATACCTTTGTTTGACCAACGTATTAACCTAACATATACTTTTTGCTCATGGAATCAGGTATCCAAATCTCGACTGTTTACTAACTATGACATATTCTTTTTGCTGGTGGAATTAGGTATCCAAATCTTGACTGTTTACTAACTATGACAGGCCACAATAAGACACTGATTATACCCTCCATTCTCAGACGAAGTGTTGAATGAATAATCTGAAAGATTTATCTAACACTGAATAGGTCATAAAGATAAATATTTTCAATGGAGTACTTCAATAAAGCAATAAAATGATTTACAAATACATTGGATTTTTAAATTGTTTGAATAAATATGTATTTTGTAAATATAATAGACACAAAAATAGAATTTAGCAATATAACTATATCATGTAAAACCTAGAATTGTAATTATTAAATTTTTAAAAGTAACATGCTCACCACAAAACAAAATGAAATGCAAAAGTAGATGAAGAAAATATGTAATAATAGCCACTCATCCTTATGCAATCTTATCCCATCCAGCAACTTCTACACACCAAACAAGTAAATAAAAATACTCAACGAAAACAAATGATGACGAAACTGAAGGAAAAAGAAAAAAAGAAACTTACCTAACAACCTTTAGTTAATAGAGCTGGTGTGTGAATCTGGGCAGTTTTCTTCAAGAATCATGGTCTTTATATAAATTTAACTCATTTGTTTATCTGAACAACATGTCTGAGTCTGGTATGCATTTTATATCTTAATAGATATTAGAAATGTATAACTCCACCAGAAGTGTCCACTTCTCCTCCCTTCATCTGTTGATGTGGTCTATTCAAAATCATAAACTAGAGGATCAATGTTTATAAAATACACAATTTAAGTATTTAAAATTTGAAGAAATTTAGACAACCCATTAGAAAAACTGACCAAAAAAGGTTAGAAATATATAATTCTTTCACATGCAAATTTAAATGGCTAGAGTATATGTGAAAGGTACTCTGAAAATTGAAACAATGAGATATGACTTTTATGACTTCTATTGGATTAGTAAAGATGAAAAGATAAGTAATGGAGTCTCTGGAGATGTGGAAAAAGAATTTGCTCATACATTATTGGTTCAAATATAAAAACTTTCCCCAGGCATATGCAGTAATTCTTTCCTATTATCTGCCTCCATTAGCATATGTAATTAAGTGCAAAACAATCCCATAGAAACTAAAAGAAAAATTGCTGTATGCGTATAGACCAACACACAACCTATTTGTTTTTTCTTAAAATTTCCTCAAGTTGGACAATGATGTCTTTTCCTGCTATGACACTAAACTTTCAGGTCATCTCAACATTTTTCAGGAAAGAAATGATTGAATTCAGAAGGGCAGTTAACCTCAATGCAAGCCCTCAATTAATTTATATTAATATTAGCCCAGAGGAATATTTCAAAGTTGTTTAGAATATAATAAAGAGAACAAAAATAAATGGACAAGATTTTTGTCCACCTTTCATGACAAGACTTAATTTATTTTAATGCCCCCAGAGATACGATATATTGATTGCAATAGGTAGCTATAGTTGTGATATTTTTTTAATAGGTAAAGAATTTTACTAATGGCAGATGTGGAACTTGATTTCCTGGCAAATATTTCTACAAATTTTTAACTAAAAATTAACTAACAATTCCTGGGATAAGTAAGTATATAAACCCAAACATCTAAGTATGAGCTTTTTATTTAATCTTTTTAAAAGTTTTCAAGTTTGAAAATCAATTTTAACATTGGTAATTCAAAACCTTCCCTTCAGGTTATATATTAAGTAGAGATTAGTTTTTTCACTGAATTTATTTCAATCAGTGGCATAATTTCTATCCTCATCAATGTCATAGAGTAATCTGAAAATGTCAAACATTCATTAGGGAGTTCTCTAAGTCTGCTGTTGGTATGTTTTATCTATACCCTTTCAATTGTTTTCTCATTCTGCTCCCCTTAAATTTCCTTGGATTTCTGACTAAAATCCAGCCAGCTGTAGGAAGTAGTTGACCCAACTGAAATGGAATGTAACAAAAACACGTTGGAATGGAGAATGACAATTCTTTGAAAATAAGACTTCTTCCACTCTGGTCCACTGTAATAAACAAACTGGACTCAAATTAACAACAGATTGTTTATAGACAGCGCTTTCTTAGCATGGAATTTAATGTGTCTATCAGATAAAAAAAAATCGCTGTAGAAATTGCCCTATAAATGATGACCAATTGATACAAAATTGATTTGACATTTGTGAAAATAATATAATTCAATATAGCATATTTAAATTCAAAAGTTTGTCAAAAGTATCTGTAAAATAATTCAATATTGCAGCTTTCTCTTCAAGATGAGTATTAAATAATTAAAAACCCACTTGAAAAAACAATGTGATGCCATTTTAATTATTTTGTAGACTCCTTTTAATTTAATACATAATTTAGCTCTTCATCTAATAAATACACAAACTTAAATTCATTACTTATGTTTAGATTACACAAGTACTACCAATTCTGGTGATGTCACTCTGGAATTTCCCACATATTATGTAATTATTAGTATGACATTAAGAAATGAGTTGGAAGCTAGTTCATGAAGCTGTTCTCTCTCATCCTCCACTGAATTTCTATCTTCCTGCCATTTGAGGAGAGACAGTGGTTTTAGTTAAGGATTGAGCAGAAATTGAATAACTTCAGAGAAATTTGATTAGTCTATAATGAGCATGTTGAATTTAACTAGAAGACATTGAGGTCTGTGTATTTGATACCTTGGTGCAAGGACACGTCAGCATCTATTTCATTAGAAGTTATAAAATGACTGGCACATGTAAATACCTGCTAAAAGAGCCTGGATCAAAATGAGTAAGATTTTATTTTGGTGGGGGCGCCTGGGTGGCTCAGTTGGTTAAGCGACTGCCTTCGGCTCAGGTCATGATCCTGGAGTCCCTGGATGGAGTCCCGCATCGGGCTCCCTGCTCAGCGGGGAGTCTGCTTCTCCCTCTGACCCTCCCCCCTCTCATGTACTCGCTCTCTCTCATTCTCGCTCTCTCAAATAAATAAATAAATCTTTTTTTTTTTTTTTTAGATTTTTATTTTGTGGTATTTCAACCCCTTTACTCACATTCTCCCAAGCTTCTGTTGCATCTATGATCTTGAAAGCATGTTGCTTTCTAATAAAATTCATCATTTCACATCCACAAACTTACTCCACTCATTCTCTTGTCAAAGGACTGAAAAGTTTGTATCTAAAACTTTTTACATCAAGTCTTTTCCAAAATCAAGATTCTCAATTCTGTTTGTCCTTAATATTCACAAGTTATAAATCTAATTATTAAAGTTACACAAAAGTGTGAATGCAGGTTAATCCTCCTTGGATCTATCAATGTTTCAAAGATGTGCTGTTAGTGAAATATGGGGAGTGAGAATTAATAGGCATAAAGATGGCAGCTCATGATTTCTACTGATTTGTCTTTGGAATATTTCATTTAGCAGAAATGTATGTGGAATGTGCATATTTCAGCATTTGCAAGTATATAACATTCCTTTCATAGGCCTCTCATTAATGTCCTGGTAACCTGATTCACAGGGAGACTTGGAGGTAAAGCACTGTGTAATAATGAACTAATAATAGTTAAAACTAATATAAAGGACCAAATTTTCATTTCTTAGCTATGATTATAATGTCTTTTCCATCATTATTTCACTTATAACTGTGAACTCTTTTAAAAAAGATATATTTAACATATAGATGATCTGAGAAAATAACCAAAAAAAATGAGATCCTTTGAGCTTTCTCAGAAGGACTATTTCAGAAACTATTCACTATTTAAAATTTAACTTGGATTTTAAGTTCTCAAATGAAGACCAAACTGAGAGAAGAATCAAATTCATAGTTCATTGAAAAATATCAACAAATGACAGGACTTTTGGGAAAACTTTAAATGCATGAAATTGAATGATAGTATTTTTTTCCCTTGAAGGAGTACAAAATCTGACAATAACAATTTATTACTCCATTTGGAAATTGCAGAAATCTTTTTTTAAATAAGATTAATTTCAGAAAGTTAAACTACATATAAAGTTAGCCTGTGATCTAAAAATATTGATAAATTACCATCCTTCATTAAGATAAATTCTATTAGTAGTCCCGCATTCATATCCAAGATCTCAAGATTTAATTTAAAAAATTACAAAAATATTAAATCCCCTTAAACTTTTCAAGGAATATGTTACTAAAAAAACTAATACTTTAGACATTCCACGAATAACAAGGATCTAAATATTTAAATTTTGGGTTTTTTTTAATCATAGCATCTGGCTATTAATATGGCTACATGGTATTAGCCTTATGCAATTAACATTTTGCACATTTCATAACCTCCAAATATGTTAATGACCTGGAACATTCTGTACACTTTGGGGCACATTGGGCCATCTATTTCCACCCATTGATCTTGATATCGCCTTATTATACTCTAAATTTTTGAAGCAGTCACTTCCTATGTGTTTAGAATTTCCCTCCTAGCTCTCGAAATTTCTCTTTAGTGTCCTATGATAGCTGCTTATTTGACAATTTCATAAATATCTATGTTCTGCTAAGCTTGATAGGTCATTGTCTTCTAATTCTAGATGGACCTCTTGGATCATATAATTCTTTCCAATGGATTAAATTGCCTTCTATGTGCTAATTTTTTTCCAGTTTCCATTTCTAGTGCATAATGCTTTCCTGAGTCCTGGACCCCAGGTCATTATGTCTTATTGTCCCCTAAGCCTATATGCTGTGAGATTCCACAGGCAAATGTCTAATATGCCATCTTTATTATCCTGTTTTTCTAAACCTCTGCCCCTTTCTGTTTCTTAGAAATATGAATTGATTTACATGAAACCAAAGCCACTAGTCTTGCTATCACCCTCAATCGCTTTCTTTTCCTCAGACCTAGGATTTAAATAGTGTTTACCAAGTAGTATTAATTATAAATTGTGGAGTTATTTTGAGAAGTACTTCCACTACTATCATCCATATTCTATGCCCATCTACCTTTTTGGCAAAATGTGGTAGGAGAAAAACACAAAGCCACACTAAAAATTCTTATTTTAATTTCTTGCCTACAAACACCAAGTAAACCCTTTAAACTGCACAACAGGCATCCAGGAAGCTAGTCCACTTGCTGTACCACTCTCTTACATGATCATTTTATACTTCCTCCTCTCCACTCACACCACATTAGCTGTTTTATTATTGTCACTCACCAATTGCTTTTCTTCCTACTTCACTGAGAAAACTGAAGTCATAAGAATTTTTGCAGACTCTAATAACTACAACTATCCAATTACCAGATGGGCAACTCTGTTCCCTGCTTTATAGCCTTTCACTGCACATGCAATTATCATTCTCTAATGAAAAATCTACTTGTACATGAGAGTTGATCTTCTCTTAGCTATTTAAAGACAATGCTTTAGGACTTTTTCCTTATCTTTACTATAATATGAAATTTTCATTTTCTACCATATAAGAACATAAGCTCTTTTTTTAAGATTTTATTTATTTGAGAAAGAGAGTATGAATGGAGGGGCTGAGGGAGAAGCAGACTCCCCACTGAGCAGGGAGCCTGAAGTGGGGCTCGATCCCAGGACTCTGAGATCATGATCTGACCCGAAGGCAGATGCTTAACTGACTGAGCCACTCAGGCACTCCAGCACATAAGCTCTTGATAACATTCTCCTGTCAGTTATTGTGCAGTTTTCTGGCTTTTTTAGCACACTCTTCAGGTGAGTTTTTTATACATTCTTCATCGGTTCCTCTGATCTCATGCTCTCAAACACAATTCCCTTCATCAGTCTACAGAGACTGTTCTTGTGAAGGTCAGCAATTATCTCTATTTTAGAAAATCCTCTAATCAGTTTTCAGTTCATGGATTATTTAAACTACAGGCAGCACTCAACATAGTTGAGCATTCCCTCCTCTTTCATCTATTTCCCCACTTGGCTTCACTTTGTCTAAGTGTTCACTCTATCTCCATCTCCTATGGATTCTCCCCTTTGCCCAGATATATTTCATTTTTTGTGTATTTTCTATAAATATATATTTTTCTGATATGTTAATATAATTCATTTTCATGAAGTATCCTGTGAATATTTATATAATTAATGTCAAAAATGACAGTTATTGAATAAAAATATGTCAAGGCAAATGAGGAATTAAAAACTAAATGTTATCTTAGAAAAGGAATTTCTATGACTTTCTGTCATTGCCCTAAATAAAAAGTTAATTTTGTAACATTATAATCATGAAGTTATTCAGAGTTGCTCCATTAGCACATCAAAGTCATTCAATCAAATATATGCCAGAACTATTCCCAGTATAAACTGGACTGAATTGATAAATTAGGGTTTGAATGTCTTGATTTTTGTTACCAAATCAATCAGTTTTCCCAAGCTTTACCAACAATAAAATCATGTTCTCGAAACATTTTATGAGTGGCAAATATATTTGAACTTTACTCACTCATAACATGCTTTCTCTGTATGCCACTGGACATCATTTACTGGCATTTGTACAATTCACTTAAAAATGCATTCCATTTTAGCATCCATATTTAAAGGTAAAATAGGAAATGTATTCAACCCTTGACCATTTATAAAATTTTTCAGTGATATGATCCATCCATGAAAATTAGATGTTAGAGGTGCCTGGATGGCTCAGTCAGTTGGGTGTCTGCCTTCGGCTCCGGTCATGATCCTAGGGTCCTGGGATTGAGCCCTGCATCAGGTTCCCCGCTCGGTGGGGAATCTGCTTCTCCCTCTCCCTCTGCTTGCTGCTCCCCCTGCTTGTGCTCTCTGCCTCTCTCTGTCAAATAAATAAATAAAAAAGAAAATTAGATGTCAGTGTTTCCAAATGTGTTCAGCAATTCACTACCAAAATTCACTACCAAAATGCTGGAACATACTTCCATATGTTTCACATTTAGTCATAACTCCCCACTAGTCAAGAACACATCACATGGTGAAATAGTCTCCATTTTGAAAAATTCTTTAAGGACATATTGAAACATTTCTGTTATCTTGGCATAACATCAGTTCTGTAGGATAACAATCTTCTGGGCAAAAAGGTCCCATTAAGGTCTTTGACTGCCTTTTTATATTCTTTACTTGTAGGATATACAACTCTTCTTCTACAGTCTCCAGATATTTTTCATACAATGCAGAAATCTAATATTTTCTGAGTTTTTGCAGATCCTGCATAGGGTACTTTTGTAGGAACACTCCAATAACCGGATTCCTGTTTGTAAGTGGCGATTCAGCAGATTGTACCTCACACACCTGAGAGGGTCAGGCCCAGTATGCACAGCCTCTGGACCAAGCTTGCCATCCCTTCCTGCCTTGTGAAGATGACATCTGGCAGAGAAACCTTAGATATTCCCGATCTTTTAATGTTGAGGTGCCTCATGTCTCAGTCTTTCTCCATTCCCTTATTTGATCTCAACCAGCCCCATATCTTCAAAAAATCTTTTTTTTGTTTTAAGATTTTATTTATTTATTTGACACAGAGAGAGACACAGCGAGAGAGGGAACACAAGCAGGGGGAGTGGGAGAGGCAGAAGCAGGCTTCCCGCTGAGCGGGGAGCCTGATGCAGGGCTCGATCCCAGCACCCTGGGATCATGACCTGAGCCGGAGGCAGACGCTTAACGGCTGAGCCACCCAGGCCCCCAACCAGCCCCATATCTTCAAAATATGTGCTGACAGACTCCTAAATTTATATCCTTTGCCAAAATGTCTCTCTTGAACTTCATACACATATGGCAAACTATTTGACATCTCTTCTAGACTGTGAAATAGACATTCAAATTTATCATATCCAAAACTAAACCTATGATTTCTCCCCAAAACATTTTTCACATGACACCTTACCTACCTCCATTAGAATCTACAGTTTTCCAGATACACACACAAATAGAGCCATTTTCAACTACTCTTTTCCATACCACTTACCAAATACATCAGAAATATTTGTTGCCACTGAATCCAACATTATCTGATCACTGTTTACTACCTCAATTGTTGTCACTCCAATTTACTGATTGGAGTTACTGTAAGAGTTTCTTAACAGATCTTGCTGCTATTACATCTACTCTCTCAGTTTCTTCTCAAAATGTTAGGGTGTTTTTTTTTTGTTTTGTTTTGTTTTGTTTTGTTTTTTAATACCAGTTTGCCAGTCCTCTGCTTAGAACTGCAATGATTCCTCTTCACTGAGACTAAAAGCCAAAGTCCATACAGTGGCCTACAGGCTTCATACTGTCTGCCTCTACCTAAAACCCTGACCTATTCTAGTGTCTCCATTCACTCACTCATTCCAGCCTCATAACCTCCCTATTCTTCCTTGAACACTTTAGGCAAGCTCTCACCTTATGACCTTGCTCTAGCTGCTTGTTCTTATTCTTTCTATAGTGCTTATGTGTTTCCAACAGAAAATGCAATTTATCAATCAATTGTATCTCTGAAAATTCCTGAAGTAATAGATGGCAGATCTTCTCTCCTAGTTAATATGTAAGATTTCAGTACTATTAGACATTAATTTCTGTTAATTTGATATAATAAAAACTACTTCAGCACTGACAAGGCTAACGTCTTACATGTAAGGCAGAAGCACCTCATTTCTATATATAGTCAAAGCTAACTTCCTTTTTTTCTTTTCTTTCCAAAAGAAAGAAAGCACATAAGCATATAAGCTCTCGATAACATTCTCCTGTCAGTTACTTTGCTATTTCTGTCAGTGCCTACTTTCTCTACAACTCCACCCATCCTATGTCCCTCCATACCTCTGCCTGACTGCCCTTTTCCAACTCCCCCCAAAAGTCTATTTTGAGTTAGATAGGGATTTGAGGGGGTATAGGTTTTAAAAAGGAAAAATCAGGGCAAAGAAGATAAAGTGACAGAATTTTAGGGTTAATAGGAAAGGAGGAGGGCTTAGCCCCAAGTTCAAAAGCAATTCTACATTATCATGCTTATAGGAAGGAAAAGAGGAGTTACAGTACTAAAAGTGTGGGATGAAAAGACAGTGTTTTTTGTATTTTGTTTCAGAAAGGGAAACAGATGAAAAGAGAAACTCAGGCAGAGATGCCAAGAAAGGTAAAATAGGATATTTTAAAATGGTGTTGTTAACTAAGGAGTTGGATCACTTTCAAAGAGTTCTTAAAATACAAGTAAGGATTATAATAATGTAGCATAATTTTGAGTTGTATCATTTACTTTTGTATTTTAAGTAATTTCTTCATATCTTGGAATGTAGAGGGATTAATTAATCTCATAATTCAGCTAATGAAATTTTATCATCAGTAGTTAGTATAGAATCTCTTAGGTTTTATTTACTTATTTTAACTTTGATTTATTTTACAATTCATATAGTTGGAAATACTTCTATCATATATGTGCTTAAAAGAAGGAACAGATTAAAGTGTATTGTGTAAAAGTGATTTTTGTATGGATATTACACAACCAATGAGCAAAATGTGGCCATATAATCTTTCTGTATATCATCTATTATGCATATTGCATACGTATTTTTATTATATATGAATACATATGCATTATATATAGCATAGTAATATCTGTTATATATAATTATATATTATATATTATTCTACTTGTTTTCATCGACAAAAATGTTATGATTTGCATTTTCTGTTTTTAAGTAGATTACTCTGGAATCCATTTGCTTTTTTTCTGTCCCTATGCTTTTTGGGGACAGTCTTTCATGTTCAACTTCAGTGGTAAGTAGTGAAAGAATGGCTTGGCCTGTATTTTATTTCTTTTATATTTCTGCAGAATGCTTACATTCTCTTCATCCTTCATTGTCATTATTTTTCTACTTATGTAACTATTCCCCAGAATAAAAGTTTCTATCAGGCTACTACTTTCATTCTTGGGCACTTTGAAGCCCTTTTCTTCTACCAAGTCCTATCATCTTCATCTGACCTTTAATCCTCATCTTTGTCTTACTGGAGGTGGGTTTTCTGGGGTTTTTTGAATTCACTCTCCAACCTTAAACCTACCTCCTCCCCTTTAAAAACTGAGCCTCTTAAGCCTCCCTTTCCCCATCTGCCTTGCAGTAAGACTAGAAGCTCCATTAGAATTTAGTGTTATTCTTCCATATATAGGTAATTTGAAGTTTTTGGTATTCTGTCTCTACTATTGATGAAGTTATAATTCATGTGTGCACTTACTTGTCTTGCTCTCAAGTTTAGATACTTTGAGGGATGGGTATGTAGAATAAGTTCGATTTAAGCAGCTACCATGAAACTCTAGAAATTATTTTCAGAACAGTGTATGTCAATATTTAAAGGTTTCAATGTGAAAAATGAGCTCGCTTGTTCTTAAATTATCCACTCTAGGCTAGATTAATGGCAAAATGACTCAGAGAGGATAATACACATATATGGATTGAATATTTGTGTCCCTCAAAATTAAGTTGAAGCCCTAACCCCAATGTGCCTGTATTTGGAGATGAGGTCTCTAAAGAAGTAATGTTAAGTGTGGTCATAAGGGTGGAGCCTTAATCTAATTGGACTAATGTCCTCATAAGAAGAGACATGGGTATTAAAGAGGGCACATTCTGCATGGAGCACTGGGTGTTATACGCAAACAATGAATCATGGAACACTACATTAAAAAAACAACAAAAAAAGACATCAGAGCTCACTCTTGTAATTTCTCTCTCTGTGCACCTGCACAAAAAATAAACGAAAACAAACAAAACACACACACACAAAAAAACAAAGAAATAGCAAGAAGGCAGCTATTACAGGGGCGCCTGGGTGGCTCAGTCGTTAAACGTCTGCCTTCGGCTCAGGTCATGATCTCAGGGTCCTGGGATCGAGCCCTGCATCGGGCTCCCTGCTCTGCGGGAAGCCTGCTTCTCCCTCTCCCCCTCCCCCTGCTTGTGTTCCCTCTCTCGCTGTGTCTCTCTCTGTCAAATAAATAAATCTTTAAAAAAAAAAAAAAAAAAAAAAAGAAGGCAGCTATTACAGGTGAGGAAGTGTTCTTACTAGGCATCTATCTGGCCAGAACACTGATCTTGGACTTTTAGACTTCAGGACTATGAAAAAATAAGTTTCCGAATTTTGTTTTAGAAACCCTAGTAATTAATACAATATCTAAGAAACCATTCTCAGGAGGTATATTGAAGTGAACAAAAGAGACTTTAAAGAACATCAAGATCATGATATTTATATTTAATTACTCAAAATACAGCATGTGATGATATTCATTTGCAATTATTTATCACTTGCTACTTCTAAAAATTTATTTTTTAAATGTATAGCTAAAAATAAATGACAATCCAGTAAGATAAAAGGATTCCAAACTCAGAAATGTTCAATGCACGTAGCTTCTTCATATAAAAATTAAATTTATAAAATTTGCAAGTTGTTACTTGAATTTTTTTTGTAGATGAGAATTACCAAGATTATCACCTATCACATTAATAATTGTGGCTAAATTACAGATGATGTCATATAACATCAGTAGAATCTAGAAATATTTTTTCCAGGCTTCTTTTTTCTTTCTTTAATTTTTGTACTGCCACTGAAAAACATGTTGCATTTCTTCTTTTCATATAGTGTTAAGATTATTTATTTTCTGATAATCTTTGAAATTATTAACTCTGTTGTCCATATTTCTCTTTATGAAAGCTGGGACTGAACTGGCTTCTTATCTAACAGATACAATTAATTATCTTGGCTTATATAGTATGGATACAACATCTATTTATTTTTTAAAGATTTATTCATTTGAGAGAGAGAGAGCGCATGCACATGTGGGGAGGAGGGACAGAGGGAGATAGATTCAAGCAGACTATGTGCAGAGCACAGAGCATGACACAGTTCAATCCCAGGACCCTGAGATGATGAGCTGAAACCAAGAGTCAGTCACTTAACCAACTACACCACCCAGGTGCCCCACAACATCTATTTAGAAATGCCATCATTTGACACTTATAATTCATGCTAACATAAAACAAGTGAAGGTTATGAAGTTTAGTGCTTATTAAATCTATAATTACGTAGTTTCTAAGTCAAAAGTAAGTTTCAACTATTGCAAGTTTCATTGATAACCCAATGTCATTTGAAAAACAAATACCAAATTTAAAATATTCTACTTGTTACAATTAACATTTTTAGCGTGTATATGCACACACCTTTGTACATACATACTTTTCCTTTATATATAATTCATGCCATATCTTATACATATTTTCATGTCATTTTTCACTTGAATTTTCATTACTTAGAATATGTTCTCAAGAGTCAGAAATCATTTAAAGTAGATTGATATAAAAAGAAACAGGTATTCTAATTGTCAAAAGCTAGTGTTTGGTGCCTGCTTAAACAGTCGTTTAAGCATCTGACTTGATTTTGGCTCAGGTCATGGTCTCAGGGTCATCAGATCAAGCCCCTCAATGGGCTATGGGCTCTGCGCTGGACATGGAGCCTGCTCTTCCTCTCCCTTTCCCCCTCCCCCCTCTCAAAAAAAAAAAAAAAAAAAGCTGGTGTTTGAGCAGTAATGGTTCTTCCATTTCATTTCTTACTGAACACTGTTACTCTCAGTGTTAGATTTAAACATTTTAATCAGTAACTTTATCTTTTTGGGTCTGTGGAAGAACATTTAAAGAACCCCGTATGAGAAAATGAGAAAATAATTAGAAATATTCACATTTACAACAGAAAATGTATTAATTAATCTAAAATTGTTTTTAAAAATCCAATATTTGATAGCAGTGTTTTGAAGAAATTTTTTTTTTACAAAAGTAACTTTATTTAAAAAAATAACTTTGAATAATAACACCAAGGAAAGTAATAGATCCTATACATCACTATGCAACTATTCTCTGTAAACATGCCAACCTATCACAAAACATAATGAAGAGCTTTTAATATTTACTTTTTTTCTTAAAATATCTCTCCCCTTATCTTTGTTCACCCAGGTGACATATTGACATTTAGCTTGTGAATAGATAATGTGATTTCAAGTCACCTTCCATAACTTATTGCTTAGGTGAGTATATTGTATAAGTAAGATCTAGCATTACTTGGTTTTTCTTTCAGCTCTTATCCTCTTCAGAGTCCTTTTATTAATCCAGTTTCAAAATAAAATGCTTTATTATAATTGAATTTTTCTTTTATATACAAACTTTTAGATGGCATTGCTTTATAACTTGGGGGTTGGAGAAGTGTTTTGAAATGTATAAAAATAGATAAATAAGCCTGTGGTGGAGGGGTGATACAGATGCAGAGAAAACAGGTTCTCATTAGTATAGGTCAGGACAAAGAACTCCCTTTAATTTTTTTTTTCTCTCTCAGGTAATGTAACATACAAGAAAAAATTGAGAAAAAATCTGATAAAACCAAAATTCTGATGGATTCTTTAAGGTTTTCATGAGGAAAATGTTCTAAGTTTTCTTTGTCTTTCCCTACCGTATGATGAATCTTCTCTTGATATATTAGAGGAAGATCAGACATTTATCACTAAGGATTTTAAATATAATTTGTATTGCTTTTTAAAGGAACAGAATTAAGCAAAATTACAAAAATAGAAGTAGAAAATTATTTTTTATACAACAATGTTTTGTGATAGGTTGGCATGTTTACAGAGAATAGTTGCATATATATATTATAAAAATTATTTTATATATGGTGTGGAAAAAGTATTTATGAAGCCCTCACCATTCTTTTAGGTACAACTTTGAGTTGGATATATTGTAATAAATAAAACTATCACACTCTATGATTCCACAGTCTTTGGGGAGAAATATATATATATATATATATATATATATATTTAAATTTACAGTATAGTGGAACATTATAAGGAAACATCTACAATGTAGCAATTCACAGGAAAAGGATCCAAAAATAACTTGATAGCTGAGTGGAGGATTATTATTTGAGTTCAAATATCAAATCCTCAAAATGGCCTTCCTCAATCACTAGCTTATTTAAACCTGCACCTCATATTAACAACTCCTCAGTAACTCTCCAAGGCCTGCCTTATTTTCTTTTTATTCTTTAATAGGAACAGAAATTGCCATATTTATCCCTTTGATAAATTGTTTACTGACACTCTCTACTAGATTTTGAGCTCCAAAGGGTAGCTCCCTCGTTTGTCTTAACAAAAACTCTCTCCATGACCAAAGTGTAGTCAATGTCCTCTGAGCACTCTTTTTGACTAGGCCTCATCTTGAGACCTTGTCTTCACCTGTCTCCTCCAGTTTTAGTAAGAATTCTGCTAGGCCAGCTTAGCAGACTTCCCCCCTACCTTGATGTTTGACCACTATTACAATAATCCTAAATAAAGTCTGTATTATAATTCTAACAAGTGTTAGAATTTAATGATCTTCTCCACCACTTTATACTCAGCCTCTCTAATAGTCCCTGGCATGCTGAAAGACACAATATGCATTTCCTAAAGGCATGGATGAGTCCATGATTAATAATGATGTTAAGTATGCAAAAGAGTTAAAGTTTATATATATATATATATATGTGTGTGTGTGTGTGTGTGTGTGTGTGTGTGTGTGTGTGTGTGTATAACACACTGAAGAGATGCGTACATATAAGATGATATAACAAAGACATCAGGACCTCAGGCTCTGGAGCCCAATTTCATGAGTTTGACTCATGATAGGACCACTGATGAGTTGTGTGATTTTAGAAAGTTACCAATGTCTTGGAGCTTCAGTTTCCTCAGTTGTAGAATGTGGTTAATAAAAGTACTGAATAATAGGGTTGTTAAAGCAATAATGAATGAGTTAATACATCTGAATTCCTGAAAAGTGACAGATAAAATAGGCAGTCAATAAACAGTGGTTATCATTAAGACTGTACTAGCATTAGCAATACCAGTGATTCGGTATCTATTGCACACATTAAAGGGACTATTGCATAACCCATTTTAAGAGATTGAGTCTGGAAAAAAAATGCCATATATTCACTTGCAATGTTGGTACATTACAGGTTTTTATTTGCTCTCTTTTCTTGCTGTTTTATATATTTTTGCTTACATTGTAACAAATTTCAAGACCTCACCATTCCGTGACTATAGAACCTTAAACCTGGGTGAACACAATTCCCTTCTTCATGCTCAGTCATGTTTGACGTTGTGGTCACCAACCATGACTTTTTTTTTTCCAGTTTAATTGAAATGTAATTGACATATAGCACTGTGGCAGTTTGAGGTGTACAGCATAACAGATTTATGTTGTGATTATAGCACTAAGTTTAGTTAGCATCAACCATCTGCTATAGATACATATTTTTTTTTTTCTTTGTGGTGAGGACTCTAACTTTCACAGATGTTATACAGCAGTGTTAACTATAGTCATCATGTCGTACATCTGTAGTATTGATTGACCTTTAACTGGAATTTTGTACCTTTTTACCACCTTCCTTCACTTCTCCCTCCCCTGAAACTTATGCCTCTGGTAACCACAAATCTGATCTTTTCTATGAATTCAGGGTTTTTTTTTTTGTAATGTACATATAAGTGAGATGATAAAATATCTTTCTCTGACTTACCTCACTTAGCATAATGCCCTCAAGTCCATCTGCATTGTCACAAATGGCAGGATGTCCTCTTTTGTTATGGCTGAATAATATCCCATTGTATATAGATACAACTTCTTTATTTATCTATGGAGGGACACTTAGGTTGTTTCCATGTCTTGGCTATTGTAAATAATGCTCCTATGAATATGGGAGTGCACATAGCTTTTGAAATATCCCCAGATGTGGAGTTGCTGTGTCATATGATAGTTCTACTTTCAATATTTTGAAAATTCTCCATAATGATTTCCATAGTGGCTGTGCCAGCTTATAATCCCACTAATAGTGCATAAGAGTAAACTTTTCTTCATAACCTTGCCACCATTTGTTATTTTTTGCCTTTTTGATAATAGCCGTTTTTTTAAAAGGCATGAGGTTTATCTCATTGTGGTTTTGCCTTGCATTTTCTTAATGACTAGTGAGGTTGAGCATCTTTTTGTATACTTGTTGGACATGCATGTGTCTTCTTTGAAAAGTGTCTATTCAGGTCTTTGCCTGAGCTTTAGTTGGATTCCTAGTTTTGTTTGTTTTGCTATTGAGTTGTAGGAATTATTTATATATTTTGGAAATTAACCCCTTGTCATATATATAGTTTGCAAATATTTTTCTTATTTATAGGTGGTCTTTTGACTTTGTTGATTTTTTTCTGGACAGTCCCACTTGTTTGTTGTAGTCATGCTTTTTTTTTTTTTTTTTAATTGCTTGTGCTTTGGGTGTCATATAAAAAAATCATTAAAAAGACCAATGTCAAGGAGATTTTTTTTTTTTTTTTAGGTTTTCATCTAAGAATTTCAGGGTTTCAGGTCTTATTTTAAGTCTTTTATCTGTTTTAAGTTAATTTTTCTGAGTGCTATTGGATAGGGGTCTGTTTCCATTCTTTTTCATGTGAATGTCCAATTTTCCAAACAGCCTTTATTGAAGAAACAATCTTTTCTCTATTGAGTATTCTTAGCTCACTTGTCAAATATTAGTTGACCAAATGTACTCGAGTGTATTTCTGGGCTCTCAATTCTGTTCCAATCCTCGGTTTTGCTGCCTTTATGACAGCACCATACTGTTTGGATTACTATAGCATTACAGTATAGCTTGGAATCAGGAAGTGTGATGCCTTCCACTTTGTTTTTCTTAGGATTCCTTTGGCCATTCACGGTCTTTTGTGGTTCCATATAAATTTTAGAATTGTTTTCTCTATTTCTATAAAAACTGCCTTTGGAATCTTGATAGGAATTGCACTGAAACTATAAATGGCTTTAGGTAGTATTGACATTTTAATAGTACTGATTCTTCTCATCCATGAATATGGGGTGCCTTTCTATTTATCTGTGCCTTCTTTGATGTATTTCATCAATTACGGGTTTCATCAATGTTTTCAGAGTAAAAATGTTTCACCAACTCGGTTAATTCCTAAGTATTGTTTTTGTTGCTACTGTAAATGGTATCATTTTGTTTTTTCCAGATAATTCATTGTATAGAAATGCTACATATTTCTGTATATTAGCTTTGTATCTTGCAATATTACTGATTTAATTGATTAGATCTATCAGTTTTGGGTGGAATCTTAGGATTTTCTCCATATAAAATCATGTCATCTGTAAATAGACATTTTCACTTATTTCTTTCTAATTCTGATGCCTTATATCTCTGTTTCTTGCCTGGTTGCTCTGGGAAGGACTTCCAATACTATATTGAATACAAGCAGTAAGAAGTGGGCATCCTTGTCTTGTTCCTGATCTTAGAAGAAAAGTTTTCAACCTTTCATCATTGAATATGATATTAGCTCTTGGCTTGTTGTATATAACCTTTATTATGTTGAGGTAAGTTTCTTCTATACATAATTTGTTAGATTTTTATTATGAATGGGTATTGAATTTTGTCAAATACTTTTCCTATGCATATTGAGATATTCCTTTTTTTTAAATTAATGTGATGTATTACATTAATTCATGTACATTCAACCATCCCTTCATCCCAGGTATAAATACCACTCAATCATGGTAAACTATTTTTTTTAATGTGCTGAATTCAGTTTGCTAATACTTTTAGAACTTTAGCTTGCATATGCATCAGATATACAGAACTACAGTTTTCTTTTCGGGTGTGTCCTTTTCTTGCTTTGATATTTGGATAATGCAGGCCTCATAAAATGAATTTGGGAGTGTTTCCCCCTTTTTGATTTCTTGGAAGAATTTGTGAAGGATTGGTATTTATCCTTCTTTAAGTGTTCAGTAAAATTAATCAGTGAAGCCATCTGGTCCTGGGTTTTTCTTTGTTGGAAGATTTTTGATTACCAATTGGATAACGTTATTAGTAATTGGTCTATTTGGACTTTCTATTTCTTTTTGATTCAGGCTTGGTAAATTGTATGTTTCTATGAATTTTTCCATTTCTTCTAGGTTATGCAGTTTATTGGAGTATAGCTGTTAATACTAACCTCCTCTAATCTTTTGCATTTCTGTGGTGTCAGTTTTAATGTTCCCATCCAATTTCATCTATAATTTTGTTGATTTGGATCTTTTTTTTTTCTTTAGTTAATCTAGGTAAAGGTTTGTCAGTTTTGTTTCCTTTTTTTATTTTTTATTTTATTTTGGGGGGGTTTCTTTTTTTTATTTAAATTCAATTAATTAACATATAGTGTATTATTAGTTTCAGAGGTAGAGTTCAGTGATTCATCAGTTGCATAGAACACCCAGTGCTCATTCCATCACGCGTCCTCCTTCATGCCCATCACCCAGTTACCCCATCCCTCCCCCCTACCTCCCCTCCAGCAACCCTCAGTTTCTTTCATATGCTTAAGAGTCTCTTACGGTTTGTTTCCCTCTCCGACTTCATCTTGTTTTATTCTTCCCAGGTTGTGTGGTTTTTGTTTTTGTTTTTGTTTTTGTTTTTTTACTAACCAGAATCATGCTGTATGTATTGTTCTTTGATGTGCTTGTTGGGGATGTTGTCAGCCTAGCACACTCCTTTTATCTATTCTATATTCCACAGAAATAGTGTCACTGTTTGGGTTACTTAATTCTGCTGTTATAATTATGCCCACTTTTGTGCACAAACTTGAGCACAGGGGCTGGGATTTGAGGGGAAGAGTGCCAGTTTGAGCCCTTGGCAATCTGAAGTGAAAGTGTGTTGACTTGGCATTGAGCAGGTGGCAGGCCGTGCATGCTGACTCAGGTAGGAGGGTGGCCGGACTGTGAATTTGGGACCCACAGGCCGATGGCATCATGTGTCACAGGGACGTGACTGGTTTTGCTTTTAACTTTTGTTTTTCTGGGACACGCTCTCTCTCCTTTTATTCTAGATGAAAGCTTTGGCTGATAGAGTATTCTTGGCTGTAGATTTTTTCCTCATAGCAGTTGGAATTGATCATTCCACTCTCTTCTGGCCTGCAGAGTTTCTGCTGGAAAACCCACTGATAGTGATACGGGATTTCCCTGGTATGTCATTGCTTTCTTTTCTCTTGCTGCTTTTAAAATTCTCTCTTTATCACTACTTGTGGCCATCTTATTTACTTTGTGTCTTGGTGCAGAGCTCTTTAGGTTGGTTTTGTTGGGGGCTCTCTGTGCCTCCTGGATCTGGATTTCTCTTTCCTTCCCCAGATTCAGGAAGTTTTTAGCTATTATTTCTTCAGACAAATCTTCTTCCCCCTTTTCTTGCTCTTCTTCTGGGATCCCTGTCATGCGACTGCTATGCTTGACAGTGTTGCTGAGTTCCCTGGGTCTCTTCTCACTTTGTGTATTTTTTTCCCCTCTCATCTGCTCAGCTTGATTACTTTCCATTACTGTGTCCTCCAGGTGGCTGATCCATTCTTCTACCTCCTCTTGTTTGCTATTTATTCCAGGTGGTCTGTTTGTATTTCCATTTAGTGAGTACAATAGCTCTAATTGGTTCTTTTTTACATCTCCTATCTCTTGGTGGAGGGTGTCATGGAGGTTCTTCACTCTTTTCTCAAGTCCAATGAGTACCTTTATGAGCATTGCTTTAAATTTTCTATGAGACATATTACTTAATTACATTTTGCTCTGTGGTGCTGACTCTTATCTGGGCTGCGCACACACTGCCAGCCATTTAACACTGCTTTGATGGGATCTTGCCAAGAGCTATCAGAGTGGGTGGATCTGCTTCACTGTGGCTCTATGCTGGGCCGTGGAGAGTCTGTTCTACCAGTTTTCCGGTTGCTTTTTGGGTTATTTATGCCGATGTGGGAGCTCACTAGGCAGCCATGCGGCAAGAGGTGAGCTCAGGGTCATTCTACTCCACCATCTTGCCAGCAGCCATTTTTTAAAGAACCAACTCTAAGGTTCGTTAATCTTTTCTATTGTTTTCCTGTTCTCTGTTTCACTTATTTCTGCTCTAATCTTTCTTATTTCCCTCCTTCTGCTAACTGTTGGCTCAGATTATCCTTTTTCTAGTTCCTTAAAGAGTAGAGTTAGGTTGTTTATTTGGGATCTTTCTTGCTTCTTAATGTAGGTGTTTATTGCTATAAATCTCTCTTTTGCTTTTGCTGCATCCTATAAATTTTATGAGTTTTATGAGTTTTTCCATTTTTTGCTGTCTTAATATACTTCTATAATTTTTCCTTTAATTTCTCTTTGATCCATTGGTTGTTCAACAGAGTGCTTAATTTTCATGTGTTCATGAATTTTCCAGTTCCCTCTTGTTATGTTTAGTTTCATACTATTGTGATCAGAATATTTACTTCATATAATTTCAGTCATCTTGAATCTGCTGACTTATTCTGTGGCCTAACTAATGGTTTGTCCTAGAAAATGTTTCATGTGCTCTTTCAAATTTGTATTCTACTTTTGTTAGATAGAATGTTCTGTGTATATCTGTTAGGTCCATTTAGCCTATTGTGTTGTTCAAATCTCCTATTTCTTTGAATGTCTGGATGATCTATATATTGTAGAGAGTAGGATATTAAAGTACCCAATTATTGTATTACTGTTTAGATCTCCTTTTAGTTCCATTAGTTTTTGCTTTATATATATTAGGTGCTCCAATGTTGGGCACAAAATTATTTACAATTGTTAAATCTTTATGTATTGACCCCTTCATCATAATATAATGACCTTTTTCTTTTTCCATTTTTTAATTCTTATGTTAATCCCCATACATTACATCGTTATCTTTTTCCATTTTTAAGTTCATTATGTCTAAGTATAGCTACCCATTTTTTTTTTAATTATCATTTTCTTAAAATATCTATTTCTTCCCTTCACTCTTGGTTTGCTTGTGTCTTTAAGGCCTATCTGAGTCTCTCATAGGTAGCAAATTGTTGGATCTTGTTTTATATCCATTTAGCCATTCTGTGTCTTTTGGAGAATTTAGTTCATTTATATTTGAAGTAATTATTGATAGTTAAGGACTTACTATTGCTATGTTTTCATTGTTTTCTACTTGTTTGTTGATCCTTATTTCTTATCCTACTGTCTTTTTTTGTGTGTTTTGATGTATTTTGGTATTATTATGTTTGGCTTCTTTATCATGTTCTTTTGTGTAATTGCTATAGGTTTTTCCCATGTGGTTACCATGAGGCTTACATAGAATATTTTAAAATCGTAACACTATTTTAAACTAGTAACTAAATTTAATAGAATTCTTAAGCTTTACACTTCTCCTTTCCTTCACATTTTAACTTTAGTTTGTGCAACTAATAACAGATTATTATAATGATGGATATTTTTACTATATTTGTTTAACTTTAAAACTGGAGTTTCAAGTGAGTTATGTACCACTATTACCATATTACAGAATCTAACTTGGGCTGTATATTTATCATTACTAGTAACATTTATGTTACCTTAGGGTTTTATGATAATTAACAACCTTTTATTTCTACCCAAAGAACTCCCTTTAGCATATCCTATAAGACTGGTCTAGTGGTAATGAGTTTTCTCAGCTTTTGTTTATTTGGGATAGTCTTTATCCTTTGTTTCTGAAGGATAGCTTCACCTAGTATTTTTGCTTGACATTTCTTTCTTTGAATATTTTATGTATTCAATCCCATTCTCTCCTCGCCTAAAGTTTCTGCTAAGAAATCTGATTGTCGGCAACCCTTTTGGGATGCCTCTCACTCCTGAGAGCTCTTTCTGTATTCATACTTAATAAAACTCTATTCCTGAAAGAGAAGAAGGAAAGAAAGAAAGAAAGAAAGAAAGAAAGAAAGAAAGAAAGAAAGAAAGAGAAAGAGAAGAAAAAGAAAGAGAAAAAGAAAAAGAGAAAGAAAGAAAGAGAGAGAAAGGAAGGAAGGAAAGGAAGAAAGTAAGGAAGAAAGAAAAATGTCTTGGGGTGGTTCACTTGCATAGAACTTTTGCTGCTCTTAAAAATTCTTTAACTTTTGACAATGTAATATTGTGTTATACAAGATCAACTTATTTGGGGTCCTTTGTACCTCTTGGATCTGGATGTCTCTTTCTCTCCCCAGATTTGGGGAGTTTTCACCCATTATTGCTTTAAAGATACTTTGTATCCTTTTTTTATTCCTCTTCTCCTTTTGGAATTTCCATAATGTGAACATGTTTCTTTTCACTGTCTCATAAGCACCACAGACATTCCTCATTCTTTAATTCTTTTGTTATTTACTCCTCTGGATAATATCAAGTGTCCCATCTTCTAGTTTGCTCATTTATTCTTCTGCATGGCTGAGGCTGCCTTTGAAAGCTCTTTATTGAATTCTTCTTATGGTATTTTTCAGCTCTAGAATTCATTAGCTTTTTATGCTATATCTTTGTTAAACTCTCATTTTGTTTTTGTAATTGTTTTCCTAATTCCATTCAATTGTCTTTGTGCTCTTTATAGTTCACGAAACTTCTTTAAGAGGATTATTCTGAATTCTTGAATGATTCATAGATTTTTACTTCTCTAGGGTCAGTTGTGGCTTTATTAGTTTCCTTTGCTGGTGTCATATTCACCTGTTTTTTTGTTTTGTTTTGTTTGTCAACCTGATTGCTCATGTTGGAATCTGTGCATGTGAGTAATAGGTCTCCTCTTTCAGACTTCACAGGCTTATTTTGGCAGAGATGGTTCATCACCAGTCAGCCCAGTTTGTATTTTTGGACATGTCTGCTGGAATGCCATTGGGCAGGATGGGCTTGCTATTAGGACCTATTTTTAGGTGAGGAAACTGTTCAAGGTGAGGAGTAAAAGGGGGTGTAAAACTGGTTAAGAACTGCTGGATAGGACTTCTGGCTTGGTTCTCTGTCCAACTGAAGCAGTAGGATTTGTTCCACAGTTTCCTGGATTCTCTGGTTAGGCTTACTAGATGATCAGGACTGAGTACCTTATGGAGGTCTGAATTAGCTTTCCTTCTCTGGAAGGACAGCATGATGAGTCCAAGGGCCTGCACAGCTCACTGTTTGAGGACCTAAATCAGGCAAGTGTGTGCACTGAATTAACTAGTCAAGTGAAGCCAACAGTTCTGCTCTGCAGACAAGAGAAGCTATGGGCTATATTCTCTTTTCAAGTTCCAATGTAAGCAGGGATGTTGGATGGGCTATACAGCTTCCCCTGTGCTCTGGTAAAGTTTCCTGGTTGGGCAGGCTGAAGGCTTTATTCCACAGTGAGTGGGGCTGCACATTAGTTTCCCTGCCTGGGTGCAGCAGAAGCTGCTCCAAATCAGGAAGTCTTATTATTTGTGGTCTTGACCCAAGCTGACCTGTGCCCCACATTCCCTGGCAGAACACTGCTTTGTTTGGGGGGCAATCAGGTATACGCACCCACCTCTTTGCTTAAGCATTGCAGAGTGTGCAACAGCTTCCAGGTGTTCTCATCAACTCTGCTTGTCAGATGGGGCTCAGGCCATGTTCCCCAGCTCATGGGACTAAGATTCCATTCTCCTGTCTCAGTAGGACTGGCAGGGCCCCTTCAGACAACTCCCAAAATTTCCTGAATAGGCTTTCTGGCCAGGAAGTGCTAGGTGCTACACTCACAAAGTGAATATTTCTGTAAATCACGCCTGCACACCTGGTACTGGCTTTGCTCTGGGGGCAGTCAGCTTTGCCCACTCAGTGCTGAGTTATGTAGTTTCCAGGCAGTCCTTGCTGTGAAATGAGGCTGGGATCTATGGTCCACAGTGGGTGAGGCTATGTTTCAGTTTCTCTGCCTGGGCAGACTACTTTGCAGGAGTAGCAAAACTCCTCATTCGGGGACCCAAATCAGGCAGACCTGCACCTGTCAGATTCCCTGGCCATATTGTGTCACTGATGTGGTTCTACAGATGTGCAAAGCCACTGGTTGGGACTACTACTCAGGCTTTGTAAGTAGGGATTTGTTCTGCCAAGATTCAACTGTGCAGGTTTTTGGAAGCTCTTCTCCCCTCTCCACCACAATCTGATTCCCAGTGGTTGAGCCCCACAGATTTTTATGTGATATCCATGGGGTTAGATCAGACTAGCGGCTTCCACAAAGTGACCTACAATACTGGAGTAGGGCTAGATTTCGCCATTGGTTCTGATTCTCACTAGAGGAATTTTAGGTTCAGAGGAGATCTGTGTGGTGTTGTACCAGCCTGGGGGAGGGGCAGTGTCATCAATGTGCAGTTTTTCCTCTTACCCTCCCAATGCAATCTGTTTTGGGCTCTGTAGTACAGGGTTTGCTTGAGCCTCACCCCCATATTCTAGGATTCTCCCAGCTGTGTCTTGTCCATGAATAGTTGTTGTGAGGGGGCGTATGTTTAAGAATGACCTATGTCACCATCTTAGTGACGTCATTCTCCATGACTTTCTTATATGGTAGTTCTTATAATGAAGTTTAAAAGTGTTTTAATATATTAGGAAATACTTCAGATATATTTAAAGTTTTCATAATACAAAGAAAAGAATTGTGTCAACCCAGCGTAGTTTCCATATCACGTGGCATAATGTGCATTTACCAATGAATGAGTTAATACATGCCAGGGATTGCTTTATGTGATGGAAACACAGCAGTAAATGAGTGTCAGCTCAAACAACAGACATCTTCGCTGACAAAAGTACCTGAAATAGAATCATTTTCCAACCATTTACTGACTTTTCACTTTGCCTTATTTGTATTCACAGATGTTATAACAAAGTATAAATATAGTTAACTGTTTTTTTACCCCCACACCAAAATCGACAGGCAGGGATTCGGGGTTTTATTCATTTTTTTCTTCCCAAAGTTTAAATGGAATCCCAAAATTAACTCATTTAGAAATGGTATTAAAACTATTACCAGATATTATTTATTGGGATGGAAAAATCACTTAGTGATTTAGTTACATATTACAAAATGAAGAGTAGCTTTTAGTTGAAGATTTAATTAAGATGTTATAATCATAAATGTCATAATCAAAATTTAATCAGACAAAATTATACTGTACTAGATTCTTTTCACTTTAATTGTACAGTGCCTATCTGTTGTTTAAAGGAAAAATAGGTATCACTTCATTTGTGATTGGTCTATGTGTAATGTACTATCTTCCAATCTCATTAGTTAGTGTAGCATTTTTTAAGGAACATTTTTGGGGGTGCACCTGGGTGGCACAGTCAGTTAAGCATCCAACTCATGGCTTCAGCTCAGGTCATGATCTCAGGATCGTGGGATCAAGCCCTACGTCAGGGCTCCACGTTCAGTGCAAGGTCTGCTTGAGTTTCTCTATCCCTCTCCATCTGTCCTCATGCCCACTTGTTTGCTCTCTCTAAAAAAAATACATCTTTTAAAAGAATTTTTGGTCTAATTCAGTGTTCATGCCTAGTGTATTAAGATGTTTTACATTATTAACTTTTTATCACTATTTTATAAGATAATTATTCAGAGCCTTAAGTTTCTGATCATGTATGTAACTTATAGGTGTTATCCTCATTGCATCTTAGAATATATAAAATATTACTTATTAGAAATGGAGTTCTGTACAGAATATGTATTTGAGAGCTAGGGCCTGGCTGTCTGATGCTGTTTTATACTTCTGTGATGAGGAAGGAAATATAGTATAAGGGAAAGAGTGTTTCAATTGGAAACTCAAAGTAGATTTCTAGAAAGAAATCAGCAAACCTCTTGCAGCTATGGTTTCCACATTGATAAAGATCCCTAATGACCATTAGTCTTTTATTTTTTTCTTAGTAGTACAAGAAATTAGAGGAGTTGGGAAATTACTTTTACTTGGTCCTTTCTATTTTGGCATTGAAAAAAATAATTTTTTCATAATTTTCTACCATTAGAATTGAGACCAGATGCTTTTACACAATCAAGTCTTAGGATGTTTGAGAATGTATTTTTTTAAAAGATTTTATTTATTTGAGAGAGAGAGAGACAGCAAGAGCAGGAACACAAGCAGGGGGAGTGGGGGAGGTAGAAGCAGACTTCACAAGGAGCCCGATGCAGGGCTCCATCCCAGGACCCTGGGATCATGACCTGCCAAAGGCAGACGCTTAATGACTGAGCCACCCAGGTGCCCCTAGAATATATTTTCTCCATAGAATTATTGTAAATAGTATATTTGAGGCTTTTAGTAACAAAGCTTACTTTATTATAGTTTTCCTTATGCTAAAATATGTGGCATTTGAAACGCTTATTCTTTTCAAGAAGCACTTTTTGTATTTGCTAGAGTAACTGCTTCTGGGTTAATTGTGCCTGTTATGAAAAGATCCTTAAATTATAAAGTGTCAGTCTCACACCTTTCAGAAATCATGTTAAATGACATCCATTGAAAACCCAGAAATGTCGAATTCAGATTAATATTGTATGTTACGTTGAAAATATATTCCCATTAAAACCCTAAGTTATGTATTCCTATTCTGTCCATTTTTTTTTCTCTCAATTGTGCTTAGTCAGGAGTCCCATACCTTTTTAAAAAAAAATAGCTTAACTAATTTTTGTGAAAAAAAATGCAATGTAGACCTCATTTCTCTTGAAATGCATGTTTCTTCTTGACACATTGTATTGCATTCACAGTGTAATGTTCTAAGAGTAGCTGGAGGGCACACTTCCTGGTTTTAATAGTAATGAGTATTTGGATCAGTTTCTTTCATATTTGTAAGTATCCAAAACTGGAAGGAGAAGGAAAATAGCATTGGAAATGTAAAATTAATGATTTTAATTAAAACATTTTGCAATCCTTATACATAATCTTAGTATTATGATTATTATTGTTAGCCTTTAAAAATAAGTGTTGGGGTGCCTGGATGGCTCAGTCCTTAAGCGTCTGCCTTCGGCTGGGGTCATGATCCCAGGGTACTGGGATCGAGCCCCGCATCGGGCTCCCTCCCCCACTCCCCCTGCTTGTGTTCCTCTCTCACTGTGTGTCTCTCTGTCAAATAAATAAAATCTTTAAAAAAAAAAAAAGAAAAAAAAAGAAATTAAAAAATAAAAGTGTTGGTGCTAATTCTAAAACCACTTTCCAAGATAAGATTATATACCTGCATACCAGAAAAAAAAATGAAAATATTTAAATAACATTTAAAGATGGAAATAAATATATAAACATTGCATGCTTAAGGCAATATAAAAAGTGAAACAAATACTGAAAGTATATTTCATATGACAAAGTCTGTGAAAACAGAGAAGTCTATCCCCTTTCTGATTATAAATATATATACTGAAAGTTAAGGTAGGTTAGGTGGGAAGAAGAAGAACAAAAAGCCCTTGAAACTTAAATAGTTTCACCTGTAAAACTTTATGGCCATATGACACCAATTTATTTATAGCGATTTAGCTCTTGAACAAAAGAAGCTGTTAACTGACAAATGGTTGTTTTCCAAACTTCTATTTATAAGTCAGATGTTAGTTTCTCTACAGTTCCCCACAGAAACAAATGGTTGGCTTGTAACAACTATATAGAACTATAGGAAATATTTTACAGTTGTAAAAGAGGATTTGGTTAATATTTTTAATAAGCATTAACTTAAGAATAATCATTACATAGTATTTATAGTTCTTATCAAAAACTATGTATTAATAATAATCTTTCTCTTTCAGTTTCTAAAACTATGCAGACTTCAAAACACTACCTCAGAATACTGAGCAGACCAAAAATAAGAATGAGACTTTATTGGTTATCAAATTTATTATTCTGCTGGTTGTATCATTAAAGATTTAAATTTTCAATACATGCATATATTAGTATTGTATGACAGTCATGTTTTTAATTTTTTTAATTATTTTTGACAGTTTAAAATGTTTTATCAATATATCTGAATGGATCATCTTCCAGAGTCAGTTAAGTCAGAGAATATTGCCTGAGAAACACACCTTAGAAGCCACTGAAGCCAGGTACACCTGTTTCTGAAGTGAATCTCCAATTTAAACAGAATTTAGCATAAGTTACAATAACTTAATCTATGTTTGTATGTGCCTTTCATTCCCATGCCTATAATGCCCAACCTATGTATTTCTTCCTTTTAAATATTACGTATGATTCTCCCAAAAGCTTTCTCCTTTAAGAAGCCCTCTACATCATACTCTTCAGAATGTAGAATTTTCTTCCTCTAAGCTACCATTTACTTTATTTCCATTTTTCACATTTATCAGTTTTTTTTTTAACCGCTGCTACTCAAATTACCTCTCTTAATTAAAAATATATCAATTATACTATTCATTTCATTGCAGGAGTAAGATCTAAGGTAATAATCTGTATATACTATGATATATATTTATAATGTTAAAAATTACAAACTATATAAACAAATCAGTTTTCAAATTTAGTCATATTTATAATATTCTGAGACTTTTAAAAACTGTTTTACAACAGTATTTACTATGATTGAGGCATCTGGATTCTATTGCTCCCATAAAACAATTATAAGGTTGGTGTCTTAAACAATACAAATTTATTATTTTACAGTTCTATAGATCAGACATGAAAAAATGAGTGTCCCTGGGTTAAAACCTAAGTGCTGGCATTGCTCCATTCCTATCTGGAGGCTTTTGGGGAGAATCATTTCATTGCCTGTTCCAGATTTTTGAGGCTGGTCATATTCCTAAACTCCTGGCCCCTTCCTCCATTTTTAAAGCCAGCAATATAAGATCTTTATAAATATTCTGCCATAGTCAAAAGTCCCTTAATTATATTCAGGGACATTCCTTTTAATGACCTGTGTAATTAAATTGGGCCCAACTGGATAATACAAATAATCCCCAGATCCTTAATCTTTTTTTTTAAGATTATTTATTTTAGAGAGAGAGTGGAGGAGGGACAGAGAAATTCAAGCAGATTCTGCGCTGAGCATGGAGCCCAGCGTGAGGCTCCATCCCATGACCCTGAGATCACGGCCTTAGCTGAAACTAAGAGTTGAACACTTAACAACAGTATCATCCAGGTGCCACCTCCCCCCCCCATTCTTAATCTTAAACACATCTGCCATGTAAGATAAAACATTCACAAATTCCTGGGATTAAGGATTGGGTATCTTTAGGAGGCTATTATTTTGCCCACAACAAGTAGATTTACTCACCATATATCAATTGATGAAAAGCCAACTATCAACTACTTGAAACAAAAACAAAACCTGAAAAATATTTTTAAAAGACTGAAGGAATTCATTAATAAATGGACGCTGTCCTTGGGGAGCTTTTTATTTTAGTGAGATAGAGTGTGAACCATAAATCAAATAAATGTATACTGTGATTCCAAACAGTGAAAAGTGGCATAAAAATATACAGCTGTGTAAGAGTATAGTGAATGTTTTATTTAAGGGGGAGCTAATTTAAACAGGGTACTTACATAAGGTGTCCATGAAAAATTGAAATTGAAAGAAAAAACACAAGGAAGGGTGAACCTTCAGAAGATATGGACAAAAATATCCTGCAAGTTGAAATGAAACAGTGTTTAAAGAAATAAAGCATGGTAAGCAAGAAGAGATAACTTGTGCAAAATTAAATTTGAGATTTATATATAAAAATAAAGATGTCAGATCAGAAGCATATATAACAAGTCAGGGATCAGAGTTGGAGATGGTCTCCAGCAAAGGGTTGTTAGACAGCCTTGAGACTTAGTGTTCCAGGAGGATCCACAAGTGTAGGTCAACATGGAGGAAAAATGAGGTAAAATGATAAACAGGATAGTGTTATATCTAGAAAGCAAAGTGAATAAGGGTTTCAAGGAGTGATAAGAATTTCTAAAAATTCATACATAGTTTAAACATTTAGTTTTACTTAAATATTCATTGGTGTGGTAGACAAGCCTTTTTTATTTCCATCCAGTTCATTAATAAAAGTGGAATTTAAATGGAAAATGATTCATGATTTTTTTCAAAGAACTTTCTTCCCTTTACAATTGTCATATCCATACCTAATGCTATAATGTATATTTTCTAGTAGCTTTTCCAAACTATTTGCATTAATGCAAAAACTCTTTTCTTCTTTACAGTCATTTTACCACTTTATGTAATAAGTATAATTGACACAAACAGGTTTGAAATATAACTTGATAGTGGATGAAAGCAGATATGTAAGGATATTAGATATTAAATTATAGACTAATAATGCCATAAAAGCTGTTGTCAGTGGGTTGGTTTTATAAGAAATTTGGAGAGTGTCAGTTAATGAATAGGTAAGTGGAGGGTAAAAAGACTTGTAATACGTACCAGATGTTACTGTTAAATGAATAAAATAAACATTGCAGGATGCTTTAAAATTTATACCTAGTCATCACTTAAAACTAGTAAAGTCAATCAAGTTACTGTAAAAAAAAGTGTTCAACTGAAGGATTAATTGCCAAAGTCAAATTTGGCATAGTATTGGGATGTCTGGGTGGCTCAGTCAGTTAAATGTATGTCTTTGGCTCGGGTCCTGGGATCCAATCCCACATTGGGATCCTTGCTCAGCTGGGAGCCTGCTTCTCCCTCTGCCTGCAGCTCCCCCTGCTTACACAAATAAAATATCAAAAAAACACAAAAAAATTGGCATAGTATTGATATAGCCAATATTTGAAAACACAAAGGTGGAGCCCAAATTTGAACATTTTCTCTATGAAATAATTTGAAACAGTCTTAAAGGACAATTTTTATGATTTGAAGATCTTATTTTGAATTAAGTGTAAACAGCTTAACACATTTTAAAGTATATATTAAATGACACAATATTTTTTAATGGATCCCATCTAAGATGGTGCAGTGTTGTTTGGCAATAAAGTCAGATACTTGGCATATATAATGACTTTTTTCCTAATCTTTCCTGTCTGAAAACAATTTAATGAAAATAATTTCATTCTTTACATTTATAAAAATGTAACTGAACGATTTAGTTGGCACTTTTTATGAAACTGCTCTGCCATCCTCATTTGATAAAGTTTTAGCTGCAGACTAAAATGAATTGATAGCAGAAGCAAGGAGAAAATCAATGAAGTAGAAAAAAATGAATTTTAATCATGGAAAAACACATTTTCATTAAAAAGTCATTATATTATAAGGAATCTTTTTAATTTTCCTCAGTAAGCTTTTTGAAGAAATTGAAGGTCATATAAAAATGTAGGCTATATTCTTACATCTTTTTGTTAATAAAAATGTATTTCAAACCCACTTTAAAAAACATTTTCTTGGGCGCCTGGGTGGCTCAGTTGGTTAAGCAACTGCCTTCGGCTCAGGTCATGATCCTGGAGTCCCCGGATCGAGTCCCGCATCGGGCTCCCTGCTTGGCAGGGAGCCTGCTTCTCCCTCTGACCCTACCCCCTCTCTCTCTCATTCTCTCGGTCTCAAATAAATAAATAAAATCTTTAAAAAAATAAAATAAAATAAATAAACATTTTCTTTCCAATACTGTTAACATTTGTCTGCAATCTGCTCTTCTCCTTTGTTTCTATGTTCTAATATTCTTTACTCTTTTCATTTGATAACTACTGTGACCTAGTGCTAGGGTACTGACATAATCCAGAAAAAATTAATTAGGCTGACATTTCAAGAATGTGTTTAGAATCTACTGTAACCAGAGTTTTCTTTATATTTTCATTGATATAATTGACAAATAATAACCGCATATGTACCCGGGAAAGCCATCACCACAATCAAGATAATCAGCATACCCTTCATTCTCAAAAGTTCCTTGTTCCAGAGAAAGGTTGGAAAATGGCAACAGAGTAGGAGGACTGTAGGCTCACCTCATCACATGAATACAACTAGATAACTATCAAATCATCCTAAATACCCCAGAAATTGACCTGAAGACTGGAAGAACAAACTCCACAACTGAAGGGAGAGAAGAGACCATATAGAAGAAGGTAGGAAGTATGGAAATGGAAATGGATCATGACCACTGCTATGGGGAAAGGGAGCCCTGGTCACATAGAAGGGTGAAAGATTAACGCATGGGGGAGTGTACAGGAAAAACAAATTCCTGTAGCAATTGGCTTGGAAAGTGAGAGGGGCTGAATTTTGTGAGTTCTTAAACCCACTGGTAACAAGATCTGAAATTTCAAGTCAGTGTGCTTGGCTCTGGGAGAGCTAAGAGGGTATTGAGGTTGTCTTGGAGAAAAAGCAGGGCAAACAGCCTGGAACATATAGGATGGAAACAGTTCTTGGGGCACACACTTGGGAGGTTATTCACTCATCTTGGAGCACATTGCAGAGAGACAGTGTTCATGAGAGAACCCTCTGGGAACAAAGGAATTTGCAGGTGCCATTTTCCTCTCCCACCCCTCAGCATAAGCACAGGGCCACCTCAAGAACAAGTACAGTGGCCACACTTGCAAATAATTTGCTTACACCAAGCCCTCCCCAAAGAAGAACCTCCCTTTTCAGTCACACTTGCTTCACCCCACCCCCAGAAAAATGGCCTTAATCCTTGCTCATGCCATGTCTCCCAACTTGGGAGTTTTCTGGAGCCTCAGTTCCAGTAAGAGTGGCAACAGATCCCATTTCACAAATAGACCAGAGGACACTAGGTTAAAACATGCCACATTTAGGCCAGGAACCAAACACTAGCCACAACAGGTAGAGAGAGGCTCTGCAGACAACTGGTCTGAAGGATAAAGTGGCCAAGACAAAGCAGCAGAGCATAAACAGCACACCTTGGAGACACTCCTGGAATTGCTAGTTCTTGGGGAACAGGGAACACTGTGCTGTGGGGCACTACAGGACCTCTTCATAAGGCCATTGCTCTCAAGCACAGGAGACATAGCTGACTTTCCTAACATATAGAAATAGGCAGAGTCTTAGCTTTCTGGCCATGGTCTTGTCCTGTCCTTTCATTTGGGATAAATTCCTCAGTTTTCTAATTGTATGCAAGTGTAACAAATATAAATAACATGCCAAATAGAAAATTGAAAGTAATGATCATAATGATACCCACTGGACTTGAGAAAAGAGTGGAGACATGAGACCCTTAACACCTAGATGAGTATAACATAGCAGAGATAAAGGGCTCAGTAAGTGAAATGAGAAACATGCTTGATGGAATAAATAGCAGGGTGGAAGAAGCAGAGGAATGAATTACCTAGAAGATATAGTAAAGGAAAGTAATCAAACAATAAAAAAAATTACATAAAACAAGATTAGACAGGGAACTCAGTGACTCCATCAAACACAGTAATATTTGTAATATAGGAGTCCCAGAAGAAGAAAAGAGAGAAAAGGGGGCAGAGAATTTATTGGAAGAAATAATAGCTGAAAACTTCCCTAACCTGGGGAAGGAAACCATTATCCACATCAATAAATATCCCATCAAAATCAACAAAAGTAGACCCACACCAAGACATATTGTAATAGGCTTACACCAAAATATAGTGATAAAAATATTAAAAATTATTTTTTAAATTATTAAAATAAAATAAAAAAATAAAAAATAAAAATTTATTAAAAAATATTTTAAAGCATTTTAAAGAAAGACAGTACTTACAAGGGAAAACCTATAAGGCTGGCAGGAGATTCTTCAACAGAAACTTTACAAGCCAGAATGGAGCAGCATGATATATTCAGTGTGCTAAAAGGAAAAAAAAAAAAAAAAAAATGCAGTCAAGAATGGTCTATCCAGCAAAGCTATCATTCAGACTAGAAGGAGAGATAAAGAGTTTTCCAGAAAAAACTAAAGGAGTTCATGACCACTAAACCAGCCCTGTAAGAAATATTAAAGGGCACTCTTAGAGTGGAAAGCTAACATCATGTTTCATGGGGGGAAAGTATGCTTTTCCCCTAAGGTCAATAACAAGTCAAGGAAGTCCACTCTTCACAACATTTATTCAACATTGTTCTGGAAGTCCTAACCACAGCAGTCAGACGACAAAAGGAAGAAAAGGCACCAGAATTGGTAAGGAAGAAGTAAAACTTTCACTGTTTGCAGTTGACATGATACACTACGTAGAAAACCTAAAAGATTCTACCAAAAACCTACTAGAACTGATTTTTTTTTAAGTTGCAGGATACAAAATCAATGTACAGAAATCTATTGATGGAATAGTTTGGAAGAAGAGGAATGAATTAATGACCTAGCAATACACCAATAATGAAGCAGCAGAAAGAGAAATTAACAATCCCATTTACAAGTGTACCAAAAATAATATATATTATTATCTTCTATATTATAGTTTATTATCTTATTTTTGGGATAATACCTTATTATTTTTGGTGCATTTTTCCACTAAAGGTATAAAGAAGGTATAAAGTTATAAAGAAAAAGCCATATAGAGGGGAATAGGAAAGGAAGAGATATGGTCTGGTTAGGACCCATAATATGGCCCTGTGTCCCACAAGCAGAAGAGTTATCACTGGCAGAGGTGGAGGGGGAAATAAAGTGTTTTCCAAACTGAGAAGACACTTTGAGACTAAGAAATGAAGGAAGCCACTTTGTACCATTTACACAGTTTTATTCAGGGTAACTTACTGACAGGGGGCATCAGAGGGATGATAATCCAGGGGGATGGGCAGCCATTTTCCAAAACTCTGGACCTTAATCCACATATTTTATAAAGTAAGGGGATGTGCAGAGGTCATTGTGGTGAAAACAAAGGATTTACCATTTATAGGATCTCACAGTTCCATCTGTTTGTCAGTAGGGAAGGAAGAGAAGAAATTATGTTATCTCTACCAGTTATTTTAACAACTTTAGAGAAGATCACAATGAGCCTTCTCACATTCTGGTCAGGGCATGCATTAACCTTCGATGGGCCCAAAACTCATATCTCCAAGGGAGGTCATTGCATGGACATGAACAAGATGGAGGCACAAATATGGAGTCAGTACTGTCAATATTTCTACAATCTTATAACATCTGGCTTTGAAAATGAGCAGGGATTAAATCCAGGAAAGTTGGGGGGGGGGCTATAAGGACTAAGACCAGTCTCCATCTGCCTTGCTAGCACCATACCACATCCTAGCATTCCCCTGCAGACCCAACCTGCTCACCCTAGCAGGCACCCCTCTAAAGCAGTTCCTGCTGCACCTCATCCACTAGGAAGGTCTGGACAGAAACACTGCACAGGTAAATAGTCCTGCCTGGGCCTCATGGCCAGCCACAACAGGGGTAACCCTACCCACTAACATGCCCATAGCTAGGCCTCTCAGACTGCTACACTGGCGGCCAACCCCACTTAGCAGTACAGCAGTGGCAGTTGTGGCAAGGAATCTCAGCCAGCAAACAAGGGTTTAGCTCTATCTACCAGTGTGCCCACAGCAGTCATGGTGCAGCCATCAAGGAGATCCCTGAAACACACAGGGGACACCCCTGGAGCACCTGGTTCTGATAACCAGAGTTATTGTATTTCTGGGCCCCACAGGATACTTTCTACATAAAACTACTCTCTAAAGACAGGAGATGTAGTTAACCACTCTAATATATAAGAATAAACACAGAGAACCAAGTAAAATGAGGAGCCAGGAATACTTTGTAAATGAAAGAATAAGAAAAAAAAAACAAAACTAAAAAATAAAACAAAAATACAACATAATGGTGATAAAGATGCCCACCAAACTCCAAAGAAGAGATAAATACAGTGAGAACTTCAATAAAGAAATAGAAAATCTGAAAAAGAACCAATCAGAAATAAAGAATACAATAAAGGAAATGAAAAATACACTAGAGAGAATCAATAACAGAATAGGTGATATAGAAGAATAAATTAGCAATCTGGGAGAGAGGGTATGGAAATCATCCAAGCCGAACAGCAAAGATAAAAAAGAATTAAAAGTAAGGGTGGTTTAAGTGATCTCTGGAACACATTCTCATTATCTGGATCTCAGAAGGAGAGAGAAAAAGCAGAAAAGTATTTAAAGAAATAATAGCTGAACATTTTTTTAACCTGGATAAGAAAAACACATTTAGGTCCAAAAAGCAGGGAGAGTCCCAAACAAGATAAACCCAAATAGGTAAGAAGGGCAGAGATGCAGCTGGGTACCAAACCCCTAGTGAGACTAACCAAAAATGGAAGGACATCATAAGCACAGAGAAGTAAGAGAATCAGACCCCACACTAGGCACCCCAGACACTGGGAACCCACACTGGAAAAATAAGGTCCTCTTATATTTGACTTTGAAAACCAGTAGGGCTTAATTTTGAAAGCTTTTAAAATTGGGGTGTGTGTGGGGGGGATTAACTCCAGGTACTTCAAAACTCAGTAGGATTAGCTCTAGGAGACCCAGAGGGTGATAGGAAACACTCCCTGCCCTTAAAAGAGCCAGAATAATAAATAACTGGAACAAGACATAGCATAGAAGGTACAGTTTAGAAAGTGTCTGGGGTATATACATGGAGAGTTTATTTACTAAACTCAGAAAGTATATTGGAGGTGCAGTGATCTTCAGGAGACTTTTCCAAGAACAAAAGTGCTGATGGGCACCATTTCTTTTCCTATTCCCCCAACTTAGATAGCCAGACCCTTGTGGAAACCAGCACAAACACCTTCTACCTAGTGGTGTGCTAGACACCATGAAGCACCTGATTCTGGTGACCAGAGGACATTGTGCTATAGGGCACCATAGGACCTCTTCTTCAAAAGGCTACTACTCTCAAGCACAGGAGACATAAATGGCCTTCCTAATACATAGAAACAAATACAGAAAGAAAAAGAAACAGAGAATTGGACAATGAGGAGACAGAGGAATGTGTCCCAAATGAAAGAATAAGGAAAAAAAAATCATAGAAAAAGAGTTAAATAAAAGAGTGATAAGCAATATGCTTAAGAATTCAAAGCAATAGTCACTGGACTTGAGAAAGGTCAGTGATACCTTCAACAGAGAAAAATTTCAAAAAACAGATTAAGAACTCAATGAGTAAAAAAATACACTAGAAGGAATCAACAGCAGATTAGAAGATACAGAAGAACTGATGGGTGGTCTGAAAGGGTAATGGACAGCAACAAAGCTAAACAGCAAAAAAGAAAATAAAAAATGAAAATAGGTTAAGGGAACTCAGTGACATCATCAGCATAATAGAATTTGTGATATAGAGATTGCAGAAGGAGAGAGAAGGGGACAGAAAACTTATTTGAAGAAATAATTGAAAACTTCCCTATTCTGGAGAAGAAAACAGACATCCAGATCCAGGAAGTACAGAGACCCCCTAAAAGATGAACCCGAAGAGGGCTACACCAAGACACATACTAATTAAAATGGCCAAATATACTAATAAAGAGAATTTTAAAAGCGGTAACAGTTAAACACCAGGGTAACCCCATAAGGTTATCAGCTGATTTGTCAGAAGAAACTTTGTAGACTAGAAGAGAGTGCCATGATATATCAGTGCTGAAAAGAAATAAAAACAAAACAAAAAACGTGCAACCAAGAATATTTTACACAGTAAAGTTATCATTCAGAATAGAATGTGAGATAAAGAGGGACGCCTGGGTGGCTCAGTTGGTTACGCGTCTGCCTTCAGCTCAAGTCATGACCCCAGAGTCCTGGGATTGAGTCCTGCATTGGGCTCCTTGCTCAGCGGGGAGCCTGCTTCTCCCTCTGCCTGTAGCTCCCCCTGCTATGCTCTCTTTCTGACAAATAAATAAAATCTTCAAAAAAAAAAAGAATGTGAGATAAAGAGTTTTCCAAACAAAGTTCAAGGAGTTCATCACAACTAAACTACCCTTTCAAGAAATGTTAAAGTGGAAAGAAAAGGCTATAGGTAGAAGTAAGAAAATTATGAAAGAAAAAATTTCATGGGTAAATACAAACATATAATAAAGACAGTAAACTAATCATAAAATCTTTATGGAGGTTAAAACACAAAAGTAGAAAATCAATTATATCTACAAACACAGTTGAGGGACTCACAAAATGAAAGTATGTAAAATAGGACATATTTAAATGTAACGGGTAGGGGGAGTAGTAAAATTTTACTGCATTTAAAATGTGTACAAACATAAGTGACCAACAACTTTATATAGATTACTATATGCAGAAGATGTTATATAAACCTAATGGTAACTACAAATAAAAAACCTACAAGAGATATACACACAGAAAGAAAAAGGAATCCAAGCATAACAGCTAACAAAGCAATCAAACCACAAGGGAAGAGAGAAAGAAGAAAGGCACAGAGAAGAACTACAAAAACAAACAGAAAACAATAAAATGGCAACAAATACCTATCAATAATTAGCTTAAATGTAAATGGACTAAATGCTCCAATCAAAAGACATAATGTGATTGAATTGATAAAAAGCAAGAACCATATATATGCTATTTACAAGGGACTCATTCAGACCTAAAAACACAGGCAGATTGAATTTAAAGAGATGAAAAAACATCTACATGCAAATGGAGCAAAAAAAATATATATATATATATAAATCACCAGGATAGCAATATTAATATCACACAAAATAGACTTTAAACAAAGACTGTGGCAAGAGATAAAGAAGAACACTACATAATCATAAAGGGAACAAAGGAAGTTGCTATGACCGCTATCAAAGAATTACTGCCTTTGTTCTCTTCTGGAATTTTTATGATTTCAGGTCTCACATTTAGGTCTTTAATCCATTATAAATTTATTTTTGTGTAGGTATAAGAAAAGTGGTCCAGTTTCTTTCTTTCTTTCTTTTTTGTTTTTTTGCATGTTGCTGTCCAGTTTTCCTAACACCATTTGTTGAAGAGACTATCTTAACTATAGAGAACAAACTGATGGTTACCAGAAGGGAAGTAGGTGGAGTAGGTTGAAGTGGGTGAAATAGGTGATAGGGATTAAGGAGAACACTTGTGATGAGCATGGGTGATATATGGAAGTTTTGAATCACTATATTATATACTTGTAACTGATATTAGACTGTATGTTAATTGGAAATTAAATAAAAAACTTAAAGAAAAGAATTGGTTATATCTACCATTTAACATGTGTTTTAAATATAACTCCTTTTTTAACTTCTTTCTGATGAAAAAAAAAAAAAAAAATGAAAACACAATGGTCCTAAATCTTTCAGATGAAGGAAAGGCAGCTCTAAGAGGGAGGTTTATGGCAATAGAGGCCTATTTCAAGAAAGAAGAAAATCTAAAAGCAACTTAACCTTACACCTAAAGGAGCTAAAAAAGAAAAAAAAAAGTCTAAACTAGTAGAAGGAAGGAAATAATAAAGATTAGAATAAAAATAGATACTAAAAAAATACAAAAGATCCATGAATCTGGGAGCTGGTTCTTTGAAAAGAAAAACCAAATTGATAAATCTTTAGCCAGATTCATCAAGATAAAAGCACAGAAGACTCAAATAAATAAAATCAGAAATGAAAGAGAAAGAAAGAGAAACGATAATGCCACAGAAATACAAAGGATAGGGGCGCCTGGGTGGCTCAGTCGTTAAGTGTCTGACTTCAGCTCAGGTCATGATCCTAGGGTCCTGGGATCGAGCCCCGCATCGGGCTCCCTGCTCCATGGGAAGCCTGCTTGTCCCTCTCCCAGTCGCCCTGCTTCTGTTCCCTCTCTCACTGTGTCTCTGTCAAATAAATAAATAAAATCTTTAAAAAAAAAGATATACAAAGGATTATAAGAGATTATGAAAAATTATATGCCAACAAATTGAACAAACTACAAGAAATAAATTCCTAGAAACATATAACCTTCTAAAACTGAATCAGAAAGAGAAAATTTGAACACATTGATCACCAGCAATGAAATTGAATCAGTAATCAAAAACTCCCAACAAAAAAGTCCAAGAACAGATGACTTCACAGGTGAATTGTAAAAAAGAGTTACTAGAAGGAAGACTCCCAAAGTCTAAGAAACCATCATTAAAACCCAAACCAGACAGTTTGATACCAAAACTAGACAGTAAAACTGATACTGAAAACCAGACAGTAAAACCAGACCATAAACTACAAAACCACACAGTAAAACTATAGTAAAACTGATACCAAAACCAGACAATAAAACTACAAAAACAAACAACCCCCCCCCCAGAAAATATAGGCCAATATCTCTGAACATACATGTACAAATTCTCAACAAAACATTAGCAAACCTAATTCAACAATACATTTAAAAAAAAATCATTCACCATGATCAAGTAGGATTTATCCCAGGGATGAAACAGTGGCTCAACATTTGCAAATCAATCAATGTGATACCTCTCATTAAGAAAGCATAAAAACCATATGATCATCTCAATATATACAGAAAAAGCATTTGACAAACTACAACAACCATTCATGATAAAAACTCTCAACAAAGTAGGTGTAGATGGAACATACCTCAATATAATAAAGGCCATATATGAAAAATCCAGTTAACATCATACTCAATGGTGAAAACAGAACTTCTAAGTGCAGGAACAAGACAAGGATGTCTACTCTTGCCACTTTGATTCAACATAGTACTGGAAGTCCTGGCTGCAGCTATCAGACCAAAAAAAGAAAGAAAGTCAGCCAAATTGGTAAGGTAGAAGTGAAAGTGTCACTATTTGCAGATGACATGATACTACATGTAGAAAGCCCTGAAGACTCCACTAAAAAAACAATAAAACTGATAAATTCAGTAAAGTGCAAAATATAAAATCAATACACAGAAATTGGTTGCATTTCTATATACTAATAAACTTACATGAAGTTTTTTAAAATAATCCCATTTAAAATTGCATGATCAATAAAAATGCCCAGGGATAATTTAACCAAAGAGGTGAAAGATGTGCATTCTAAAAATGACAAAATATTAATGAATGATATTGAAAACAATATAAACAATTCTAAAGAAATTCCATGTTCATGGGTTGGAAGAATTAATATTGTTAAAATGTCCATGTTATCAAAAGCAATCTATGAATTTAATGCAATCCTTATCAAAATATCTCTAGCAATTTTCACAGAACCAGAACCAATAATGCTAAAAGTTGTGTGGAGCTACAAAAGACCCCGAATAGCCAAAGCAATCTTGTGAATGAAGAACAAAGCTGGAGGTATCACAGTCCCCCTGCTTCCAAATTATACTACAAAGCTGTAGTAATCAAGAGTATGGTACAGGCACAAAAATAGACACATAGATCAATGGAACATAATAGAAAACCCAGAAATAAACCCATACTTATATGATCAATTAACCTATGCAAAGGAGGCAAGAATATGCAATAGGGAAAAGACAGTCTTTTCAACAAATGGTGCTGGGAAAACTGGATAGGTACATACAAATTAATGAAACTGGACCACTTTCTAACACCAACATAAAAGTAAACTTAAAATGCATTAAAGACCTAATGTGAGACCTGAAACCATACAACCCCTAAAAGAATATATAGGCTGTAATTTCTTTGACATCTATCTTAGCAACTTTTCCCTAGATATGTTTCTTCAGACAAGGGAAACAAACAAACAAAAAAAACAAACAAAAATCTATAGGAACTACACCAAAATAAAAAGCTTTTGTACCGCAAAGGAAACCATCAACAAAACAAAAATGCAACCTAATGAATGGGAGAGTATATTTCCAAATGATATATGCAAAAAAAGATGAGCCCAAAATATATATAAAGAAGTTATATAACCATACCAAAAATCCCACAAATAATCCAATTAAAAATGGACAGAGGACCTGAAGAGACATTTTTTTTTTTTCCCAAAGAAAACATGAAGATGGCTAAAAGACACATAACAAGATGCTCAACATCTCTTATCATCGGAGAAATGCAAATCAAAACCAGAATGAGATATCATTTTAAACTGGTTAGAAATGGCAGGAATCAAAAAGACATGAAAGAACAAATGTTAGTGGTGATGTGGAGATAAAGGAAGATTCTTGATGAGGAAGTAAACTGGTGCAGCCATTATAGAAAACATTATGAAGTCTCCTTAAAAAATTAAAAATAGAAATATCATGTGATATAGTATTTCCAGTACTGGGTATTTACCAAAAGAAAATAAAACACTAATTCAAAAAAAAAAAAAAAATCTATGTACCCTTATGCTTATTGCAGCATTATTTACAATAGCTAAGACATGGAAGCAACCCAAATGTTCATCAATAGATGAATGGATAAAGAAAATGTGATACGCACGCACACACACACACAACACTGGAATATTAGTCATAAAGAGTGAGATCTTGCCATCCGCAATAACATCAATGGGCCCAGAGGGTATAATGCTAAGTGAAATAAGACAAAGACAAGTATCATATGATTTTACTTATATATGGAATATAAAACACAAAACAAAGAAACAAGCGAAAAACAGATTCTTTAATACAAAGAAAAAACTCGTGGTTGCCAGGAGGAGGTCGCAGGGCAGGATGGGTGAAATGGATAAAGGGGATTAAGAAATACAAACTTCTATTTATAAAATAAATAGGTCACAGAGATAAAAAGAAACATAGTTTGGTGCCAGATGTTGACTATGCTTATCACTGTGAGCACTGAATAATGTATAGAATTGTTGTATCATGTTGTACACCTGAAACTAATAACACTGTATAATAATTATACTTCAATAAAAAATAAGTCCTCAGGTAACAAGGTAAGAGAGCAAGAGAAGAAGACAGGAACAAAGAACTATAAAAACAATCACAAAACAATAAACAAGATGGCAGTAAGTACATAATTTTCAGAATTACTTGAAATGTAAATGGTCTAATTGCTCCTTTCAAAAGACATATGGTGACTACATGGAAAAAAGAAAAAAAAAAAAAAAGACCCATCCATCTGCTGCCTACAAGAGATTCACTCCAATAGTAAGGACATACAGACTAAAAGTGAAGGCATGGAGAAAGATAATCTATGTAAATAATATCAAAAAGAGAGCTGTGGTAGCAATTCTTATGTCAAGCATAGTAGACTTCAAAACAAAGACTGTAACAGGAGATAAATTAGACCATTGCATAACACTAAATGGATGAATCCAACAAGAGGATATAACAATTATAAATACCTTGGTGCTCAATATAGTAGCATCTAAATATATAAAACAAATACTAACACACATAAATGAAGAAACTGACAATAATACAATAATAGGGGACATTATCACCCCACTTACATCAATGAGTATATCACCCAGACTGAAAATCAATAAGGAAACGTTGACTTTAAAAGATGTGTAAACAAGTTGGACTTATTGATACATACAGAACATACCATCTAAAAAAGTAAAATACATTATTTTCAAGTACACATGAAACATTCTCCAGGGTAGCTCACATGTTAGGCCAAAAGACAAGTCTCAATAAATTTAAAAATACTGAAACCATATCAAGTATTTTTTTTCAAATACAATGGTATGAAACTGAAAATCAATTAATGCAAAGTGGCAAGAAAATAAACAAAAACCAACACGTGGAGGCTAAATAACTTGCTATTAAATAACCAATGGACAACAACAAAAGAGGAAATAAAATAAAAATACTTTGAGACAAACAAGAACGGAAACATAAAATTCCAAAATCTATGAATACAGCAAAAGAATTTCTAAGAGGGAAGTTTATAGAAATACAGGCCTACCTCAAAAACAAGGAAAATCTCAAACAATCTAACCTAAAGGAACTAAAAGGAGAATAAGCAAAGCTCAAAGTGTGTAGAAGGAAGGAAATAAGATCAGAATACAAATAAACATAATAGAGACTACAAAAATAGAAAAGATCAATGAAACAAAGCACTGATTCTTTGAAAAGATAAACAAAATTGATACTTTAGTCAAACTCATCAAGAAAAAAAGAGCACCCAAATAAGTAAGATGAGAAATGAAAGACGCAAAGTTTCAACCAACATCACAAAAATAGGAAGGTTTATGAGAAAATACTATAACCAATTGTAGGCCAACAAACTGGACAATCTAAAAGAAATAGATAAATTCCTAGAAACATACAGCCTTCCAAGACTGAATCAAAAATAAATGAAAAATCTGAACAGACCAATTACTAGCAATAAAATTGAACCTGTAATCAAAAAATGCCCAATAAAAAAAGTCCAGGACCAGATGGCTTCACAAGTGGATTTTACCAAACATTTAAATAGTACCTATTTTTTTCAGGGGAGGTGGGTTGGGTGGATGGGATAACTGGGTGACGGGCATTAGGAGAGCATGATGTAATGAGCACTGGGTGTTATATGCAATTGATGAATCTCTGAACTCCACCTCTGAAACTAATACTACACTATATGTTAATTAATTGAATTTAAATAAAATTTAAAAATAGTACCTACTCTCCTCAAATTAACCCAAAAAACAGAAGGAATGTCTCGAAACTCATTTGCAAGGCCAGCCAAAACTAGATCATACATGCACGTGCATGCCCAAGGCCAATATTCCCAAAGAACATAGATGCAAAAGTCCTCTACAAAATATTAACAAACTAATTAAAACAAGACATTAAAAGGAGCATACACTATAATCAAGTGGGATTTATTCTACTTGGGATGCAAAGATGGTTTAATATCTACAAATCAACTCATAGAATATATCACACAAAGGATTAAAATAATATGATCATCTCAATAGATGCAGAAAAAACATTTGACTAAATTCAACATCCATTTATAATAAATACTCAATGAAGTGGGCTTAGAAGAAACATACATTAACATAATAAAGGCCATATACAATAAACCCACATTAACATCACATTCAATGGTGAAAAGCCAAAAGGTTTTTTTCTAAGATCAGGAACCAGATCAAGATACCCACCGTTTTACTGAATATAGTACCAAAGATCTAGCCACTGCAATCAGACAAGAAGTAGAAATAAACGTCATTCAAATTGGCAATTAAGAAATAAAACAGTCACTGTTTTCAGGTGACATGATACTATATATGGAAAACCCAGGGACGTCTGGGTGGCTCAGTCATTAAGAATCTGCCTTTGGCTCAGGTCATGATCCCAGGGTCCTGGGATCAAGCCCCACGTTGGGCTCCCTGCTGGACTGGAAGCCTGCTTCTCCCTCTCCCACTCCCCCTGCTCATGTTCCCTCTCTCCTGTCTCACTCTCTGTCAAATAAATAAAACCTTAAAAAAAAATGATTATACCAAAAAGCTATTAGAACTAAAAAAATGAATTCAGTAAAATTGGACAATATAAAACAAACAGAAATCTGTTGTGTTTCTGTACACTAATAACAAACTAGCAGAAAGAAAAATTAAGAAAACAATCCCAGACTTTATTGCTCAAGTGGGCAGAAAGATGGAATATGAAGAGGATCCAGAGCTTACAGCATCGCATAGACACACTAACATAACATCTATAACTCAGCAACTAACTCTGAAAATGACCCGAAGACTGGCAGAACAGTCCATCTACAGTTAATTGTAAAAGAAGGCCAGATCAAAAAGTGTAGGAGGGGTGGAGACATGGATGGGAACCAAGCCCCTGGTAAGACTAACCACAAAAGGGAGGGATATAAAGTCAAAAAGAACCATCCCATGTGTCCATTGACAGGTGAGTGTATAAAGATGTGGTGTGTGTGTATGCATGGTGTGTGTGCAATAAAAAAGAATGAGATCTTACCATTTGTGATAACGTGGATGAACCTTGAAATTATGCTAAGTGAAATAATTCAGACAAAGAAAAATACCATGTGGTTTCATTTATATGTAGAATCAAAAAACAAACCAAAACAAAAAAACAAACCAAACCAAAAAAAACAAGCCAAACCAAACAAACAAATAAACAGACTCTTAAATACAGAGAACAAACTGTTGCCAGAGGAGAGGACAGTGCGGAATGGGTGAAATAGATAAAAAGGAATAAGAAGTAAGAACCTCCAGTTATAAAATAAAATACGTAATAGAGATGAGTAGCACAACATAGGGGATATAGCTGATAATATTGTAGAATGCATGGTGACAGATTGTGAGTACGCCTATTATGATAAGCACTGAGTAATGCAAAGAACTGTCAAGTCAGTATATTGTACACCTGAACTAACACTGTATGTTAATTGTACTTCAGTAAAAATAAGAATACATAAATATAAAGGAGACAATCCCATTTACAATTCCATCAAAAATAATAAAATACCTAGAAGTATATTTAACCAAGAATATATAAGACCTGTACCCTGAAAAATATAAGATATTGATGGAAGAAATTGAATATGAAACAAATGAATGGAAAGATATATCATACTCATGGATTTGAAGAATGATTATTAAAATGTTCATACTTAAGACAATCTATAGATTTAATACAATACTTATCAAAACACCAATAGCATTTTTCACAGAATTAGAACAAATAGCCCTAAAATTTGTATGGAATCACAAATGACCCTGAATAGCCAAAGCAGACTTGAGAAAGAAAAGCAAAGCTGGAGGTATTACTCTCCCTCATTTCAAATTGTACTGCAGAGCTATAGTAATCAAAACACATAGTACTGGCATAAAAACAGACACATAGACCAATGGAATAGAAAGCCTAGAAATAAACCCAATGGTCAATCTACAACAAAGGAGACAAGAATATTACAAGGGGTAAAAGACAGTCTCTTTAATAAATGATATTGGGAAAACTGAACAGCCATATGCGAAAGAGTGAAACTGGACCACTTTCTTACAACATATACAAAAAGAAACTGAAGATGGATTAAAGGCCTAAATATAAGACCTGAAACCACAAAACTCCTAAAACAAAAGATAGGCAGTAAAGTCTTGGGACGTTGATTTTAGCAGTATTTTTTGGATCTGACTCCTCAGGCAAAAGCAACAATAAAAAAAAATTGTGACTGTATCAAAATAAAAAGCTTTTGTACAGTGAAGGAAACCATCAAGAAAATGAAAAGACAACCTACTGAATGAGAGAAGATATTTGCAAATGATATATCTGATAAAGGGTTAAAATAAAAAATATATAAAGAACTTATACACTCAACACCAAGAAAAACAAAGAATCTGATTAAAAAATGGGCAGAGAACCTGAAAAGACATTTTTTTTTTCAGAGAAGATATACAGATAGATGGCCAAGAGACATGTGAAAAAATATTCAATACTACTAATCATTAGGGTAATGTAAATCCAAAGCACAATGAAATATCATCTCATCCCAGTCAGAATAGCTAGTATCACAAAAAATTAATAAGTGATGTGAAGAAAAAGGAACCACTGTCAGTGGGAAAGGAAATTGGTGCAGCCACTATGGGAAGAAACTATGGAGGTTGCTCAAAAGATTAAAAATAAAACTACCATAATATCTAACAATTCTGCTTCTGGGTACTTATTCAAAAAGATCCCCCCATGTTCACTGTAGCATTATTTACAATAATTGAGATATGGAAGCAATCCAAGTGTCCAAACAGATGAATTGAAAAAAGATGTGATATACCTAGATACAGGAATATTACTTAGCCATAACAATAAATGAAATCTTTCCATATATGACAACATGGATGGACTTAGAACATATTATACTAAGTGAAATGAGACCGAAAAAGACAGATGCCATGTGATTTCAGTTATCTGTGGAATAACAACACAAGACAAGCGAACAAGCAAAATAAAACAGAAGGCGACTTACAAATACAAAGAACACACTCATGGTTGCCAGAGGACAGGAACACAGGGAATGGATGAAATAGTCAAGCAGATTCAAAGATATAGATTTCCAGTTATAAATAAATAGATAATGTAGGGGCATCTGGGTAGCTCAGTCGGTTAAGTGTCTGACTGGTTTTCAGCTCAGGTCATGGTCTCAGGGTCAAGGGATTGAGCCCCGCAACAGGCTCCACTCAAGTTGTGGAGCTTGCTTCAGATTCTCTCTCTCCCGCTGTCCCTCCACCCCTGCCCTCACTTGCTCTCACTCTCACTCTAAAAAATAATAAAAATAAAATAATAATAATAGTAATATAGATGTTTATATATACAGCCTAGAGAATATAGTAAATAACATTATAATGACTTTGTATGGTTACAGATGCTAACTAAATTTACTGTGATCATTTCATAATGTATATAAGTGTTGAATCATACCTAAAACTAATATTGTAAATCAACTATACTTCAAAAGAAAAAAATTCTCAAGTTAATAATTCAAACATTTTATTTTCCTCAGGAAAGATTAAAAACAGATTTTCAATAATATGCTTGATTTTAATGTCACTTGTATTCTAACAAAGAGTCAGATTATTTATGTATTTTGAAATGTTTTTGGGAGAATGGGTCTCTGATAATATATACACAGAATTATTTTCAATCAAAGGTAGACTATTTCAAATATTTTAAATTTATTTTATCTTTTAATAAACATACATTTACATTTAAGTTAATGTGTTTTTTTTAAATTACATGTACCATAAAACTACCCTGGCTCATAGGTAAAGAGGGCAAACTGGCATATTTAACTGAAAAAGTCCACATGTTGAAGACATGGCCTACCGGTGGTCAGTCAGTTAAGGCTTCAACCTTTTCTGCAAATCTCTCAGCTCTGTCCTTGGTTTCTTTGCAATTTCAGTCTTAGTCTGGAAGGAAAATGGTTGTAGTTTTTCAAACAAATATATGATGTTATACAGAGAAAAAAAGCTATCTCTTGCTTATTCAGCTACAATCTCTTAACAGAAAATAAGTGAAGATTCTGATATCTCCCTAGAATACTTCTCTCATCTTAATTGGCCTGAATTGAGCACATAATTATCTGAAATAGTCCCTTGTTGAATGCGATGCCATGCTCCAATTCTCTTAATTCTGGATTCCTTAAATGAATCACTAGCAAAGGAAAGGATTTATCCTTAAGAATCAGTTCTGTTTCTGGATAGGGGCAGAAACCTGCTTTTTAGAGAGGCATGGATTGTGTGTCCAGAGAGTACATAACAAAATGAAAACTGAGAAACCATTTTTGAAATGGGAAGTGGATACATTGTAGGCAGTGGAAGTGTCTTTTATAATTTCAAAAATTAAAATCATTGATCAGAGTTATCAGAATATTTTTTGAAAGATAAACTCTTTGAGTTATCCCTAGAAATTTTGTGATGGGTTGCAATGCTTTGATGGGTATTACTGTAATAACACTATATGCATAACTATTTAATGGATTAAAAAGAAAATATATAGATTATTATAAAACTGGGAAGGGTCACAGGTACTATTTTAAAGGAAGCATAGTGCCACATTAAGAAATATATTTAAATCTTGGAGCTAGTACAAGATCTTGAATTCTTGTCCAAGATCAGACATTAACTAGATGTTTCTTCTCCTCCTCTTTAATTTGGTGTGTCAGAATTCCAATCTGTAAATAAGGGTGCTAGACTCCAACTTCAAAGAAGCACACTAAAGAAGTCTCAATCATTTGAATATTCTGAAACTACAAATAAGTAGAATGAGAAAATAAAATCCCATATGCCTAATAATATGTAAAATGTAAACAACATATGTAAAAGTTGCTAAGATCCTTGCAATTTGGCTAAGGAAAGAGAGTGCTGATTATTATTGACTTAGGTAAATGAACAGAGACATGAATTTTACAGAATAGATTGCAACTTCAGGGAAAAAAAACAAAACAAATATGTCCTATTTGGTATAATGCAAGCAGAATGTTTGCGCTGGCTACAGGAGTTTTCCCGAAACTATCTGCCACCATAAAATGACAGTACATATGGCATTAAAGGAGATATATGTACATATACATGGCAGTGGATATGGTTCTCAGTGAAGACACGGTACACTCATTTTCTTTGCAAGTAGCAGCTTTTGGTATGAGTGGAAAAGGGGAAACATAAAAGACAATCAACTTTATAGCAACGATACTTGATCAGTTAAAGATAAGTAAAGGCATATTAACACACTGCCAGGAAGATTTTCTGCCAATAGGAAAGACATCTATACCTAGAGTTGGAACAGTGATTAAAGATGTTTCCACAGACAAAATGAGCTCTATTTTAGAAGCACACAGAATCATTTCAGGAGGATCACAGGTGATAATTAATTGCTGGGAAACAACCACAGGTGGAAAAGTTGAACTCTGAAGTAAAATATAAGTAGAATAAAACAAGAGGGGATCTTATTTTATCAATTTGGTGTAGAATACTCTATAAAATATTATATATTATATATATCCAATAACAGCATTAAAATATATCAACTAAAAATTGTTCATAAGCCATAATTTATAGCAGCAACAAAATAGAAAATGTATTAATGGCAGTTTATATATATAATAAATAATGTACCTCTGAAACAAATAATGCATTATATGTTAAAAAAAGAAGATAATAGGAAGGGAAAAATTAAGAGGGGCAATCGGAGGGGGAGATGAACCATGAGAGACTATGGACTCTGAGAAACAAACTGAGGGTTCTGAACACTACATCAAAGACTAATGATGTAATGTATGGTGATTAACAAAACATAATAAAATAAAATTAAAAAAATAAAAAATAAATAAGAGTGAAAACAAATATGATATATAAACATATATGCATATATATGTATATGCATATGTATGTATATGATGAACAAGTGAGGCTACATGTGATGAATAAGTAAATTCCACAAATAGAAATTTTTAAGTACTTTAAGCCATATTTTAATAAAATTGAAAATTAATAACACAAACAAAATCTTAAATATTTAAAAATGGTTAGGTGATCATGAACAACTTAAGTTCTATTAAATCAAAATAGTATTATTGTAATGTTTTAAAATGAGAGAAATCAACTTATTGATACTTATGAGATTTATAAAGAATATTAAATATGTCCAGTATATAAAATGAAAAAAAAATGAAACATGCATCTAACTCATGGAAATAAGAACAATAAAATATTTGGAAAACTATAAAAAGTATTTATACATAGTATTAAACAAAAATGAATTATGAAAAGAACACTGTTGAAAATTATCTCAAGTAGTTTAAACATACTGTAGTTTATGAGTATACCAAATGAAAAAGGAGATATAGCTACAGATCTGAGAAGACCTAAACAAATTATGGAAAATATAAAATTATATGTCAAATACTTGAAAATTTTAAAGGAGTGACTAATCCTCTAAGAAAAACATAAATGTTAACATATATTAACGCCAAACATGTAAGTTTTTTACTAATAAATACCTACCAAAGTATTTTCCAAATTATCCTGATCATATGAATCTTCAGGGATACTTGTTATAAATCTTCTCTTGGAGATTCTGACCTACTAAGGACAATGGGACCTTGTAATCAGTATTTTCAACAAGCACTAGTGAATATTCTGATCAGGAATGTTTGTGTATTTTGCCTTCACAAAGTTGCCAGGTCTTGAGTTTATTATACATGAAATATAAATATTTCAAAACTGTATATTTTACATGCTACACAAACTTCTTCACAGGCTGCAGAAAAAGGAAAAACTTGTACCCTATTGTGAAACTATAACATCAAAATATGTCAGCTATTCAGTAATGTGGCAGGATACAAAATCAATGCACAGAAATCAGTTGCTTTCTTATACACTAACAATGCAACTGTAGAAAGAGAAATTAGAGAAATGATTCTACTTACAATAACACCAAAAACGATAAGATACCTCGGAATAAACCTAACCAAAGAGGTAAAGGATCTATACTCTAGGAACTACAAAACACTCATGAAAGAAATTGAAGAAAACACAGAAAGATGGAAAAACATTCCATGCTCATGGATCAGAAGAATAAACATTGCTAAAATGTCTATGCTACCCAGAGCAATCTATACCTTCAATGCCATCCCGATCAAAATTCCAATGACATTTTTCAAAGTGCTGGAACAAACAATCCTAAAATTCGTATGGAATCAGAAAAGACCCCGAATTGCCAAGGAAATGTTGAAAAAGAAAAACAAAGCTGGGGGCATCATGCTGCCCAATTTCAAGCTATATTACAGAGCTGTGATCACCAAGACAGCATGGTACTGGCACAAAAACAGACATATAGACCAATGGAACAGAATAGAGAACCCAGATATGGACCCTCAACTCTATGGTCAAATAATCTTTGACAAAGCAGGAAAAAACATGCAATGGAAAAAAGACAGTCTCTTCAATAAAAGGTGCTGGGAAAATTGGACAGCCACATGCAGAAGAATGAAACTTGACCATTCTCTACCACCATTCACAAAGATAAACTCAAAGTGGATGAAAGACCTCAATGTGAGACAGGAATCCATCCAAATCCTAGAGGAGAACATAGGCAGTAACCTCTTTGACATCGCCCACAGCAACTTCTTTCAAGATACATCTCCAAAAGCTAGTGAAACAAAAGCAAAAATGAACTTTTGGGACTTCATCAAGATAAAAAGCTTCTGCACAGTAAAGGAAACAGTCAACAAAACAAAGAGGCAATCCACAGAATGGGAGAAGATATTTTCAAATGACACTACAGATAAAGGGCTGGTATCCAAGATCTACAAAGAACTTCTCAAACTCAACACCCAAAAAACAAATAATCAATTCAAAAAGTGGGCAGAAGACTTGAACACTTCTCCAAAGAAGACATACAAATGGCTAACAGACACATGAAAAAATGTTCATCATCATTAGCCATCAGGGAAATTCAGATCAAAACCCATTGAGATACCACCTTACACCAGTTAGAATAGCAAAAATTGACAAAGCAAGAAACAACAAATGTTGGAGAGGTTGTGGAGAAAGGGGAACCCTCTTACACTGTTGGTGGGAATGCAAGTTGGTACAGCCACTTTGGAAAACAGTGTGGAAGTTCCTCAAAAATTTAAAAATAGAGCTACCCTATGACCCAGCAATTGCACTCCTGGGTATTCACCCCAAAGACACAGATGTAGTGAAAAGAAGGGCCATACGCACCCCAATGTTCATAGCAGCAATGTTCGCAATAGCCAAACTGTGGAAAGAGCCGAGATGTCCTTCAACAGATGAATGGGTAAAGATGATGTGGTCTATATATACAATGGAATATTACTCAGCCATCAGAAAGAATGAATACCCATCTTTTACATCAACATGGATGGGACTAGAGGAGATTATGCTAAGTAAAATAAGTCAAGCAGAGAAAGTCAATTATCATATGGTTTCACTTATTTGTGGAACATAAGGAATAGCATGGAGCACATTAGGAGAAGGAAGGGAAAAATGAAAGGGGGGGAATCGGAGGGAGAGATGAATCATGAGAGACTATGGACTCTGAGAAACAAACAGGGTTTTAGAGGGGAGGTGGATGGGGGGATGGGTTAGCCCGGTGATGGGTATTAAGGAGGGTACATGCTGCGTGGAACACTGGGTGTTATACGAAAACAATGAATCGTGGATCACTACATCAAAAACTAATGATGTATAGTGACTAACATAATAAAATTTTTTAAAAATATGTCAGTTATGTAGAGAAAATCTAAAGCAAACTAGAAAACACAAAGGTTTACTGACATTTGTTAATAGCTGATGACTGAGTAAAACCTCTTCTGACACTATTGTTCAGAAATATTAAAATCTACTACTAAAGACTGACCCCAAAATGAACACCAAAGAAAGAAGAGGAAGGGATTAATAAAACCAGGAAATAATATCTAGAAACTGTTCTTTAAACATAATGGCCTCATGCTGCAGTGGCTGTTGTTTACATTTCGTAAGAAAATCAGGGAGAAGCATTACACACCACACTGGCACATTCCTATAGGCTTCCATGAGATCCCTTGATATCAATAAAGGAAGATATTAAAGACAGATTTGGACACTTTTCATATGATTTTTGAAATACCTGTAAAGCATTAAAGGTTTTTATCTGGAGCATAGATGCATCAGACTACCTACATGTTTTCTTTAGTGAGTAAATGTATTCTGATTTTCACAGTACAGAGAAACCGATGCAAAAGGGGTTAATTTTAAAAGTTGATTTAGTATCTATTGTGGAGGAGATATAAACCCTTTATGACTTCAAATAAATTGTTTTTGATGTTTAAAAATTAGATCAATATTAATGACAACTAGATGATTACTATGCATCTATGGGCACTCAAGATAAAACCTTTTTCTTTGTGTTGGTTACATAAAACACACACGCAACCCGCAGATGCCCTGACTTGCCTGTTTGTTGTGACCATTCTCTCCAGCTTTTAAACAATTTGATTTCTTTCTGGCATCAGGACGCGTTTTTACCTCATCTTCCTTCCCTGGGGACATTAGCCCGAGTATTCATTTGTCTGCTTCTTTCCATCAAATCCTGATCACTCTCTCAGATTTAGATATTGCTACATATAGAGGATTCATGTGATATTATTTATGTGCATATATACTGGATGAGTGGATGTAACAGTTCTCTTGGATAAACAAGCCATAACTTGTTTAAAAGAAATATGGATTCAGAATTTAGTGAAGAGGGTTGTTAGTGATGGTGTTTTCATATATTGTACCATGCAATAAGGGTGAAATTTTATATAACATGCCCCCAAACCTACATTATATATTTTTATGTAACAGATGTATATGTACATATTTAGAGATCTTTAAAGAGATGGAATATTAGAAATGACTTAGAAATGTATATTTTTTTTCTAGAATAAGTAGTATATTGTATGTATTCATATTTTCATAAACTGGTTTGCTAACTCCAGGATTTTGTAGCCATCAGAAAAGATATTTGGGACAGGGGCAAAGTTTATGGCAACACATTTATTATCTAGCCATGTATCAGATATTTAGTCATATATTTATACTATACTACAGTAAACACATCTTTATCATTTCTCAATTTTGGTTGTTATTTCTATTGCCATACTGGGACTTCCTGTGTTGGCTGGCAAACATTATTTCAAAGAGAATGTCATTTATGAACTTCCAGTTATATCATTTTCTAAAAAAGGATCACTTTAATCATTTTACAACTATTTATTCAAAGCTGTTAAAGCACTTCTTCATAATAGTTGACTAATTTGAATATCCTTTTATTATATATCAGCCTAAATAGACTAGCCTTATAAAGAGGAAATACTTAAAGATTTTATACCAAATAGCCTATGTAATTATGTGTTATTGTGTTATATATTGTTATTATAATTCATTTTGTGACCATCCTTAAAATCTATCCCTACCTAAGAAAATAAACAGTGAAAAACATTTTGGCATTTGTAATTGTATATAACAATCAATTTAACAACTACTTTAAAACTTCTTGTATTATAAGTCTTTCTTGGGATATATTCTTTGTCTAATCTGAAGAGCTCAGTTAATGAAAATGCTCTTATTAAACTTCAAGAGACATTATGTAAATACATTTATAACAACAACAACAAAAAAAACAGCATTCTGTCAGTGTTGTTATAAGAATAGCATGTCGCAGTTCTTTTATACATTATAAAATAATGTTAAGCAGAGCTTATTAACATTTCTTCACACTTGTTTAGTTTGACAACCTCGTCACAATTGCTCTGTCATCTGCTCACCTGCCTGTTCATGATGAGTCTCTGACATTAATTCATAATTATTTGGGGAAAATTAACATTTGGCCTTTAGCAGTCTAATTCAACTAGACTTATAACAGCTGTAGTTTTTTCTTGCTTTGGATAAATAAGACCTGATTAAAAATTAGATTACATATGGAATGCATAAATGTATATCAACAATGAAGCCAAAAGTCATAAGGGGAACACACCAAGTATACTTCCAGATTATATAATTAACAGAACAGGATGATTTATAAACTGACAACAACAGATAATTTGACATGGTTAGCTTTATAATATGCCATATGCAAATTGCACATCTGACTGCCACTTCAAAACTCCATCCTCCATTGTGACACTTTTTTATACATGATATACACTTATATTGCTGATTTTTATTTTCTGTTTTTGTCATTCTAAGTTAAATATTTACTCATTTTAAACATGGAATTCACATTTTCAAACTTCTGCCTCTGTATAGACAAACATACTAATATAATCTCATAATTTAATTAAAGTCAATATGAATATTTTATATTCAGTGAATTGAAAATTAAAATAATATAGCATGAGACAAAACTTAAGACAGAGGAAGAGGCCTAAGAAATTTTGTGGGATCAAAAGAAAAAAGATTTTCTACCTAAAAAAAAATAAATGGAAATCAGCAAACAATTTTAAGCTTCCTAATCTCAATGAAAACCAGGAAAAACAATTGGATTTACATACCTCTCACTCTCTAGGTGCTTTGAATTTATTTCTCTATCAAAGACACTAATACAATCAACCTAAAATTTTAGTTTTCATACATTTGCTTTGAAATCATATTTATATATGGAAGTTAAGTTAGTTACATTTGCTCTTAAGTATAATTTTAAAATAATGTCAAAGTTGTTTTTTCTTTGCAATGTTAACGCCTTTTATTTTTTTTCTTTTTTGTTGTACTGGCTATTATCTCCAGGCCAGTGGGGTGATCAGTACTGGGCACTTTTGCCTCTCTGAAACTGAGTGACAGTTTGTGGGTACCAACTTTGTCTTTTTGATAAAGGAAGACTTGTCTTCTTTGACAAAGAAAATTTTGTCTTCTGTCTTTATCTTTCATTTATTATATTAAATTATTTTGACTTATTTTTTACATTAATGAAACTAATACTGTTTCTTACATAAACTCAACCTGGTCACACTGTATTATACTTTTATTCTATTTTTTTTTTCCAGAGTCAGGTCAGGTAAGTGGTGTTTTCTGTAAGAAGGTACTCATTTTAACTACATTTTCAAATGCATTAGCACAATGTTATCCATAGGATTTTTAATCACCTGCTAAAGCTCACCAGCATTGGTGGCAATGTTTTCTTATTCTTAACATTTCCTGTCTCAATATTTTATTAATTTATATTTCTAGATGTTCCTGTTAGATAAAAAGACAAAAGTTTCATCAGTTTGCTTTCTCATTTTTATATTTTCCTTTTTTTCCTTTAAATTAACTCTTAAATTGGATGTTTAGATAATTATATATTAGCCATTCTTCAAATATGTTTCCACTCACTTTAGCTTCAATCTATAATTTTTTTTAAGCAAGCTCTATGCCTGATGTGGGGCTTGAATTCATGACCCTCAGATCAAGAGTTTCATGCTCTACTGACTGAATTAGCCAGGCACCCCTCAACCTATAATTTTTGATAGTAAGTATTCTCATCAAGTATTATAAACTATGCATTCTTCCTTTTTTTTTAGTTGTAGGATTTCTTTTATTTTGATATAATGGGTATCCAATATATTTACTAATATCCTTTATATTATTTGTGCTCGGAGAAGGTGTTATGTATATAAATACTTTTCACTTTGATTGGAACTTGTTGCTTGACCTTCAAGATGGCCAAATTTCATAAATGTAACATTATCTGGAAAATAATAGACCTTATACCTGTCAGAATGGCTAGGGTAAAAAAGACAATGGATAACAAGTCCTGGTGAGGATGTGGATAAAAGGGAACCCTCATACACTATTTATTGGTGGAAATGTAAATTGGTAGAGCCATAATGGAAAATAGTATAGAGGTTCCTCATAAGATTAAAAATAGAACTACCATACTATCTATCAATTCCATTTCCAGGTATTTATTTGAAGGAATAGAAAACGCTAATTTAAAAAGATTTATGCACCTCGATGTTCATTGTAGCATTACTTACAATGGGAAAGATATGGAAGCAACCTAAGTGTCCATCAGTAGATAGAACCGGGCTCCCTTTTGCCAACTTGGGGAGCTAAGACCCACTCGACTGTCTTCTCGAAGAAGAAAAAAATCTTCCTCCTCGAGCCCGCTTTTGTATCAAGGAAGTGCAAGCACAAACACTGTTCACATGTGTGTTGTCAGAATCTGTGCTCCAGCCCTGTGTTGGGTAAGCGATGACGGTGCAGGCCTAGGATCCCAGGGCTAGTCTCCATGCAGGCATCTTATAATATTCTTCTCTCTCAGCATAATTATTACTGTATCTGTTTAGCTTTCAAAAGTATCCCAGCTTGGATGGTAAATTCTATGATCATTTTCTTAAAACAAATATAGGTCTTTTGTTCAGTTTTCTGACACCTTATCTTCAAACATATTTTGGAACACGTAACGTGTGTAGGAAACCACCTTCGTCCCGGGCGCAGTGGCGGGGGCAGGAACCCAGAGCCACGGGTCGGCTCCCACAGTCCTGGCAGCAGTTGGTCTAGTTGCTCTGGGCATCGAGGGTCCATGTTGCAGACGTGTCCGTAAGGAGTCTGGCTCACACTACCAATGATACAGACCCCAGTGCTCCTTGGATGATTCGTACACCCACTGTACACCCCGTTCCCTATCAGATTCACAATGCAGAGGTGCCTTGCCTGGCCGGGTGGTGGGCAATGGGTTCTGGCCCAAAAACTATGCATGCCTGAGACCGTGCATCATGGTCATCAAATGGATTTGCCAGTCTTTCCTGTCCCACAAATTTAGGCCTTAGGGCAGCCATCCAAATGGAAAGATTGAGTGTGATGGCTTATTTGTATAGTGGAGAAATGTGTACTCGGCACATCAAGAGCCCAGATCCCACAAATCAGTCAGAAGGCAATAGAGAAATGAATTGAAGGACTTCCGGTACTATGTTGAACAGAAGTGGTGAGAGAGGGCATCCTTGTTCCTGATCTTAGAGGAGAAAGACACTTTCAGGTTTTCATTGTTTTCTGGAGGTTCCTCACTGCTTTCTTTCGGAGCCCAGCGTCCTGCCAGGCGTGACAGCCACAGAGATCCCTGGCGGCCTCCTGCTAGAGGCTTGCTGTCTGCTCCAACGTGGAGAATTTCTCAGAAGAGTTGGCTTTACTCACTGTGTCCAAGTCCTTTTGTTCTCCTATTTCTCAAACTTGGCTCCCGTTGACTTCTCAACACAATGTAAACTCCAGGGAGACTGCTCGCTAAATCCAGAAGTCAGTCCTCAGCCTCTTCTCGATGGATTAGCAGGATCTGACGCTGATGAGTACTCTTCTGGAAACCTTGATCACCACACTTCTGGTTCACTGTGTTTTCTCTGTACCTTCCGGTGGCTCCTTCTCCGTGCTGTTTCCCATGGTGGTTCCTCATCTCACCACCCCTCTGGGATGTGAAGCACCCCCCCCAAAAAAAGATGTCACTTTTATCCTGATTTGGAAAATCAATCAGAAGATTTTCTAGAGTAGCCTGTTGTGAAATGAAGAGCCTAATAGGAAAAGGTCTTAATAGCATTTTTGTCCTCATAAAAATATGGAAAAGTTCACCAGATTCAGTCCATTGCAGCTCTTAAGACAAAAAGGTTTTATGATGAAAATTAATGAAAATTCAATTGAGAGGATGTTCTATAACTTTGAATAATTCCTCTATTAATGTGCATATAGGTTATTTCCATTTTTCCTATTTTAAAATAAAACTGTAATGAATGTCTTAATAAAAAAATTTTATACATAGATTTTATACATAGAATATTATACATAAAAACGAAGGAAATTCCTCCCTTTGTCACAACATACATGGACCTAGAGTGTGTTATAGTAAAGTGAAATATGTCAGACACAGAAATGAAAATAGCATATGATTTCAACCATATGTGGAATCTAAAAAATCAAATCAGAAATAGACATATATACAGAGAACAAAACTGATGGTTGCTAGAGGGTGTGAAAGGTGGGTAGCTAGATATTATAGGTGAAGGGAATTAAGAGGTACAAAATTTCAGTTGTAAAATAAATAAGCCACGGGGATATAAAGTACAGCATAGGGAATATAGTCAATGATATTATAATAATTATGTATGATGACAAATGGGAACTAGATTTATTGTTGTGGTCATTTTGTAATGTGTATAAATGTCAAATCACTTTGCTGTACACCTGAAACTAACATAATGTTGTATGTCACTATACTTCAGTTAAAAAAAAAAAAAAGTGTACCTTTTTTTGGTTGTGATAGAAATGCACCTTTCTCTTTTCTTATTCTGGGGAGCGCAGTTGATTGACAGCCTCTGACTGACAGCCCATCTGCCTCTGCTGCCTTTCTGGATCCATTGCTGCATTCGAGCTGAGGCCACACTTCCCCCAGGTTGCTTCCAGGCAACGACTGAGCATGGCAGCATACTAGCGCAGATCCATTCCTGTATTATGTGGACCTCCTCTATTTTTTTTTTTAAAGATTTTATTTATTTATTTGACAGAGAGAGACACAGCGAGAGAGGGAACACAAGCAGGGGGAGTGGGAGAGGGACAAGCAGGCTTCCCGTGGAGCAGGGAGCCCGATGCGGGGCTCGATCCCAGGACCCTGGGATCATGACCTGAGCCGAAGGCATATGCTTAACGACTGAGCCACCCAGGCGCCCCAATCTGTCTGCTACTCTTATGAGAACACATCTGATGGCATTTTTCAAGATAATGTCCACAGCTCAAGATCCTGAATTTTATCGTACCTTTTACCATATAATGTAACATCCACAGATTCCAGGAACTAGAGCCTAATATTTGGGGAGGAGGGTGCATTTTCAGCATACCACAAAGGGGCTCCCTTTTATCCTGGCCAAAATGTTCTTAAAGGTACACTTCAGTATAAGACATATCCCATCCAGTTGACCTTTACTACCTCACTAATTTCACAGTTGGCAGATAAGCATTGCTATATAAAGATTCATTCTGCACACTCCTGCTTCCTATTTTTTACCTATCACTGCCATATCCTTCTATTAATATTTTGCCTGTCTAAATCTTCTTGGTCTTTACCATTATTCAATGACAGAACTAGCACAGAACTGCATATTAGCAGAGTGATCAAAGCCAAAATGAAGGTTATATATGGTCCCCAAAGCATAGATTTCTACTTACCAGGTTCAGTCTAGCCACAGATACTTTTGAATATCCAACCCATCTGCAACAAAGATCAATGCTGAGAAAGTGATAGGACACTACTACTTGGATAGACAAAATATCCACTTGGCAACAAATTGAATACCTTGGGCATTTTCCATCATGGAAGATTCAGTATTTTATTCCCACAAGGACGGATATCTATTCTGAGTCTAGATTTGCATTTTTAATCCACAAAGACTCAACCACAATCTATCTATGGGCTTGTGAAATGCCCAGTCCATAAGCATGAAATTCCACACAACAGAGCATCTGAATAGTGATCCACTTGACTGTGAAAGAGATATAGAATGGTCCAATGAATAGTACCTAGAATAATATTCATTTATATTAGCTAAATTAATAAATCAAGTTATAGGTTTCATATTCATATAGTGTAATGGTGTGAAGAATGTTTTTTGGCATAGATAATAATAATAGCTAACATTTATTGAGTCCAGGTTTTATAATCATTATGTCACTTAATTCTCACACTATCAAAAATGGTTCCCCAATTTATAAATGATGAAAATCAGACACAAATAGATTATATCAATTCCTTAATTCACACAGTTACTAAGTAGAAGAACAGGTTCATAACAGAAATGGTTTGACTCCAGGGCCTTTCCTTTTTCCCATCACTTTTTAGAGAAAACATGATAAGCTTTTACCAGGTAGAAATGCAGGTCACAGAGTAACGTATATGCATTCTGTGGTGAACAATTTCAGTTTGAGGATATTCTTTGAAAATTCAGGCTGCATCATAACACTAGAAAAAAATCATAAATAATAGAACAGTAGTGATGCTCCTAACATCAGAAAAGATGGAATCCTTAAATGACAATGAAAACTTGAAAAATATATAATTACGAAAGAAGTAATTTAAAGTTTTAGGAATTTAGCCCAAGTACCTTACTTAGTCTTAGACTGATATTCTGCACAGGTAAACTTTATTGAAGTTTTTACTTCAGCATAATTTTCAAACTAAAAGTATTTAATGCAGCAGAGAAAAAAAATATGTAAATTTTCCAATTTGCCAATTGCACTTTTGACAAAGACTAAGGAAGACCTAAAATTTTTCGTATAATTATTTTATCTAATATTCTGTCAGGTAGCATATATTTACTATACATTTAGATATTTTCTAAAGACAGCAGCAAAGGTTATCTTTCATAAATAGTTATGAACATAATTAGTGAAAAGTTTGGTTAATATATTTTTCTTAGGGTCATTTCAGAACTTTAAAATATGTGAGTTGGGGCGCCTGGGTGGCTCAGTCGTTAAGTGTCTGCCTTCGGCTCAGGTCATGATTCCAGGTCCTGGGATCGAGCCCCGCCTCGGGCTCCCTGCTCCGCAGGAGGTCTGCTTCTCCCTCTCCCACTCCCCCTGCTTGTGTTCCCTCTCTCGCTGTGTCTCTCTCTCTGTCAAATAAATAAATAAAATCTTAAAAAAAAATAAAATAAAAAAAATATGTGAGTGTATGTAAACAAATACATGCAAATACACAGATATGTATAAATGCAGTTTAAGAAACATTGCCATAGAAGGAACATCGCTATTCCTTACAATATATTCATGGATACTAAAAATTATGAGTTTTATAAGTTGTGTCTGTACTGGCTTTTCAGAGATTAAAAGGTCAAAATGCATTATAATGTAACTAAAATATTAAGCCCAAATCCTTTCATATCATGAAGGGAAAAAAAAATCTCTACTGAGTAGATTTCACATAAATCGTGGGTGCTTCCTAGCCCTTTTCTATAGTCAGTGCTCTGCTGTACCAGGGTCGTTTATTTTCTCATTCAGCCAAGAACTTTTCCGCCCGTGTTTTAGAGTAATTTTCAGCACAGTCTTCTACTCACCTCCCCTCAGGTTTTCTCAGACCATCCTTTCTCGATACAGATACATTTGACGGCAACCAGGTGGGCAGTTTTGCAGCAAGGTCGCTGCAACCCTGCAGGCAGGTGCCTTGTCAACAGCACACAGGTGGTCAGTGCTGCCCACCCCTCAGAGATGTCTGCTAGCCCCCATCACAAAACTGCCTTGTCATCCAGGGACCTCAGCCCCTCACTCTCCAATGGGCTCCGAATCTTGGGCTTGGTGAGGTTTCTTCTAGTTTGATCTTTGCTTCTTTACTCTCCATCAGCCCTAGAGGTAGTGGTTGTGGTTGTCCCCTATATTTGTCTTTTTATTCCCTAGGGTTTCCTTTACCTCGTTGCATAGTCAATTCCCTTTTACTAGTTAATTCTCACCTTAAGCTTTTGTTGTTCTTCCGATTGTTGTTGTGTTTTCTGATGCCTACCTGGACACTAATACAAAATGGAATACAATTACTCAAAAGTGAAGATTTTTTCACTACTTCCATTTCTAGCTAAGTGTTTAAATGATAATTTTATCAGGGAGATTTCATCAGTGAGATCCATTTGTTGGCTCTAAGAGCAAAAATTATGAATTGGCCTTATAAGAAGAAGGACCTGTGGGTTTAACCATCCATAAAACATACATTCTGTCATTGCCACAACCTGCCCAGCAATGCCTTCTGCCATGTCATTTATAAAGTAGTATTTGTTTAGTACTGTCTTTGATATCAATATTTCAGAATGGCTGCAAGTCTTTTTCAAATGTTTTAATGTCAGTGGAAAACAAAATTGAATTCAAGATGGATGGGAAGTAAGCCTTTCCCTTAAGTGATAAGATCGAGGATTGGGTAAAGGTACATGGGAGAAGGACAGCATCAAAGTTTTTGTACCACCTTGTCACTCGGGTGCAGACCAGTCTGGGGGACAATATACACAGGGATTTTTGCTATGACAAAATATACACATTCCATGTAAACCTCACATTTTGCAAAATCTTAAAATACTCAGGACTTATTAGAGTAATAAGGTTGAACCAGTGCACTTGGAATTAGTATAATTCTGTAACAGGAATATACACATACAACAGCAAGAACAACAAACGGATACCTTGGGACATTGAGAAGTAACCTTATTACCAAAGGCAGGTAGCTCATTATGGCTCCAGACTTCCTATAGGGATAATAAAATTACACCCCCAGAAATGAAAATTAAAGTGAAAATACTGGCTTGCTGACCCCGAGATAATATGGATGTAACTGGACCTCTAAGCATTAGGGGAAGTACAATATGCCAGGAACCTGGAACTGTATAAGGCGCAGGATTTACATCTTAATGAAGGAACAATTTGCAAGCACTTCTTTTATCATTAAAGCAACAATAAAAAAGTAAAGCCAGTAACAGTCCTCTGTGGGCAGTAGCCATGCTTATTTCTTTTTTGCTGAATATTATAATCCTATTTATGATATTCTGTCTGTCTTTACTGCAGAAAATAGTTCATATTGAGACAGCTGGGTGTCTCAGTTGGTTAAGTGTCTGCTTTTGGCTCAGGTCATGACCCCAGGGTCCTGGGAGTCCAGTGTCTGGGAGTCCCTCTCTCTCTGACAAATTAAATCTTAAAAAAAAAAAAAAAAGAAAGAAAATAGTTCATACTCCAACATATGTCCATTTTTTTCAACATATGTCCATTTTATTATACATAATTTTCCAGTTTTCCAATCACTAAGTTGTTTTAGGAACATGTGTTGTAGCAGAATGCAATGTATATGAAAACTGAATACCTGAAAGTTTTCCTCAAAATTCTTTGCTCAGTTACTTTTATGTGTTTGTGTTACTCCTAGACATCTGCTTATCTCTGTTGGAAGTCTGATGGCTTATATCATTAATCATTTTATCTCTTTTTGTACTATGATGGGAGATGCATGGTAAAAATATAAATGCAAAGCCTGTTATATAAAGCAATGTGCTTTTATGGGTAGTACCAATTATGTTACCAATGGTGTTTGTCTAATTGTCCAGAAGATCAGAGACAGGGGCGCCTGGGTGGCTCAGTTGGTTAAGTGGCTGCTTTCAGCTCAGGTCATGATCCTGGAGTCCCGGGATCGAGTCCCGCATTGGGCTCCCTGCTCGGCAGGGAGTCTGCTTCTCCCTCTGACCCTCCTCCCTCTCATGCTCTCTGTCTCTCATTAAAAAAAAAAAAAAAAAGATCAGAGACAAAATGGAATTTCAATTTTTATAAATGTTGTATCCCATGTATTTTATCCAATCTGTCATGATGAATAAAAGATTCTATAGATTATAATTTTTTTCTTGTACTGTTTTGAATTAGAATTCCAAATGTCCACAATAGCCAAACTGTGGAAAGAGCCAAGATGTCCATCGACAGATGAATGGATAAAGAAGATGTGGTATACATATCCAACAGAATATTATGCAGCCATCGAAAGGAATGAAATCTTGCCATTTACAACAACATGGATGGAACTGAAGGGTATTATGCTGAGCAAAATAAGTCAATCAGAGAAAGACATGTATCATATGACCTCACTGATATGAGAAATTCTTAATCTCAGGAAACAAACTGAGGGTTGCTGGAGTGGGGGGTGGGGTGGGAGGGATGGGGTGACTGGGTGATAGACACTGGGGAGGGTATGTACTCTGGTAAGCGCTGTGAATTGTGCAAGACTGTTAAATCTCAGATCTGTACCTCTGAAACAAATAATGCAATATATGTTAAGGAAAAAAAAAGAAGAAGAAGGTAGCAGGAGGGAAAGAATGAAGCAGGGGAAATTGGAGGGGTAGACGAACCATGAGAGACGATGGACTCTGAAAAACAAACTGAGGGTTCTGGAGGGGAGGGGGGTGGGAGGATGGGTTAGCCTGGTGGTGGGTGTTGAGGAGGGCACATTCTGCATGGAGCACTGGGTGTTATGCACAAACAATGAATCATGGAACACTACATCTAAAACTAATGATGTAATGTATGGGGATTAACATAAGAATAAAAAAAAAAGGTAAAAAAAAAAAAAGAATTCCAGACTTCTGGAGCAGAATATTTATAAACTAGAAAAATATAGATATGAATTATTTTCCCAAATTAAGGAATAAATTGTTACATACGTTATTTCTTTTTTTAAAAGATTTTATTTATTTGAGAGAAAGAGAGCATGAACAGGAGAGGCCCAGAGGGAAAAGCAAACTCCCCGCTGAGTGGGGAGCCTGATGCAGGGGCTCAATCCCAGGACCCTGAGATCATGACCTGAGCTGAAGGGAGAGGCTTAATTGACTGAGCCACCCAGGTGCCCCATATACATTATTTCTTAAAGATTTTATATATTTATTTTAGAGAAAGAGAGAGTGCAAGCCAGGGTAGGGGGAGGAGCAGAGGAGTGGGGGGAAGAATTTCAAGCAAGCCTGACCCGGGGCTTAATCCCATGACCCTGAGATCATGATCTGAACAGACACCAAGAGTCAGACACTCAACTGACTGAGCCACCCAAGTTCCCCAAGTATATACATTATTTCTAAGAGAAAATGTTTGATATACTAGTTACTTTAAGTATAATTTAGTTACTTTTAAAATAATAGGCAAGGGGATATCTGAAGTGTTGCTCTTAGATCTATTATTTTATGATCTTTGACAATCTGTAGCATATACCAGAGTGACCCAATTATGTCTGGGATTAAAGAATCCTACATTCATCATAAAAATTCAACTTCTATATTAAAATAATAAAACTAATAAGCTTGTTAAAGTTGGCATTTACAAATAAAATTCCATTAGATAATTGATTCCAGGATTGTAATATATGTTGATAATTAGTTCTTTATAAAACATTTTAATCGTTAGAGAATTGTTTTTTTAAATGTGGTATAATATCAAATTTTGTTGTTGTTAAATGATCCTTTATTGAAATATTTTCATTTGTAGTTCTTAATTAACTGGGCATTCTGCTGCACCACTCTTAATGTCATCTATGATGTCATGAGGGTGGCGACCATCAACATTGCAGCCCTCAGACTGGGCAGTCCCCAGGATCTCTTTAATTGGTGCTACATATGTCAGGCAATATGACAGTTTCATCAAAAGTAATATTTCCATTGTGCTTAATGTTTCTCTGCTTCTTTTTGTCTCTTGGCAATTACTTGAGGGCTTTGATAATTGGGCCAGAAGCAGAAGGTACCACTTAAGTCTGGGCCTGTCCATTCTGAATGGTCAATTTCACAGTAATCCTCAGACCCTTCCTATCATTGTTTGCCTTGGTAATGTCATCACCCACCTTTTTTGGAGACAGGCCCAGGGGGCTGATCCTCAGGGCCAGGAGAGATGTGTACTGACTTCCCAACCCCATGCACCTCAGGTATAGGGCTCTGATTCTTTGGGGTGGAATTTAGGCGGCATGGTGGAGGCAGAAGGTGTCGGATGAACCCAGATTCTGGAGGACCAAGGAGAGCTGTACCTGGGCCTTCTCTAAGTCAAAGCCAAAAGACTCAGTATCAGATAATTTCTGAACGCAAGTTAATACTGGTGAACAGTTGCTATTCACAAACATTGCTTTTTATCACTAGTACAAAAATAGCTATATAAAAATGATATCTGCAAGACATATATTATCTATAAAATGTTTTATAAAACATCTTACCGAACAAACTCTCACAGGTTACTAGAAGAGGACATATCAGAGGATATACCCAGGCTAAAAGTAAGACAGTAATTACAACTCAGGAAACACATTGGCTGAAATCAAATTTTAGCTCCACTCATTCCTAGGACAAGTTATATATATATACACATATATATATGATTCAATTTTCTTGTCCTCAATTGAGGATAGTAATAATACCTTCCTCCTGTGGCTGTTGTGAAGTTTAATAAGTTTAAATAAAAGTTTAAATAAATGCATACAGTGCCTGACATAGAGTACAAACCTCAATAAATGTTAGTTATTATTGCTATTATTTTAAAATTTTTAAAAATTACAATAGAGGCATTATATAAGGTGATAACTCTTAACTTTTGTAATTATATTTAGTGTCAGGGCTGAATCTTAGTTTAGTGATACATACTAATTCTATTATTTCCATTGAGGACTCCAATTTTAACTATACAACTTTGGTTGTATCCTTCTATTATTAAACACAAATGTTTGCATTTAAATAATATAAAAAAGAAACAAAGCACAACATATTTTATCTATATATCAAATTTATTAGTGTTCCTGGGGGAGTGTTTCTCAGGTTCTCAGGCTAAGACTAGATTGGTCAATTCAAACCAACAATAAAGTACCTTGCTCAATTTTTAATTGGATTGTTGAGTTATAGTTCTTTATATGTTTTTGATAGTAATCCTTTATCATATATATGATTTGCAAATATTTCCTTCTATTCTTTGGGCTACTCTTTCATTCTATTGGTTGTGTCCTTTGATTCACAAAGGTTTTTAATTTTAATGTGGTACAATTTATTTATTTTGGGGGTTTTTTTGCCCATACTTTAGCTGTCACTTCCAAAAAATCACTGCCAAACCAAATGCTATGAAGGTTTCCCTGTTTTCTTCTAAGAGTTTTATAATTTTAGTTCTTGCATTTGTCTTCAGTGAATTTCAGTTAATATTTTAAAATCTGTTTTAAGAGTCCAAGTTCATTTCTTTGATGTGGACATCCAGTTTTCTTACAACCATTTGTTTAAAACGTCCTTTCATCAATCAATGGGATTGAAACCCTAGTAAAAAAAGTCTTTCTCCCATATATGTGAGGGTTTATTTCTCAGCTCTCTCTTCTATTCTAGTGATGTATATAGGTCTGTGTTTATGTCAGTAATACTACAAAATATAGAAATCAAAATAGTCTAAGTTTTGGAGTCAGGAAGAGTTAAGACTTCCAACTTCATTCTTTGTCAAGACCGTTTGGGCTATTTGATGTCCCTTAAGATTCCATATGAATTTTAGAATGGATTCCTATTTCTACAAAGAAATATCATTAGGATTTGTAACGACTTTGTTAAATTAACATTGTTAAGTAGAGCCCCGGTGGGGTGTCAGATATGAACACAGTTCAACAAAGACCACAGAGGAAAGTAAAATGGAGAAGTTTATTACTCATAGGTCCTGGAAGAGGTACACAGCATGTCTTGGGAGGTCACATGAGGAAGTAAAGGCTGAGTGCAGGGGCAGGACCTGGGGAAAATGATTTTATTAGCATTCACAGGGGATGTGTTTCTAGGGTTTCCTGGACTAAAGCTGGACTGGTCAATTCAAACCAAAAATAATGGCGGATTGGTAAATTTAGTTGGCGGGGGGGTCTTATTTTAAGGGGCACATAAGGAGAAAGGAGCTGGGAGGTAGGAGAGATCATCACCAGAAGTGTTGAGGGAGTCATATCAGAGACTTAAACTTTCTTGTGACTCTCTGGGCTATTATCTAGGGCATCACTTGGGAGATAGGCTAATGTCAGATCAACTAGCCACTTAGCAAACAAAATGGATTTTGAGGAAGCAAAATTATGGAGTAGTTTAAACTCTAAACAGGATTTTGATAGGAATTGCATTGATTCTGCAGATTCCTTTGCATAATATTGACATCTTGACAGTATTGTCTTTAAACCACAAAACAGGGTGTCTTTCCATTTATTTGTGTCATCTTCTTCCAGCTATATTATGTAGGTTTCAATGTACAAGTCTTTCCATCTCTTTGGTTAAGTTTATTCCTAAGCATTTACTCTTTTTGGTGTTGTAAATAAAATTGTTTAATTTCCTGTTTGGACTGTTCACTAGTATATAAAATGGAAGGATGGTGTGTTTTGTATGCTTTAACTTTGCTGAATTCATTTATTAGTTCTAGCAGTTTTTTGTTGTTTGTTTTTAGAATCTGTAAGATCTTCTACATATAAGATCATGTCATCTGCAAACAGATAAATTTACTACTTCTTTTCTAATTCAGCTGACTTTTCTTTTTCTTAATTGTTCTGGTAAAATCTTCCAATATTATCTTGAATAGAAGTGTTGAAAGTGGACATCCTTGTCTTGTATCTGATCTTAAAGGAAAAGCTTTCAGTCTCACCCATGAGTATAGTATAAGCTGTAGGTTTTTCTTCTATAAACTATTATGTTGTGGTACATTCCTTCTATTCCTGGTTTGTTGAGTGCTTTTATCATGAAAGTGTGTTAAACTAATATGATTTTTAAAGGAGTTAATAATTGCAAAATTGATCCTAAAGATATTAAAAATGTCATTTCTTTCTCTAGAAAAATTCACAGTAAAATTTGCTACATTTATTTAAGCTGCAAATAATAAGAAGAAATATGTTCTTAGACAATATTCAGGCAAGGAATATTTAAGAATTGAAAAGTCCAAGCAAATTGAATGTCAACTTCCTAGGTACTATATTAGTAATGCAGATTTATTATGTGATTAAATATTTAATTCTCTTAATTGTATATATCCATATTATAAATTCCATGTATTCTATGTAAGTATTAAAATAACACAGCATCTATGAGCATGAAACAGAATTTATATTTAATACTTTCCTTTATATGTCAATATTTACTAATAACATGTAAAAGTAAGTTCAGAAATTAGTCTTAATTATTTAATAACTTTGGGTATCTTATTAAATTCACTTTATAAGACAGATTATCTTGTAAGAAAAATGTTTTATTTTACTGACTAAATGTACATTTATGCTAAAACTCATTATCAGAAAGGTACTGGAATTTTTTTTTTGCCTAATAGTAATTGATATTAGTCTTTTACAATATAAAATACTATTGCTTCTAAAAATTATTAATAATTGAACAGCCTCATTTTCTCTAATTACTATAGTGACTGAAACAAAGACTGTCAGATATATTGTTTAATACAAAGTAAATGACAATATTCTTCAAATATAGCTTTTGTTAGCACTAGGAAGATCTCAAGAATTGGAATTTTTATACTTAAATATTTTTCTGTGATGAAATTAATGGCATTTAATTAGCAAAGAAAATCTGTATGTATAGATTGAGGTGGGGCTGTGTGAAGGAAGATCAAAATCATGGCAGAAATGATCCTAACACTTTTGATAGCTTGGATGATGGAAATTTACCCAGTAATAATTAAAATAACAAAAGTTAAACACCAACATAAATTTAGACTATTTCAAAGTAATATTATAAGCAATACATAAGTTACCTCTACAATTATTTGATTGATATATTTTAACCTTTCTTTTCAAACCTAAAAGTAATTTCAATTTATGAAATATAAAATTACTGCTACTAGGCATTGGTCAGAATGTGTCAGTGAGTTAAGATGTAGCATTTGAGTGAGCTTTCTATTAGCCTATAATTGTGTCTTAAATATCATTGATAGGAAATGATTAGTTTAGAGATTTTCCTCTCTAAAGAAAGGAAGATCTTTACTAAATGTTAAAAATTAACCCAAGTGACAGATGCTATGATAGGAACTTAACATAAGAGAAAGCAAATGCCAGATGTTTTAGATTGACAATTGCCAAATATGTGGCACCATTGAAACCTTTTGAGGGAACAACCCCAAAGAAAGAGGATCAAGAACACAAGTTATACTTTAAACTTACCACGATTAATTTTGTACTGATATTGAGCAATTAGTTCCTTCGCTTTTTTACTCTCCCCTTCTTGACAACTATTTCACACCTTCTCTTTCTTCAAACTCTACTCTTCCTCTGTGCACCTTCTTAATTTACAACTTTGCTCATACTTCACTGAAAAAAATGTAGTAATTAGAAGGGAACTCCACATATTCTCAGCACTCGATGATGCACCTACTAGTATCCAAACTTTATTTTCTGCTTCCAGGTCTGCTACAATATGTTACCTGTTCATTTTCCTATCTCAGTCAGGTCCTTTCAAATATATATATATAAATGGTCTTTGTCCTGAAGGAAACAGGAAACCACTGGGAAATTTGGAACAGAGATGTGGAATGACTTGCATTTTATAAGAATAATTCTTGTTATGAGTGTGAAGAATAGGGTGGAAACTGAAACACCAGTTAAAAAGCTATTGACATAAATCCATATGGCCAAAATATATATTATTTACACATATATGTGTAATATTATATATATATTCATTCTTTTTCTTTTACTGGAGGTCATCAGTCTCACAAATCTTCCGTTACTTTCCTACATCATTTATTTTCCTCTTAACTGAATCATTCCCATTAGCATTTTTTTTTTTATTTTTTTTAAAGGTTTTATTTATTTGACAGAGAGAGACACAGCGAGAGAGGAAACACAAGCAGGGGGAGTAGGACAGGGAGAAGCAGGCTTCCCGCTGAGCAGGGAGCCCGACACGGGGCTGGAGCCCGATGTGGGGCTGGATCCCAGGACCCTGGGATCATGACCTGAGCCAAGGCAGATGCTTAACAACTGAGCCACCCAGGCGCCCCTCTCCATTAGCATATAAAGACATGTTGGTTCTACCATTTTAATAACACCTGATTTCATTTATCTTCTAGATGCGACCTCTTTTCTCTCTGCCCCTGCTCGATTAAAAATTATTGAAAGAACTGGCTCTACCTGATGTCTGCAATGCTTCTTTTTACATTTCTTGTCTAATCCATCTTTATCCACACGGTTTCACCAAAACTGTTCCTGTCAAGTTCATCAAAGACCATTATATGCCACATATATCAACCCACTCATTTTACACACTTTCCCCATTTTACTTCTAGCACAACACACTGTTCTGTCTCACCTTTTCAGTTTCTCCCCAACCTGTTATGATTGGAACATTCCAGGGTTCAGTGCTCATTCTTCTCTTTTTTTGCCCTTTCCTCTGGGGATTTCATCCTGCCTCTAAGGTTTAAATATTATCTATGTGTTGATTTCCCCAAAATTTTATCTCCAAGCCCTAGCCTCTCTCCCGACTTCTGAAATTTTATACCACAAAACATGTTCAGCATAGAAACTTGGAGGTACAATTAACATCTCAAAATTAACATGTCTAAAGCTGAATTTCTTAGGTTACAACATCCTGACCTCAAACTCACTCAATCTGTAGTCTTCCCCTTCATAACCAATGATAACTTTACCCTCCCAGTTGCTCAGTTGCAAAACTTGAAACCATTCTGTATACCTCTCTCTCCCAACACATATATGAATTGTTTTCAAGGTTCACAAATCACCTCAACTATGATATCTTAGTCTATGCCATATGGATCTACCTTTAAAGCCTCTCTAACCTTATCTCCTTCCTCTCTTCCAGAGTCCTTCTACCATAGCAACACTGATTCTGCTGATTCTAGAACACAGCAGGCATTATCCTGCCATATAATCTTTGTTCTGTTTCCTCCACCTGGAATGTTCTTCCTCCATATTACCTTTTCTCCAGCTTCACCTCCTTGACCTTTTTACTCAAATACCACTTTCTTAATGATGCCAACCCAACTACCTTCGATTTTACTCTCTCAACTCACTTGATGCTATTTATGCTAATTTTCCATAACATTTATAACCTTATCGTTTGTTATGTAACAAATGATTTTATATTTATACTGTGTATTATTTATTACACTATTTTTACTCTGCCTTTCCAGAATGTTGAACACAGAGATCATTTGAAGTTTTATTCACTAATAGATTCTAAGGGCACAGGAGAGTGTTTGCAAATTCATAAATAATTACTGGATGTATGAATAAGTAAATAACTGAATTTAGATAATATGGAAATATATTCACCTGCTACATTATAACATATACAAACATGTATATAAAAAGGATGAGATAAGAAATAAGTACTTGTATTAGACATTTTAACTTTATAACACAGTGGGCCATTGTGAATGCCTATGGGTGAGGTAATACTTATAAAAAAGGATAATAGAATAAAATTTATTTTTAATTTTAAATATTTTAACATTGCAGTGTCAAACTGAGCTTGGTGTACTTATATTTAATCATTTTTGGACTTCGATAAAATCTGTATCATTAAGAAATAAGTATATCAAGTAAAATGAGCTATAGTATTTCTAAATATATCAGATATTTAACGTAGTGTAATACACTGCCAATTACACTCCAAATTTATTATGAGTGTGTATTAATACCTTCATTATCAAAATTAAAGTCTTATTGTTTGAAGATCAAAATGCAATGTAAATATTCTAGACTTGAGCTTGATGGTGTGGATTCTAAATCTAATTTCACCACTAAGTACATTAGAAAGACAGAGTGGGACAAAATATTTGTTTTCTCCACTTGAGATTCTTCACATATATAATTTGAAAGTTCAGTTATAGGGCCATCTAAGTTTCTTTCCAGCTCTGAGAATATATGACTTCCTCAAATAAAATAATTTTAAGTATTGTAAAATGGTCTGAAAGTCGATGAGGTGTCCAAGTTATATAGACTCTTTTATAATAGTTTCCCAGATGTTTCTGCTTAAACTTTTATATACAATAGTGTGTTGAAGAAAAAAAAAAAAGAGTAAATTTTATAATTAAAATCACAACAGGGGCACTTGGGTGGCTCAGTTGGTTAAGTGTCTGCCTTTGGCTCAGATCATGGTCCCAGGGTCCTGGGATCATCCCACATCGGGCTCCCCACTCCCCCCAAACTCGTGCTCTCTTCCTCATAAATAAATAAAATCTTTAAAAAACACAAAAGACAAGACTCTTAATTATAGAGAACTGATGGCTACCAGAGGGGAGGGGGGCTGGGAGGTTGGGTGAAATAGGTGATGGGGATTAAAGGGAGCACTTGCTGTGATGAGCACCAGGTGATGTATGGAAGTGTTGAATCACTATATTGTACACTTGAAACTAATATTATACTGTGTTAACTGGAATTTAAATAAAAACTATTTTTAGTGTCAACAAGCAACATATATCATGTTTAATATTTACTTTATATTATGTTTAATATAGAAGCAAAAACATTTTCCCAACAGAATGTCATACTTTCTATACTGTTTTATATTTTTACAATTTACTAAAATATTAACAGGAAAATGGTGATGTTAAACAATACTATCAATAGCTCTACAAGTGCAATGGAAAACATGGTTTTAAGAAGAAATTAATTAAGATTATTGTATACTTTTCCATATGATCTCTAGGCTGGCTTCATTTTTATTATATCCTAGAACAAGCTGCTTTATGCTCACTGTAGATATAAAGCAATGCTTAATACCACATCATAAGGCAGCTCACAGTATAAGCAGAGACATAAGTTAATAGTACCATAGTACCATGCACACTTACGAACTGTGGTACTCAAATGGTTTTGTTAGCAAAGCATTGCCACCTAATTTATTTTTACAGCAAATGGAAGCCTCAGTTTTCATGGTTTGGTAGTTGCATTCAAATATACTAATAATTTCAAATGCAATCATTTCTATACAGCAAATTTTATTTTAGAACGTAAGATGGAATTGTTAGTTCTATTGATGGGCAGACAGCTTCTCCAGCAGTAGTTTGCCTCAATCTCTTCCTGCTGTTTTCAAATTAATTTTAAAATAATATTTTTAGTAAAATTTAGGAAGTTTGATTTTATGTAAGAATTAAATATGATTTCCAAATGTATGAAAATGAAAAATTATAAATGTTCTCTCTTAGAGCTTCGGAACTGTGTCATTTATTTTCCTGTATTTTTGATAGCTGGAAGCATTTTTACATAGGAAAATGAAAACATTAAAAAATTTTATGATTAACATATGTCAAAAGAAATTATCTATAAATAAGAGATCTGTGAAAACAATATCCTTTATAGGACAGAATACAGATGCTGAGAAATTGTAATACCCTGTGTATAAATTTAACTTTTTCAAATAGGTTACTTCATATACCACTTTTAAATCACATATTCAAAAGTAGTGATGGCAATTTGACATGTAGGTATTTCTATTTAGCTCTGAATCAGAAAATGTGAAATAAAATAACCTTAATTCTAAATATCTAACTCATGATTTCCCAATCAAATATTAGTGTTTGTCTAAGGAGTTCTATATTGAAGTTCAGTAAAATTTTATAGAAAAAAATCACTAAGTTATTTTGCCTATGAAATTGCAACAATAACAATGTTATTTAATGACTCATTTAAGTCTTTGTATAAAAGAGTTTAATGCTTTTCAAAATGCTCCTAGATATAAACAAATGAAACTTGATGAAAATTAAATGGAACTAGCAACCCTGCAAGAATCTGTAACAATAAGACAATGATAGAAATGATAAACACACTTTTGTCATGTGAGAAACAGCAAGGCATGCTACATAAATGATGTAGGATAAACTTGGAAGTCTAGCGGATAATGACACAATTACTACTAATAACGGTAATATTTTTATTTTAAATGTATTATAAGCATACATTATAAATTATAACTTAATTATAATTTACACTTTTATGCTCCATTTTTTTCACTGTTTTATACACAGTGACACTTTATTCTCACAACTCTATCAAGAAAATGTCATTATCCACCGTTAATGTATGAAGTTTCAGAAGGAAAATAACATACGATATGATATATGATGAAACCAGGATTTGTGTGCCCTTGACAGTCACCACAGACTATCATTTCAATTGTGAAACAAAGAATCCTATATAGTAATTTTAAAAATTGTTTTTTTGGTTGTTGTCTTTTTTTTTTTTTTACACAGACCATGAGGACAGATGGTAAATGAAAAGTTGAGAAAACTCCCTCCTAACCTGCTGATACCATGATCCCATGTCATTTTTCCGAAGCATAGACATTATAAGGTAAAGGGAATGTGTCTGTGACATATAGAAAATATGTACCTTTTCAAACTTTTATTTATAGTTAACTTATAGTGTAATATTGGTTTCGGGAGTAGAATTTAGTGATTCATTACTTACAGATAACACTCGTGCTCATCACAAATGCCCTCCTTAATACTCATCACCCATTTAACCCATCCCCCATCCACCTTTCCTCCATCAACCCCCAGTTTGTTCTCTAGCTAAGAGTCTCTTATGATTTACTTCCCTTTCTTTTATTGCCCCTCCTCTATGTTCATGTTTTGTTTCTTAAATTCCAAATATGAGTGAAATCATATGCTATTTGTCCTTCTCTGACTTATTTGGAAAAAAAAAATATGTAATATACCTTTGATTTTGCCCATCCTGGGAGGGACCTTGGGCATACATCCTGTTATCTTTATGAAATGTCAATGAAGAACCAGGTAATGTCACTACATGTCTTATTGAAAATGCTGAGCCTGCATACATTGCTCCTTTTTCCAAAGGTGAAAAAATTGAAAAATACCCAGGACTAAATAAGTCAGATAATCTGGGTCCCTGCTTAATACACTTCCTGTCAGGATGTGGTCAATTCACCAACATACAGTAACAAATATAAACCACAATGACCCTTCAGTATTTTGACTTCTTGAAGATTATATAGAAAAGCTTGAATTATCCAGTTATGATTGAGAAGCCACCTTTAGTATTAATATGTTGACTAGTACAATAATGCCACTGGTATACCAGTTCTCTTTACTTTTCTATTCTATTATATTCCCAAAATATGGATAGACTCTCCAATATATAAAGAATCAACAGTACTATGAATGTAATGAATCTTGTTTTTTTTTTTTAGATTATTTATTTATTTATTTATTTATTTGAGAGAGAGGATGAGAGGAGAGAGAGAGCACATGAGAGGGGGGAGGTCAGAGGGAGAAGCAGACTCCCCGCTGAGCACGGAGCCTGATGCAGGACTCGATCCAGGGACTCCAGGATCATGACCTGAGCTGAAGGCAGTCGCTTACCCAACTGAGCCACCCAGGCGCCCATGAATCTTGCTTCTTTTATACAAATTCATAGTAACACATTTAAGGCACATAACATAGCATTAACCATACATATGAAAATAATTTCTAATGAATTGCAAATGACCTTAGATAACTTCACAATATACACTAAAACTATCTTATCTAGTAATAATTATCAAGGCTTCAACTATTATCTTAAAAACCTGTTTAAAATTAAACATTCCTTTTATGGATTTTAAGTTTTAAAATGGAATGGAATGTGGAATATAAGTGTCTGAAAGGGTTGGCTTGTTGGTTTAGATCACTTGTGTGGTTTTTTTGGGGGGTTGGGTTCTTTTGGTTTTTACTGGACACTTAGAACTCATACTTGAGCAGCCTTGCAGATGTCTTCTGTTTTTATTTTCAAATGAAGAAATGGGTTAATTAGAAAGAAAGGGGGAAGGCATTCACATATTTCAAGATTGTGACTTAATTCTCTATCCTTATTACTTCTTGAAACTTGTTCTTTCTTCCTGGCTCACTTCATCTTTTTAACTACTTCACTTGGAAATAATACTCAGTATCAGCACGAACTCTTGAAATATCAAATTCTTATATTGTGTCATCGTGGTTATAAATCATAATTACATTAACATCTTCTGCAAAAGGGTAGAAAGCTTGGTAGTTTGAACGTAAGCCAACACCATACTTTGAGTGAGCTTATATGGTGATGAAAGCTGAATCATAATCATACTTTCCAAAAACCCACTAAATATAGTGTTTAGTATGCCTACAAATCATAAAATGCAGGTGATTTAAGAAACTATAACTTGAGAATCTTGATTTATTCATAGGGTTTGATGTAGATCTTCCTAAGGAACATCCATCATTCTGCCATATTAAAAGAAGGAAGTCCTACCACTTGTGACAACATGGATGGACCTCAAGGGCATTTACTAAGTGAAATAAGTCAGACAATGAAAGACAAATACTATATGATCTTACTTATGTATGATATCTTAACCATAGACTTATTAGTAACATTGATAAAGTCACTTATCCGATGGTGTATATTTTAATATATCCTATTCCTAGATGCTATTTAGGCTACTCTGGCCTGTTTTGTTCTTTAGTTTTTATTCTGTTTATTTCTGGGGTATTTATTCTGTTCCATTGATCTATGTGTCTATTTTTGTGCCAGTATCATACTGCTTTGATTACTACAGATTTGTAGTGTATCCCGAAATCTATATTATGGTACCTCCAACTTTGTTCTTATTTCTCAGGATTGCTTTGGCTATTCTGATCTTCTGTGGTTCCATATAAATTTCAGTATTATTTGTTCTGGTTTTGTGAAAAATGCTGTATTTTGATAGGGATTGCATTGAATCTATACATTGCTTTGGGCAATGTAGACATTTCAACAATATTAATTCTTCCAATCCATAAGCAAGGAATATCTATTTGTGTGTGTCATCTTTAAGAAACAGAATAGAGAGCCCAAAAATAAATCCAAGAGAATATGGTTAATTAATCTATGACAACTGAGGCAAGAATATTCAATAGGGAAAAGACATTCAATAAATGGTGCTGAAAAAATAGGACCAGCTACACATAAAGAATGAAACTGGACCACTTACTAACACCATACACAAAAATAAACTCAAAATGGATTAAAGACCTAAGTGTGAGACCTGAAACTGAAAATTCTAGGAGAGAGCAGAGGCAGTAATTTCTCTGATCTCAGCAGTAGCAACATTTTTCTAGGTATGTCTCCTGAGATAAGGGAGCAAAGGCAAAAATAAACTGTTGGGATTACATCAAAATAAAAAGCCTTTGTACAGCAAAACAAAAAGGCAACCTCTTGAATGGGAGAAAGTATTTGCAAATGATATACCCAATAAGGGGTTAATATTCAAAATATATAAATAACTTATGCAACTCAACACCAAAAAAACCTAAAAAATCCAATTAAAAATTGGGCAGAGGACCTGAATGAACATTTCTCCAAAGAAGACATACAGATGGCCAACACACACATGAGAAAATGCTCAACATCTATCATCAGGCAAATGCAAATCAAAACCACAATGAGATATGACCTTACACCACTTAGAATGCCTAAAATCAAATGACAAGAGATAAGTTTTGGTGCAGATGTGGAGGAAAAGGAATCCTGTGCACTGTTGGTGGGAATGTAATTTGGTACAACCACTGTGGAAAACAGCATAGAGGTTACTCAAAATATTAAAAATAGAAATACCATATGCTCCAATAATTCCACTATTATTTAACCAAAGAAAACAAAAACACTAATTTGAAAAGATATATACATTCTTATATCTATTGCAGCATTATTTATAATAGCTAAGATATGGAAGCAACCTATGTTGGATAAGACAAATATTATATATACATATTATGTACATACACACACACACACACACAATGGAATATTATAAGATTGTGCCATTTTGGACAACATGGATGGACCTAGACAGTATTATGCTAAGTAAAATAAGTCAGAACAACAGATACCATGTAATTCCATTCATAAGCAGAATCTTTAAAAAAAAAAAAAAAAAGGGCAAAAAAAAAAAAAAAAAAGCAGAATCAGACATAAAAATACAGGGAACTGATGGTTGCCAGACAGTAGAGGAGTAGGGGGTTGGGCAAGGTGTGAAGGGGAGTGGGAGATAATAGGCTTCCAGTTACTGAATGAATAAGTCATGGGAAAGGCACAGCATAAGGAATACAGTCAAGGATATTATAATAATGATGTAACAGGACAGATGGTATTTGTGGTAAAGATAGCTTAATGTATAAACTTGTCAAATCACAAAGCTGTATACCTGAAACTAATGTAACATGCTGTATCAACTATACTCAATTTTTTTTTTGTTTCTCAGCAAGGCCTGAGTTACTGGAATATTTTTTCCCCTTATGAGAGCAGACATTGTTTCAGCAAAGAAAAAGGAAAAAGGAAATTGTTACCCTTCTTTACTTGGAAAATATTTTAATGACGAATATTAGAATCACAGCCTATATATGTTATATATTATATATGAAAAATGTATTTTCTTAGATTATTGGTTTGACTAAAAAGTCAAAAAAAAAATCTTAAGAGTGAGAATACTTCAGAGCTAGATGTACAGATTCTTAAATTTCTTTACTACTGGCCATTGTTCCCTAAATTGATTAATTAAATTTTAAAGGGGAACATTTAACTTAATTTTAAAATCATAATCTCAAAGTAGTCAAGATTCTTCTAATTTAGAAAGGCAAGTTATAATTTATAATACCATTAAACTTATATTCTGCTTGACTTCTTTTATCAACCTCAGCAGTTAAAGTTTTGATAAACTCTGTATGCCTTTAGAAGGGTCATTTAGCCTTCTCTGAGGTAGTAAATAATGGATTAGTAATGTATAATGTGTTCCTGAAAGCGAGTACTGCCTTGCTTAACACTATATGTCAGTTATAATGATGCTGAAATAGAACTCAGTGTGAAAGGAACATTGGGGAACGTACTGCTGTGCAATGTGAATGTGAATGAATTTGTATCAATTGCACAATTGCTTCATTTTTTAATGCAATTATGTGTTACCTGTATCTCAAAAAGATAGCCAAGCATATGACATTTTGGTTTGATACTTTTTGATACTCTGAAATATAGATAACATTATAAGTTTGACTTAGATAACATTAAAAAACTTTTTTTTTTTAATGAAGACTAAGATTTTTAGGGCATCATATGGTGCTAGACTCTGCATCTGATGTAAATATATTCTTAAATGTTTATAATAAAGCTTTTGAAAAATCTGATCGTGAGTAGTTTTAAAATTTTTCTTAGCACAGAAATTCTGATAGCATATAAAATTCAGCTTAAAGTAGTAAATGAATTAAAATATGTTTGATATAACTTGTCAACATCCTAAAATGGTATTCAGACAATGTGTTTGAATTAATGTGAAATGTCACCTCACCAACTGAGAAATCATAGCTCAATTGCCTTACAAAGCAGGTAGGCTCTTAGAACACAATTCCTATCACAGATTATTTTTCATATTAGAGAAAAGAAAAAGAGAGTACCTTGTGAGCTCTCATCAGTTGATTTGGTTACACTAAAGTGAATCTTAAAAAGTGAGTCTTGGGAGGCCTGGTTGGCTCAGTCAGTTAAGCAACTGCCTTCTGCTAGCTCAGGTCCTGATCTCAGGGTTCTGGGATGGCTCCCAGCTCAGTGGGGAGCCTGCTTCTCCCTCTGCCCCTTCCCTTGCTTGTACACAGCACAAGCTCTGTCCCTCTCTGACAAAATCTTAAAAAAAAAAAAAAAAGTGAATCTTGATATATTCTAGAAAATATATGAATTATCAAATGAGATGACCTCATATTCATTAACGTGTATGTATTGTCAAATGTTTCTAGACTTGAGTGTATTAAGAAGCTAACTAGCACAAAAAATGTTGCAAGTAATCATTTTCTTTTCCTCCATAAAATCAGGCTTTTTTTGGTGTGATTTAATATTTTTTTAAACATGACACTTCATGTTAAAGATGCCCCATTATTACAATTTCAAATTTACTATACAAAATTGATTTTTAGAAGCAAACATATTTTAGGATCATTTTTGTTAAACACTGTAGATATCTTAATGTCTAAATGTATCCTCTAGGTGTATATCTAAATATTTTGGATTTAAATTCACTATGAATCGAGGACATTCACAGTAATGTGTATACCAGAGTTGCTCAGATATATAAGCACAGTTTTCTCAAATACTCGTTAATTACTATATTTCCCACAAATAATTTTGAATAAAGGAGGATCCATTAGGAGTTTGTGTGATTCCACTGCACATTTCAGAAAAAATCAGTGGCAATAATAATAGCTATAATACTAATACCACCATCTAATGGCCATTGGCATTTTCACTGTGTCAGGGTAATGTGAAAACTGTATTACATGAACCAGTTCATGACTGAAACATAATTTTATGTATATAATATAGTTAATGCTTCCATTTTTAAAAATGAGAAATAATGGCATATGAAAATAGAATTTGCCAGAGTTTTTGGCAGAAAAGGATTAACTCAGTTTTGTTTACTCAAACCTTGCTTATTCCAAAGATGGCTTGGTCAATTTCTAAAACATAAACTTTGAGCCTTTGGAACATTTCGCCTGATAAGAGTTTTCCATTATGTCTGAGACCATATTGTAACCATTTGACAAGTTTATCCTAAAATGTGACTTATGGTGAACAAATGTTTTCTTTCTGTGAGGTTAGACTGGAATCTGAGTAGCTGAGGTCAGTCACACGGGCACTGCATGCTTACATGACTGCCTCACAATCAAAACCCTGGACACCAAGGCACAAGCAAGCTTTCCTGGTTGAGAATGTTCACATGTGTTCTCATATCACTGCTGGGAGTAGTAAGAACATCTCTTACCAGCAAATCCACTGGGACACCTGGAAGCTTGTACCAAGTGTTTCCTAGACTTCACCTCATGCAACATTCCCCTTTGTTTATTGTCACTATAATAAACCAAAATTTTCTCTATTTCATATTATATTCTATTTGCAGATCATGGAATTTTATATCTAAAAAATCCTAAAGACTTCATCAAAAAACTGTTGTATCTAATTAATAAATTTGTTAAGTTGCCAGATACAAAATTAACATACGAAAATCAGTAGCATTTCTATAGTGATGCTATTGTTGTTACTAACAACAAATTAACTTAAAAGTTAAAGAAAACAATCCCATTTACAATAGTGTCAAAAACAATAAAATTCTTAGGAATAAATTTAACCAAGAAGGGGAAAATCTCTGCAATAAAAACTATACGACACTGATGAAAAGAATCAAAGACACCAATAAATGGAAAGATAGCCCATATTCATTGGGATTGGAAGAATTAGTATGGTTAAAATGTCCATACTACCCAAAGCCATCTCTAGATTCAATAACTATAAAGATTTCAATGGCATTATTTTTTTTTAAAGAAGTAGAAAAACCACTAGTAAAATTTATATGGAATCACAAAAGACCCTGAACAGACAAAGGGATCCTAGGAAAGAACAAAGCAAGAGACATCACATTCCTTTTTTTTTTTTTGCATTTTTTTATTTTATTATATTATGTTAATCACCATACATTACATCATTAGTTTCTGATTTTTTTAATTTTATGTTAATCACCATACATTACAGTATTAGTTTCCCAACCCCCCATTTTTTTTATGTTATGTTAATCACCATACATTACATCATTAGTTTTTGATGTAGTGTTCCATGATTCATTGTTTGCATGTAACACCCAGTGCTCCATTCAACACATTCCTGATTACGAGTTATTTTATAAAGCAGTAGTAATCGCAACAGTGTAGAACTGGCATAAGACAGACACAAAGACTAATGGAACAGGACTGAGAGCCCCAGAATTAACCCGTCCATATACAATCAAATCAACTCATATTTGACAAGAGAGCCAAGAATGCTCCATGGAGAAAGGACCATACCTTAAATAAATAGTACTAGAAAAACTAGTAGAAATATTTCTAGAAAACTAGAAATTGGATATTCACATGTAAAAGAGTAAAACTAGACTGTTATCTTATACTACTTACAAAAATGAATTTGAAATGGATTATAGACCTAAGTATAGAAAACCATAAATCATAAAACTCCTAGAAACCATAAAACTTCCCAGGGGTGGGGGGAAACATAGGAAAACTTCTTGACATGAGTCGTGGCAGTGATTTCTTAGGTATGACAACTAAAGCACTAGCAACAAGATAAAAAATAAACAAGCAAAACTACATCAAACTGAAAGGCTCTGCATAGCAGAAGAAACAATCAACAAAATGAAAGGCTACATACATAATGGGAGAAAATATTTGCAAACTACATATCTGAAAAGGGGTTAAAATCCAAAATATATAAAGAACTCCTACAGCTCAATAGCAAAAATAATTCAATTAAAAGATGGGCAAAGGATCTAATTAAACATTTTTCCAAAGAAGATATACAAATGGCCAGTAGGAACCTGAAAAGGTGTTCAACATCACTAATCATAATGGAAATGCAAATCAAAACCACAATAAGAGGGGCACCTGGGTGGCTCAGTTGGTTAAGCATCTGCCTTCAGCTCAGGTCATGATCTCAGGGTCCTGGGATCAAGCCCCACATTGGGCTCCCTGCTCAGCAGGGAGCCTGTTCTCCTTCTCCCGCTCCCCCTGCCCCCCGCTTGTGCTGTCAAATAATAAATCTTAAAAAAAAAAAAAAAAAAAAAAAAAACACTATAAGAGATCATGTCACACCTATTAGAATGTCTGTTATCAAAAAGACAAGAGACAACAAATGCTGATAAAGACAGAAAAGGAATCTTTGTGCACTGTTGTTGGGAATGTAAATTGGAATAGCTACTATGGAGAAGAGTATGGAGGCTCAATAAAAAATAGATCTACCATATGATCCAGCAATTTCACCTTTGGGGATTTATCCAAAAAATTTGAAAATACTATGTAAAAGATATCGGTTCATGCATCTTCATAGCAAAATTATTTACAATAGTGAAGATATGGAAACCACCAGTGTTCATTGACAGATGAATGGATAAAGGTGTGATATTTACATGTAAATAATATCATTCGGTCATAAAAAAGAAGGAAGTCCTGCCATTTGTGACAACATGAATGGACCTTCAGGACATTATCCTAAGTAAAATAAGTCAGAGTGAAATAGAAATACTGTATGATCTCATTTATATTTGGGATCTTAAGAAAAAAAAGTCTTCAGAAAAGATGTCAGATGTTAGGTTACCAGGGGTGGGGGCTGAGGTAATTAGGTACAAATGTCTAATTATAAGATGAATAAATACCAGGAATGTAATGAACAACATGATGATGACCATAATTAACACTGCCATATGTGTGTATGTGTATATATGTGTGTGTATACACACACACACACACACAGAGAAAAGTAAAGAGTAAATCCTGAATTCTAATCACACAAAACTCAGTATTTTTGTATTTTCTATTTTATGTATTTTTTTGTATAAGATGATGAATGCTAACTAAACTTATTGTGGTAATAATTTCACAATATATGCAAGTTAAATTATGCTGTATACCTTAAACTTACACAAGTGTTTTATGTCAACTATATCTCAATAAAACTAGAAAAAAATAAAAATAAAGATTTTATTTTCACAGCAAAACTGAATGGAAGAGATATTTCACATAGACCCTGGCAAATATGATTCAACCTGCTATAACATACATGTACAGGTTTTTGTGTGGACATAGTTTTCCAACTCTTAAAAAATACTAAGGAGAATGGTTGCTGGATCAGATGGTAAGAATATGTTTAGTTTTTGTTTTTGTTTAAGATTTTATTTGACACAGAGAGCACAAGCAGGGAGAGCAGCAGAGGGTGAAGGGGAAGAGGCTCCCCGCTGAGAAGAGAGCCCAACGTGGGGCTTGATCCCAGGACCCTAGGATCATGACCTGAGCCGACATTTAACTGACTGAGACACCCAGGTGCCCCTAAGCTTTTAACTTTAATTAAGTCCTGCTTGTCAATTTTTTTCTTTCATGGATCATGACTTTGGTGTGTATCTAAAAGTCATCACCTTACCCAATGTGATTTAGGTTTTCTCCTATGTTATCTTCTAGGAGTCTTTATAGTTGTGCATTTTACTTGTAGATCTGTGATGCATTTTAATTTAATTTTGGCAAAGGGTATAACAGCTGTGTCTAGATATTTTTTGCATGTGGATATTCAGTTGTCCAGTGTCATTTACTGAAAAGACTATTTGCTCCGTTTTAGTACTTTGTCTTAGATTTGTTGATCTGAAAACAGTTATTTCCTGTTAAGCTTCCCTTAGTTCTTAGGACTTTGGAGAGGGCTGTGGATAGAGGGGACCTGGTGAGACTACCCCACCCTTACTTACCAAACTGGGGGAGAAGGAGATTCTGGACAGTGCAAAATTGGCTGGACACCCATTGGGGAGAGAAAATGTGTGGAGGTCCAGGCTGACTGATGGGGGAGGCTGGAGTGGGATAGAACAAGTTTGGAGGCAGAAGAGTGGGAAGAACTTTCTAAGGTGAACCCCCTCCCAAGAAAGACACTACAATGGACTGGGTTTATGGCCATGGCAGAGGAAATACAAAGTGAGAGTGGTGAGTGACGGACTAACTGAATGGATTGCAGGTGGAGGAACCTGTTTTTCTTCCACAGTATCTTGATTTCTGAGGAGGGACCTTTGTGACTGGTTGGAGAGAAGAAAGGGAAGGAGTCTGACAAGAATATCAAAGGACACTGAAGGAACACATTTGCTATGGTCTGCACTGATATCTCAGCAGGAGGTGTACCCACGGACCTCTCTGGGAGTCCCCTCAATCAAAGATCCCCCTACATGATCCATGGACACACCCAAAACTCCAATGCTAAGCCCACACCTTCCCCACTCTGTTGCCAGGTTCTTGTGCCCACTCCCAAGTGCAGTTGCCAAGGCCAGGCCAGTGCCAGTAAAAGAAACTAATAGCTAGAGCTATAGCAGCACCTTCTGCAACACAGAAAGCAAGCTTTCTAGTGTCCAGCTTGCTGAACTGAAAGAACCAAAGCAAACAAATCCTTAACTAGGAAGAGGTCGGCTGGTGAAATGTGAAAGCAGAAACACCTATCATTAAACACTGTAAAATCAAGGACATATGGTATCACAAAGAGAAAATGGTAATTCCTCAACAAACTCAAAGGCATGGGATATTGCCATCTGACAAATAGTTCAAAATAACTTATGAATAAATTCAATGAGCTGCAAGAGAACTCAGGAAGGCAATTCAATGAATTCAGGAATGAAATTATCAGTTCTTAACCAGATATTGAAATTACAAAAATGTACCAAATTCTAGAGCTGAAGGTTTCAATGGATGAGATGAAGAATGTATTAGCACTGGTACCAAGGCAGAAGAGATGGAAGAAAGAATAAGTAACTTGGAGGATGGTGGATTTAGAAATAATTCATTTAAAAAGAGAACTAAGATTTTTTTTTTTTTAATTAAATCCTACAAGAGCTATCAGATTTTATCAGAAAGGTAAATATAAGAATAATTGGTATACCAGAGGGAGAAGAGGCAGAGTTTAAAGAAGTAATAGCCGACAGACTTGGAGAAGGAATTGGACATATAAGTCCATGAAGCTAATAGAACACTCTGTTCTCTTAATGCAAGAAGACCTTCTCCAAGACACATACTGAAAATATCAAGAACCAACAGTAAAGGAAATCTTAAAGGCACTCAGGGGAATAAAGAGTAAGATACAAAGGAACCCCCAGTGTGGTTTTTCCTAGCAGAAACTGTACAGGCCAGGAAAGAATGGAATGCCATATCCAAAGCATTGAAAGGTAAAAATTGATAGCCAAGAATACTTTACCTGGTGACGTTATCCTTCAAGATAAAAAAGGGAAATAAGGGCTTTTCAAGCAAAGCTAAGGGAGTTCATTTCCACTATACCTGCCTTGCAAGAAATAGTAAAGATTTTCAAGTTGAAAAGATGCTAATTAGTGACATATAAATATGTAAAGGTACACAACATTCTGGTAAAGGTGAAAAATATAATTAAGGTTTTTATTTAAATTTTAGTGAGTTAACATACAATGTAATATTAATTTCAGGTGTAGAATACAGTGATTCAACAATTCCATACCACAACCTGTGCTCATCACAAGTGCTCTCCTTAATCCCCATCACCTATTTCACCCATCCTCCTCACTCTCCTCCCCTCTGGGAATCATCAGTTTGTTCTCTATAGTTAAGAGTCTGTTTCTTGGTTTGCCCCTCTCTCTCTCTCTCTCTCTCTCTCTCTCTCGTTTCCTTTCCCCTTTGCTCATTTGTTTAAGTTCCACATATGATTGAAATTATATGGTATTTTTTTTTCTCTGACTTATTTCTCTTAGGATTATACTCTCTAGTTCCATCCATGTTTTTGCAAATGGAAAGATTTCATTCTTTTTTATAGCTAAGTAATATTCCAATGTGTGTGTGTATGTATATATATATATATATATACATACACACCACCTCTTTATCCATTCATCAGTTGATGGACACTTGGGCTGTTTCCATAATTTGGCTATTGTAGATAATGCTGCTATAAATATCAGGGTACATGTATCCCTTTGAATTAGTAGAAAAATAGAATTTAAAAAAAACTGTTACTTATATTTAAATGGTGTGTTTACACTTAGTTACAGTATAAAGGTTAAAGGAAAAGGGCATTAAAAATAACTACATTACTATAATTTAATGAATTAGCACAAAAAGAGGTAAATTTTGATATTAAAAATATAAAAGGAGAGGAGGAAAAAGGATGGAAAATTTATAGGCAAAGATAGATAAGTGACTATCAGCATAAAATGGACTTTTTATTATGCTCAGTTAGCCACTATATAGTACATCAATAGTTTTTGATATAGTGTTCAATGATTCATTTGTTTTACATATAACACCCAGTGTTCATCATAGCACATGCCCTCCTTAATATCTATCACCTTGTTACCACCCACCCCCCTGCCCCCTCCCCTCTGAAATCCTTAGTTTTTTTTTTTCCCCAGGGTCCATAGTCTCTCATGGTTCATCTCCCTCTCTGATTCCCCCCCCCGCTTCAGATTTCTCTGCCTTCCCCTACGGTCCTCCATGCTATTACTTATGTTCCACATATGAATGAAACCACATATGATAATTGTCTTTCTCTGCTTAACTTACTTCACTTAGTATAATTCCCTCTAGTTCCATCATCTATGAGGTGTTTTATGTAAGCCTCATGGTAACTATAAAGCAAAAATTTAGAGCAGAGTCATGAAACATAAAAAAGGGGAGACTGAGCATATCACCATGGAAAACCACCAATTTACAAAGGTAGACAGAAAGAGAGGGGTAAGAATCTGGAGCTACAAAACAATCAGAAGGCAAATGATAAAATTGTAGTAATAAGTCCTTGCATGTCAATTATCACTCTAAATGTAAATGGCTTGAGTTCACCAATCAAAAAGTACAGAGTGACTGGATGGATTAAAGCAAACAAATAAGCAAAAACAAGACCCAATTATATGCTGCCTATAGGAGACTCATTTTAGCTCTAAAGACACACAGAGGCTCAAGGTGAAGGGTGGAAGAAGATATTCCAGGCAAGTGAAAAACAAGAAAGTGGGGATAGCCACACCTATATCAGACAAAATAGATTTCAAGCCAAAACTAGTAACAAAAGACAAAGAAGGCCATTATATAATAAAGACATTGAAAATCAAGAAAATATAACAATTGAAATATACATGCACCCAAATCAAAACACATTAAGCAATACATTAAGCAAATACTAAAAGCTCAAAACACATTAAGAAATACATTAAGCAAATACTAAAAGCTCTAAAAGGGAGAAATAGATAGTACAACAGGAGAATTCCATACCCCACAGTCAGCAATGGATAGAGCATCCAGACTATATCAACAAGAAAATATTGTAATTGAAACATAGTTTAAAACAAATACACTTAACGGACATATATAGAACATTCCACACAATGACAGCACATTCTCCAGGACAGATCGTATGATAAGACACATCTTAACAAATTTAAGAAGACTGAAATGATATCAACTATATTTTCTCACCACAGTGGTGTAAAACTAGAAGTCAACAGGTAGAAACCTGAAAAATCTACAAATACTTGGAAAACAACACCCTTCTGAACCAATGGGTCAAAGAAGAAATCAAAAGGGAAATAAAAATTATCTCAAAACAAATGAAAATCAAAATACAATGCATCAAACTTATGGGATGCAGTAAAAGCAGTTCTGAAAGTTTATAGCAATAAATGTATATATGAGGAAACTCATATATGTTGATTATATCTTCTATTTTTAATATAGAATTACATTCGGTGATGAACTACAAGGATTTTGTCAATAAAATCAATACCCTGTAAGAAATATAGAAGTAACAACATGGTAATGGTAACAAAATTGCTACTTTCAAAAAAGGTGTAATTTTCATTTTCTCTTCTCCCTAAAAATTTTGTTGAAACATTAAAGTACCTTAAACATTGCTGTGGCTTTCTTATATTCCTTTTGAAAATTGACTGTGATGTTTTTGATGTAAGTAGGATTTGTGAGAAGTTGAGAAAATTCACTGAGGAAGCAAGTTGACTTTTTTGAAAATGTTCCAGGTTTCTTCTAAGGCTTCTAAGCATAATTAAACATAAGAGAAAGAAATATTAATTGTCCTGTTTTCAAGTTTTTTTCAAGTTCTATATAAAGGTGTATAAAACTTAGTATATTTCTATATATAGTACCCAATCTCTCAATAAGCAAGAATAATGAGTTGGTAGGTGTTGCCCAAATCTGCATTTTTCCTTAGAGTTTGAGACACATTCTGAACAAGTAATATTGGTAACTTGCCTGTGCTACCCACTCTTTTCACATCTCTAATTTTTAGATGCTCTCTGCTGCCATGTATGGAGGTTGACTTTCCTCTGCTGGGTATCATGTTGGCCTAAGAAAGCAACCAGTTATTTATTTCATTTTATTTTATTTTTGTAAGCATGCGGGGGGTGGGGGAGGATTCCAATGGTTTTCCAATAAACTAGTAAAGGTCTATAAATTCTATATATGGATTTTCCTTTATTCCAGCTTTTAGGGAGTGATACATACGTGAAGTAATCCTGTCTAATCTAGAAAAGGTAAGAACAATGACAAAAGAGGAATCAGTGCTAGTACTCATACACAACATTCAGGAAAAAATTTTGGTTCATTAGTATGTAGCAAGATGATGACTTTCCCAAGAATTCCTGAGAGGATAGCTTAACTTGGTTTGAACCAACATCTCCTGGGTGATGAAAGAAATACTAATGAGGTATAGTGAAATAAATATGAAACCACTAGAGCACCCCAGTGACAAAATTTTGAAACAGGAGGAAAGAAGGGAGGAAAACAGAAAAGAGGAGAAGGAACTAGATTTTCTGTATTCTCCAGAAGCACATTTTCCCCAATTGATCCTATGACTTTTCTCTAAGCTCTATCTGATTAAGAGTGTCTGATAAAAATTATTTTCCCAACTTCCAGAAATTAGTTTTATAATTTACCAAATACATAATCCAATCCCTTACACTTCTTTTGTGACCACTATCAACTGTTTGAAACTTAAGAAAAAGAAATTTAGGAAAACGCAACAATTTCTACAAAGATTTTAACTACCACTTCCTACCTGACACAACCTACAATATGTCTTATTGAATATAATCATCCTTTTCTTAAGATTTATTTGCCAGAGAGAGAAAGAGCACACAAGCAGGGGGTAGCAGCAGGCAGAGGGAGAAGCAGGTTTCCTGCTGAGCAAGAGACTGATGCTGGACTGGATCCAAGGACCCTGGGATTATGACTTGAGCTGAAGGCAGACACTTAACTGATTTAGCCACCCAGGAGTCCCAAATGTAATCATTTTATCTCAAGAAGTACCTTACTCTTCCTTAATACAGCAAAAACTGATTACCTTTTACATATTTACTATATGTCAGACACAATGCTGAGAGCTTTATATTAGTTTATTCCTTAAAATAATTCTATAAGACAAGGGCTACTACTGTTTTCATTTTACATATAAGAACATCAGGTCTACATAAAATGGAGAAATTATCCAAGGTTATGCAGCTAGGCACAGAAGTCTTAAGACTTTCAGGATTGATTCTTTTATAAAAATATTTCCCTTTTATTCTCCATTCATGTATGATTAGATTTTGGATATTTATAAAAAAAAAAAAAAACTTTGTTTCATAAAGAATGTTACTAAAATATGTAAATCACAAGCATAAATGTTAAGCCTGTTGAAAATATTTAATATTCTTTTGAGGATTGGCTTAATTGAAAGGAAAACAAACATGCAGAACGCTTAAGTGTTTCAATGACAGTGAGTCTAGTTGAGTTTGTGAGTCTGTCTCTAGTGAGACAGTTTGAGGGGTTTTAGCCCTGATTTATTAAAAGTAATTATTTTGTTTTGATTATACTGGACTTTTGAAAACTGAGCAATATGTGACCAAACATTTTTATGATAAACCAGCTTATTTTTCTGTCATGTATTTGAATACTGTTATGTGAAATAAACAATGTTAAAGTTTAAATGGAGCTATGTCCATGTTCCATATAATATAAAAAAAGATAAAGTTATTTGATATGCTGCAAACAAGAAGTGATACCTGTATATTAAATAACCCGGTAGCCAGAGAACTAGCTGATGACTTCTAGATATTGCCACGGTGAAAGCGGTCCTGGTATTTTCTCCATTACTATAAGTCAGACTCAGTCATGCAGTGTCTGTCTCCTCACCCCCACCACACACCCACCCACCCACACACACACACACTCTCCTTGAACACTGCAAATCTGTTGACCTGTTGTCGGCGTAACTTCTGGACATAAAATTATCTGTCCTTTTCTTAAATCAGAGCGTGTACTTCATTAGTGTATAACCTTGAATTTGATTACTTTGGGTGCTAGTTTGGATAACATGTTCTTAATAAGTAATAAGATCAGTCAGGACAAGTTGCATTTCTCTCAGCTTTAAGTACCCTTGTCTTCTCTAGTTTGGTTAACTGCCTAACATTTTGCAACTACTAAACAAGCTCTAATTAACTTGGATGCTATAGTCAGAATTAGTTAGCTCTTTCTAAATCCAGGTTTAAATTGCTACAACATGAAGGTATAATTTAACGCTCTTAATCAGCAACAGGCTATATTAGAGAACCAAAAGCCTTATTAGCAAAACTGATTAAGATCTTAAAACACCTCTATAGGATTACTTTTTAATTGAAATATGTCAAATCAAATGAAGTAGTGCATTAATAGCTAGATGAGAAGTTTAAAAAAAAAGTGATAAAAAAGGCAATTTTGACCACGAATTTCCCCTTATGTTTGCTCATAGTATACTTTATTTGAAATATAGTTCATTTAAATTTTGCTGTATGTTTTTTTTTCTTTGCCTCTTAATGTCATTCTCTTAATTATTGCTTAGTTTGTAATTCCAAGATATTTATCTTGTTTTTATTTTAATGTGTTTACTATATTTGTATCTATTTCATGATTCTCTCTTCCACATTCTTTGCATGTGTATTAATTGTCCCTTCAGGGAAAACTCAGATTCCTTGAGAAAGGAAAGCATTGTTGTTGCTGTTCATTCAGCCTGTGTGTGGCTGAGATAAAGACTAGGGCGTACATGTAATGATTGCCACTCCAATCACTGGGAAATAAGCATACTTACTTAAGAATGCCATCACATATAGTCTAATAATAAACTTGATAAGAAGTGCTGGACTTCTCCCCTGAGTTAGAAAACAGACTCGTTCCTACCCATCTGCCTAAAATAAAGATGCCAAGGGTAATTATTTATACCTGAAAATGAAACTGAAATCGGATATGTATCAAAATTCAATGAAATAAAATCAATCAAGCATACTTGGAACTAATGGCAAAGAGTGATCGCTAATCAATGTGACTATACATTACTCATAGCTAAAAGGAGATGGAAGAACCATATCATTATATCCAAAAGACATTGATTTTTCCACAATTAATAAAAAAGACTATTTCAGGATCACTGATTTCTATTCCCAGCAGTACACTTGTTAGCTCCGGAAACTCTCTAATATTCTCCTTCCCCAGGATAACTAACACACAGCAAAAGTAAGCTCAAAGATGACCCGGTTGGTGGTAATGAAGCCACCTCATGGTTATGGGAATTTTACTTCCTAACACTTTTTCTTTCTTTTAAAACTCTGATTAAAAAGATTATGCTAATTCTATTTTCCTTTCCATGTTATGCATGATTTTGTAAATCATCTTGAGCACTCATATTACGTGATTTTGCATAAATTACATCTTGAATGCCCAAAACAAATGAATGCTAGAGGGGTATAGTTTTCTAGTTCAAGACTGTTTCTGCAAAGGTCATATTTATATTACATTATAGCATACTGTATAGAACAATAAATAGTATTTCTTTATATTTCTATAGTTAAGTATCAAGTGAAGAGTAAAGTGTAAATCAGTGAGTATTACTATAAAGTCTTACTGTATACAGAGGGGAGAAAAAGAACCCAGAAGACATGATAGAAGCAGAACCTCAGTAAAGCAACTTTAAGTTTTACCACAGAACTTATAAATGATTTACCTAAATTATAAAATTAAATAAGCACTAGAGTTTAAGTAAACTCTACCCCTCACATGAATTTGAGATCAAGAGTCACATGCTCTACCGACTGAGCCAGCCAAGCACCTCTAGAGTTTAATGCAAAGAAATTTTCTATTGAATTAGCAGCAATGGTTTTCAAATGATTTTAAATTATACTAATTAGTGTCTACAATCAAAAAAGTATGTATATAATAAAAGATATATACATTAATATATGTACATTAGAATATTTTAATATAATCTAAACTATAAAATAGTTTCAGTGACTATTCTTAACACTGGTATTCAAAAATTATACGTAGAATACAAAAACATAATTTCTTATGTTATTGTGAACCAGTATTTTCAACATTAGAAGTGAAAGTTCAACATAAAAAAGAATAAAATCCTGTATCTATTTTAGAAATACGGAATTCATGTTATCGTCCCACTAAAGGCTTTATCTGTCCACTTAAAGGGCCTATGAACAATGAATGACCCAGTAACAATGGGGATGTTCACCAACACCTAGATTATGGTCTAAATTAAAATTTTAACAGTAAAATATATTTAGAATTCTTGGAGGAATTGTTAAATCCAGGACAGGGGCAGGAAAACACAAGAAGGACCTGGAACATCTTGTCATAAATGAAAGTAAATTTACTTTTATGTTTTCTGGAAGCAGGGCAATTAGAGGTTTAACAAGAATGCCTAGGAGTCAATAAATGCCTATAGTGTTAATACCCGATTTTCTTCATGTTTTACATTTTAAAAAGCTTGATAGAAGATATATTCCAATTATTGAAGCTTATAATCTATAAAACATCAAAAGAATAACTCTGGATAGTGGCTTAACAAAAAGATTTTTTTTAAAAAAGTAAATTGATCCTAGTGGTTTAGTTTGTTCATTTTCCACCACTTACAGTTGCATTTACTCTAAATAGTTTCATCATTCTTGTTCAGAGAATAAAATATTTATCTGAATGCATGACACTAGGATATATTTTCCTATTGTGCAAGAGTAGTGCCAGTAACAAGAAACATTCATCAGGTGCAACACTCCCATCAATTACATTTAAAAATCTAACTTTCTAACCCTTCAAAAAAGGAAAAAAATGGTCCTTCTGAAATGTACTATAGTTCATACATAGAACCAATCAATATGAAAATGCTAGATTTTTATATTTTATGAATAGCTCAGATTATTAGAAATAATGTCATCCTATACTTTGTATTGTGGTCTCTACTATTTGACTACAATGTTTTCCTGATTTATTGATGATGTTGATTGTTTAAACATTATAGAAAACACCAGTAGCTTCAATTTATTTGGGAGGGGGTGGATGACATACAGATATAAAGATAATCTTTTCTAACTATTTCTATTAGAATAACAAAAATATGATTACCAAAAGATATTTTTTCTAATTTTTAAGGAATAAAACATTTGAGTTTGAGCCTTGCACATTTTAGGCATTAAATTGTTATATGGTAGGTATTGCTATTATTGTTAAGATAATTTTAAAAGCAGAATTTGTTCTTCTAGTATACATTTAAGAGTCTGGGGTCCCATAGATACTGCTTTAGTAAAGGTTTTTTTACCCTCAATAAACGAACACCAGAGCTTACTCTTAGAAACATGTGATTTATCTTAGGGTTTTCGGAGGTCCATAATGCTAATTTTCTTCAATATAAACATTCTATGAAACAATCTTAAAAATATTTCAAAACAATCTTGTCACAGAATTTTAATGTATACTTCTTTTCCAATTTTTATTTAAATTCTAGTTAGCTAACATAGTGTAATATTGGTTTCAGGAGTTTAGCAAATCTACTTAGTGATTTATCATTTAGTGATTCATCCCTTACATAGAACATTCAGTGCTCAACAAATGTTTTCTTGTTTTTGGTTTTGTTTTTAAACATCATGCAGAAGAATGAAACTGGACCATTTCCTTACACCACACACAAAAATAGACTCCAAATGGTTGAAAGACCTCAATGTGAGACAGGAGTCCATCAAAATCCTAAAGGACAACACAGGCAGCAACCTCTTCGACCTCAGTCGCAGCAACTTCTTCCTAGAAACATCGCCAAAGGCAAGGGAAGCAAGGGCAAAAATGAATTATTGGGACCTCATCAAAATAAAAAGCTTTTGCAAAGCAAAGGAAACAGTCAACAAACCCAAAAGACAACAGACAGAATGGGAGAAGATATTTGCAAATGACATATCAGATAAAGGGCTAGTATCTAAAACCTATAAAGAACTTATCAAACTCAACACCCAAAGAACAAAGAATTCAATCAAGAAATGGGCAGAAGACATGAACAGACATTTTTACAAAGAAGACATCCAAATGTCCAACAGACACATGAAAAAGTGCTCAACATCGCTTGGCATCAGGAAAATCCAAATCAAAACCTCAATGAGATACCACCTCACACCAGTCAGAATGGCTAAAATTAACAAGTCAGGAAACGACAGATGTTGCCGAGGATGCAGAGAAAGGGGAACCCTCCTACACTGTTGGTGGGAATTCAAGCTGGTGCAGCCACTCTGGAAAACAGTATGGGGGTTCCTCAGAAAGTTGAAAATAGAGCTACTCTATGACCCAGCAATTGCACTACTGGGTATTTACCCCAAAGATACAAAGGTAGGGATCTGAAGGGGTACGTGCACCCTGATGTTTATAGCAGCAATGTCCACAATAGCCAAACTGTGGAAAGAGCCAAGATGTCCATCGACAGATGAATGGATAAAGAAGAGGTGGTATAATTTATACACACATATACATATACACAATGGAATATTATGCAGCCATCAAAAGGAATGAAATCTTGCCATTTGCAACGACGTGGATGGAACTGGAGGGTATTATGCTGAGCGAAATAAGTCAATCAGAGAAAGACATGCATCATATTATCTCACTGATATGAGGAATTCTTAATCTCAGGAAACAAACTGAGGGTTGCTGGAGTGATGGGGGGGTGGGAGGGATGGGGTGGCTGGGTGATAGACATTGGGGAGGGTATGTGCTATGGTGAGCACTGTGAATTGTGCAAGACTGTTGAATCACAGATCTGTACCTCTGAAACAAATAATGTAATATAGGTTAAGAAGAAAAAAAGAAGATATCAGGAAGGGAAAAATGAAGGGGGGGGAATCAGAGGGGGAGACGCACCATGAGAGACTATGGACTCTGAGAAACAAACTAAGGGTTCTAGAGGGGAGGGGGTGGGAGGATGGGTTAGCCTGGCGATGGGTATTAAAGAGGGCATGCACTGAATGGAGCACTGGGTGTTATACACAAACAATGAATCATGGAACACTACATCAAAAACTAATGATGTAATGTATGGTGATTAACATAATAAAAAAAAAAAAAAACAATCATGGGTTGACTTGTAAAGAGGAACACAGGAAGTCTCAGATGTGGAGAAACTGAGCACATAAGAAAATCTCATTTGCCAGTTTCCCTCCAGTACAGCAGCAGCTACGTGACTGAGTCTGCATATGCCTTAAAAGCCCTGCACAGACTGTCGTTTGGGGTGATCTCAAGGCAGAGGACCCTGTGAAGAACTCTGTCAAAGCTCAGAGGGATGGAGAGTCACAAGCTGGAGAGCTTAGATGCCCAAATCACCATGTAGAAAGGCCCCCAAAAGCAATATACATTAGACTGTGATGTAGACAAAAACCACCACCACCACCAGCAAAACAACAAACAAATCCACACTGTGTTAAGCCACTGAGATACAGGACTGTTAATTGTAACAGCTAGGAACAAATATTCTGACATGCTGGATAAATCAAATTTTACAAAAATCAGTTATTATGCATATGTAGGATTACACAGTCTCTTAAAAGCATATTGTTCAAACATAATCATAATACTTATAGGGGAAAAAAAGCAAAGAATTTAAAAGAAATACAGTGCAACCAGAAATCGTTAATGTTTACAATAAGCATGTTCTCTTTGAAGCCACAAAAATAGCATTAAAAACGTGTGTGTATATCCAAAATCTTTCCTGATAGATGGATAAACAGAGTATCTATATAGGAGACACAGTAGGTGCCGTGAGAGCAGGTACCCAGACCATGCTCTTTACTGTGGTATCCCTAATATTTAATACAGTTCCAGCACATCATAGGTGCTCTAAAACACCCGAATAAAAAAAAATAAAAAAATAATAATAAAAAAATAAATAAAAAAATAATAAAACACCCGAATAAAGTAGTGAATAAAAGGACCTGTGGTACTCCTTTGCGTTACTGATATTTTGCCTGTTGTGTTAGACAACCAACATTCAGCTGGGTTTACTAAAGATAAGAAAATTCATTGCAGTAGGTTAAAATCTACCCACATTGAGGGTACAAGACAGGAATAACCAAGTAAAACAAAACTTCCAAGGGTCGGGCGCCTGGGTGGCTCAGTTGGTTAAGCGACTGCCTTCGGCTCAGGTCATGATCCTGGAGTCCCAGGATCGAGTCCCACATCAGGCTCTCTGCTCGGCGGGGAATCTGCTTCTCTCTCTGATCCTTCTCCCTCTCATGCTCTCTGTCTCTCATTCTCTCTCTCGCAAATAAATGAAAATCTTAAAAAAAAAAAAAAAAAAAAAAAAACTTCCAAGGGTCAAAAACAAAACAGTTAACCAAAAAACCCAACCTATTGTTTTTCATTCTCATGAGGTAAATATTTTTTTCTAAATTAACAATCTAACGTTATATATCTAAACATTTAAGCTGTAGGATTTTTAGTGAAACTACTGGTTTATTGCAGAATTTTCACAGTAAATAGACATTTTATTATCACTAATCAGCAACTTAACATCTGTTTTCTGTTTGGCCTCTGATTCAAATATAAGATTTCTTTGTGAGACAGTTTTTTCATAGGTATTGTATGATTTAGGCAAAGGGAAATCTTCTGATCTTGCAGTATTTGAATCTTGCTTTTTCAGGTTTTTTAATACTTGTTTTGACGGAGTTTTTTGATAATGTATAAAAATCAAATGGTCTGCACAAAATTCTGTTAACATGAACTGCTTGTCTAGCCTATATACATCTATAGTGAAGGTCAGATCTGCCTCAGCCACAAACATTTATGTTCTCATCACCACTTATAAATTGTTTTTTTTTTTTTAAAGATATTGACCTTCTTAAAAATTTTCTATATGATCTAACTCTTTGCTATTTTATCACCTGTGATACGTAGTTCAAATATTGTAAGGAAGAGGAGTTTATAAAAGCAAATCCGAGGCAGCAGTTTTATTTTTTTTTCTGAAGTTTCAGACATTTTGTCTGTTTATAGTGTTTAGACTGAAGAAGCAGTGGATTCCTAAGTACTCAGGACAACATAAATGAAGGGAATTCAGGTGATTTTTGAAAAAAGATTAGTGGTAAAATTAGTTAAGCGGTGTGCCTCTGTACTTGCCAATTCCTCTGCATTCTCGGCTGCCTGAATGACAAAGATAAGCCTGCTCTGTGCTGAGTCTCAGGGAGCCATTGAGTGACCCAGAGCTCTCTTCAGGGAGATGACAGAGCAAAGCGGCCATTAGTAAAGTAACAAAGTATGATGGCTTTATGGGTTTTATCCCCTGCACAAAAAAATCCATGTATAAAAAACCCAGTACGTGTATCTCTGGTTTAGCATTGTCAGTAGTTTTTACACAAACAGTTAACAGGTTTTAAACTTTTAAAACAGCAATACTACTTAACAGAGCTGCCATTAAATCCAGTACCTGGAAATATTTTACATCATTCTACTTAAATATCTCTAGACAAGAACTCTAACATATCTGCTCCCAAGAGCAAAACTATTGTTAAATGAGCTAGAAGCAAATTCCTGAAAGGTAGAGAGGAAAACACACAATAAAACTAGGTTAAATTACATACAGAACATGGACAGAGCACAACTTGCTGTCTTAGCGATTAATTCAGTCTACTCTAAAGCAGATATCATTATAATACTCATTTTACAAAGGAGGAAACTGAGGCCGATAGTGATCAAGTAACGAAGTTACAAAGTCTACTTGTCAGTTTCTCTCCACTAATTTCCTTGCATTTTCTCCTTTGCTCCTATGTTATTGGCTCCTTTCCACTTTGTTTGGGTAGCCTCTGACCAACTTTTCTATACAATTATAGGGAAGCCTTTTAAAATAATATTCATCCATCCAACATAATCTTTGAGCCCGATGTGGGGCTTGATCCCAAGACCCTGAGATTATGACTTGAGTTGAAGGCAGATGTTTAACTGATTGAGCCACCCAGGTGCCCCACTGTTGTTTTATGTAGTCAAAATTCCATCAAAACTACCCAAGTATTTGTCCACTTTTTTGCCCTTTATTCTGCACCGCAATTCTGTTTCCCCCAAAGATTATCTTTATTACTTAAGTACACTTGTGCTAGTGATCAATTGCATCAGTTTTAAAAAAAGTTTCTGAACAAGTTTTCATTTCTATTTTTGAAGGACATATTGACAGGATACAACATTCTAGGATAAAAACTGTTCTTTCTGAATTTCAAATATGTCACTATTTTTTCCTGACTCCCAGCTTCAATTTATGGAAAAGATAACTGTCAGTCCATTGTATTTTATATATCCACCAGTCCTGATTTGTAGATTTTACCTAATTATAACACTATAGTTCTCATCCTGAGAGATCTAGTCCCCAGAGAACTTTTGGCAATGTCTATAGAGACAGTTTGGTTGTCACAGCGGGATGTTTCTACTGGCATCTAGTGGACAAAGACCAGGAATGCTGCTAAACATGCTACCACAATGCACTAGAAAGACCTACATACCAAAACATTTTCCAGCCCCAAATGTCAAAGTGCAGAAGTTGAGAAACCCTATTATAGTAGCTACCATAGATTTTATTTCCTCATATTATTCCCTGAAAAGTATAATGTATATATGATGATGTCATTTCAGTATCTGTAGGGACAATACTTTTTAAATATAGAAAATAATTTTGGAATTTGACCCATAAATGGATGGATTGTTGGATTTGCCATTGAAAATTACTACTCTTCTTTCATAAGAAAAAAAGCTTTTATTATAGGTACATCAATGTTTGGGAGGGCAGAAAATATATGTATATCAATTCTATGTATTTCTAGAACAAATTATATAAATTTTTAAAATATATGCCTCTATTGACATTTATATTTAAAACCACAATGGTCTTTTTTTCTTCAAAGGAAATATTTATGTCTGATATGTTATCTGATTTCCAGTGAACTATTTTGCTTATATCATTAATTTTACTTAAGCCATTGTATCATCTAAGTACCTGGATAATTTTAAAGGGGTGTTTTCAATTAAACAAAGTGCTACATTATTTTGATTAATAGAAAAATGCCATTATTTTCATTAATAGACTTGTATTATAAAATATGCTCAATTATATATTGTAAGCTGTCAAAAGTTATGGAAGTCTTTTTTCTTGTTACGTAAATATATACATAATTGTACCTCTGGGCCTAACAAACCCTAACACACACACACACACACACACACACACATACACACACAAAATCTGTCCCTTTACAGAAAATGTTTGCTAGCCCCTAAAATAAAGACATGCAGTTCTGTAAGCCAGGGAAAGTCTTCTAGGGAATTTACATTTTGAAAAGTAATTTTCTTCCTTCAAACAGAAATAATTTGCCTATGGGAAATGTATATACACTCATCACCAGTAGAACAGCAGTGTAGGTTGGAATTTTTAAGAAAAAGGATTCTAGAATAAAGCTGGAAGACAACATAGCCCAGGAAGTTTCTTCACTATGTTAATATGCCAGCTATTGAAGGGAAGAAGTTGAAGTCAAAAGTGTAAATTATGTTACAGGATGCCATTTCTGTATTTATTTTCTAAAATTGAGACTTTAAAATATAGTCACATTGGGAAGTAACCATAAAAATCTTTTATAAACCAAAAGGTTCACAGATTATTCTTTTGAAATTATTTTTAGGTGACTTGTGAATTTGTTGATTTTTCTTAGGTCAAAAAAATCGCTATCACTTACAAGCTCCCTGCCCTGCAGAAAGTTTAAAAACAAAACAACACAGACAAAAACACTCAATTCCCTCTCATGATAATGTGAGAAAGTCCTTGATTTTCAAAACAGAATTAGGCTAAAGATTTTCAAGTGAAAATTTAGAAATTCTGAATTAGTGTATTTTTTTTTGTATAATGAATATATATACAGTTTCAGAGAAAATGTTAAAATTTTTAAAATTGTAAGGTTTTTTTTTTTATTAGCTGGTGTTCAGATAGACATTTACGAGTTGAATTTCAACAAATGTAATAACATTATTTTAACTAGTAGAAATTACTGAAAATGTAGATCACAATTTTATAAGGGCTGCAAACAATCACTACTTCTTGGATATACCTAATTGTGTGACAATTTTTTCCTCAGTGTTAACCATTAAAATCATGTATCAACAGAAATAAATTCAGTACCATATATTCAAAACCGCCACATGAAGAGTATCATTAATGATGAACATATTCAATCTTCTCTTATTTTAGTAATAGTACAAAGGTGTCTATGCATTAATAAAAGAAAATATTTAGAGATATTTATGATTTTTATGAAGTTTATATTATCCATGTTTGAAAATTTGCACGTATCAGTTCAGTATCTCTATACTGTATTGGATATATGTGTATGTCTGTAATCACAAGTTTAACTTACAAAGTTGTTACTAGATCACCAAACTTAAACATTATATTCTTGTTAAACTGGAAAGTAAACATCACAGATTGGCTACATTGGAGTTAGCCTGTTTTTTGTAGAAAAATTCTATCACCAGTATCCCTGAAGATCTAAAACAGGCAAGTGATTTTAAGCACAGATCAATATTAAACTATATCTACCTTATACGGTTTTGTATGAAAAAGTTAATTCAATGTAAACTAAGACATGCAAAGTATTAAACATTGCTTTCATTTAGAAAGAGATGAGACAGTTTAAGTCATTCTACCAAGCTAATATTACTACTGAGTTTTCTTCTAAGACTTGAGATGAAAGCTCAGATAGAATACAATTGCTATTCATAACCCTGAGTAAATGTGCATTTGAATACTTTTATAAGACCATAAAGCTTATTTTTCCCCAGTGTATTAGTTTCAACAATACAAGTGATTTTCTTGTTTAATTGTATTTGCTGTTTGTTTTTGACCTACTGGGGAACTGATTTTTAAAAATATATATTTTTTTTATTTCTACTCCCACTGAAAAAGTATATGCATTATTTTCAATTTCTTGAAATCAGATAAGAAAAAAAGACTTTTTATATGAATGGCTGATGCTTACAGTAGATATAAGCCAAAATAAACATACTCAGAGTTTTACATTTTTTATGACATTGTGGAACATCTGAAACCTATACTGGATGAGTAATTCAATGAAGATTGAGATTCTACTTCATGTTTATGACCCATTTAGTCTGAATAGAAAATAGCCAACTGTCTAAATCATTACCCCAAAATTTACATGCTTAATACTATCTTAGTGTACAGCAAATTAGAGTGAACAACTCCTTTTACTTCAAAATAGCAAACAATTATGTGCCTTTGAAAATACTGAGAAAGGAGCATCTGGGTGGCTCAGTTGGTTAGGCATCTGCTTCGGCTCAGGTCATTATCTCAGTGTCTTGGGATCTGTCTTGAATCTGGTGGTTATGGAGCTCCCTGCTCAGCAGGGAGCCTGCTTCCCTCTGTCCTTCCCCTCTGCTCATGCTCTCTTTCACTCTTGTGCTCTCTAATAAAATCATTTTTTATTTTTTTTCTAAGATTTTATTTATTTATTTGACAGAGAGAGACACAGCGAAAGAGGGAATACAAGCAGGGGGAATGGGAGAGGGAGAAGCAGGCTTCCTGCGGAGCAGGGAGCCCGATGCGGGGCTTGATCCCAGGACCCTGGGATCATGACCTGAGCCGAAGGCAGATGCTTAATGACTGAGCCACCCAGGCGCCCCAAAAATCATTTTTTAAAATGCTGAGAAAATTTTAACAATTCTTTTTATTTAAATGTAAATAGTTATTAAAGAACCTTTCATAGACCTTCTGTTCTTGAATTTTATAATTTAAGAAATGTGTATCTACATATATACTAGAAAGAAATCCCATTCCCTAGAGTTTATATCTATCATATCCTAAATCAAATTATTGATAAAGTACAAATTTAATAATTGTTGCAACTTTCCTTATGTTTTTAGGAGTACTGATACAGAGTAAATGCCTAATTTCTTGTTTTGCTTGATTTAATGAACATTCCAAATACAAAAGCAGGTCAAGATCTCATTTTAGGTAGAGGTAGATAACTAAATATCAATGCACAAACAAATGTAAGCATTAGGGGATTACCATCTGGCGACAGGAAGATAAGGTGGGCAAAGGTTCACAGAGTAGTTGTGTAGAGTCAAGATACATGGAAGGAAAACCTTTAAGAACAGTAATGTATTTTATATCATAAATCTGTTACTTCTTCTGTGTTCTACTACACTATCCTTCCATTAGGACCTCAGACGTTCAGTAAAAATCTACTCTAAGAATATTCATGTTATCAGTGGCATAGTGACAAACAATAAGAGTTGGAACAGGGAAGAACATTTAGGCTGTGAGAGTGTTATTGAAAAATAAATAAAACTTGGGGGAGGAGCAAGATGGCAGAGGAGTAGGAGACCTAAATTTCATCTGGTCCCAGGAATTCAGCTAGATAGGGATCAAACCATTCTGAACACCTACGAAATCAACAGGAGAGCAAAGAAAAGAGAAGCAGCAACTCTCTGAACAGAGAAGCAACCACTTTCTGGAAGGTAGGACTTGCGGAGAAGTGAATCCGAGGCGATATCCAGGAGGATAGACAGCGGGGGAGGGAGCCTCTGTCAGTGGCAACAGGAGAGCAGCGGAGCACAAAATTAGAATTTTAGAAGTCTGCTCTGCAGAGGGACGTCGCTCCAGTGGCTAAGCAGGGGGTGGAACCCTTGCTGGGACAGTGTGGTCTCAGGACTCTCAGGGTCACAGGAAGACCGGGGGTGCCAGAGTGTGGCAGGGTTCCCAGGTATTGGAGCAGGGAAGGTGGCTGCAGAGACAGAGCCAAGGAGTGGGCTCTCAGCTCGGGGTTGCCATAAACCGTGATCCATGGCACAGTCGGGCCACTGCTCTTCCAGCAGGGACCCAACAAGCAGCAGATCCAGGGAGACTCCCCTTCCTCCCCTGGGAGGAGCGGCACGGGAGCTCACCGCAGGGATCTTCTGGGTTTGGAGACCCCACATGGGGTCATGGGCCAGAGGTAGAAATTCTTGGTCAGCTGGGAGAAGGAGCGAGTAGGGTGGCAGAGGAGTAGGGGACCCTATTTCAGCTGGTCCCTGGAATTGAGCTGGATATCTACCAGACCACTCTGAGCACCCACGAAACCAGCCTGAAATGTAAGAAGATCTGGATCTCTACAAGCAGAATATCGCAGGCGGTTGGTTTTGAAGCGGGGAGCCCTGATTCTGCAGGCAGATATTGGAGGATAAACGGCAGCGGGAGGGAGCCTGGCCGTGGGGATCCTACACCGCCAGTGAGTGACAGCCTTGCGCGCTACAGACGGGGCACAGACTCGCAGACCGGTAGCCGTGGGGAAAGGACTTTAGGGCAGCCCCCGGGTCAGAAGCCTGGAGCAGCGGGGGTCACGCCTGCGAACTGGGAGCGGCTGGCGGTTTTAGAAGCACAAAGGGCAGAGACGTGCCCCGACCTGGAGGCAAGACTGGGAGTGCTGCGGAGGGGCACACAACCCAGGACGCTGCAGTTTATAGCAGCACATACAGAAATAGAGACAGTGTGGCCTGGAGAGCTCACTGAAGAACAGACTGAAGTCTCTCTGCTCTGAGGCAGAGGGTTGGAAATGGTCTCTTCTGCTCTGACTCGTGGAAGAGACGCGGAAAGCCGCGAGGGAAAGGTGCCAGAGAACAAAAGCCCCAAAGACTGATTCCCACTGAGCCCATCCCCTGCCACAGGGATGCAGGGCAACTCTGCCCAAACAGGGTTGCCTGAGTAACAGCGCGGCAGACCCCTCCTGCAGAAGACAGGCTGGGAAAACAAGAGGCCAGCAACCCTAAGGTCCCAAGAAAACAGGTGCATCCTGTTTGGGTTCTGGTCAATAATTTGGACTCTATACATTCCCTCAAACACCCATCAACAGAATGACTAGGAGGAGGAGCACCCAAAATAGAAAAGACTCAGAGATTATGACCTCTGCTGCAGATTTACAAATGGATGCAGATATAACCAAGATGTCAGAGATGGAATTCAGGCTAGCAATTGTGAAGACAATGGCTAGAATGGAGAAATCAATTAATGGCAACATAGAGTCTCTAAGGGCAGAAATAAAAGGTGAATTGGCAGAACTTAAAAATACTATCAATGAGATCCAATCCAATCTAGATAATCTAACAGCTAGGGTAACTGAGGCAGAAGAACGAAAAAGCGACCTGGAAGACAATATAATAGATAAAAAGGGAAAAGAGGAGGCCGGGGAAAAACAACTCAGAATCCATGAAAATAGAATCAGAGAAATAAGTGACACCATGAAGTGTTCCAATGTCAGAATAATTGGAATCCCAGAGGGAGTGGAGAGAGAGAGAGGACTAGAAGATGTATTTGAGCAAATCTTAGCTGAGAACTTCCCTAATCTGGGGAATGAACAAACATTTGCATCCTAGAGGCACAGAGGACCCCTCCCAAGATCAAGGAAAACAGGCCAACACCCCGGCATGTGATAGTAAAACTTACAAATCTTAGAACCAAGGAAACCCATCTTAAGGGCAGTTAGGGAGAAGAGATTCCTTATGTACAGAGGGAGGAACATCAGAATAATGTCAGACCTATCCACAGAGACCTAGCCAGCCAGAAGGGCCTGGCAAGACATATTCAGGGTACTAAATGAGAAGAACATGCAGCCAAGAATACTTTATCCAGCAAGGCTGTCATTGAGAATGGATGGAGAGATGCAGAGCTTCCATGACCGGCAGAAACTGAAAGAATAAGTGACCACTAAGCCGGCCCTGCAAGAAATATTATGGCGGGGGGGGGGGGGGTTCTATAAAAGGAGAAAGCCCCCAAGAATGATATACAACAGAAATTTACAGGGACAATCTATAAAAACAACGTGTTCACAGGCAACATGATGACAATTAATTCATATCTTTCAATAATCACTCTCAACGTTAATGGCCTAAATGCTCCCATAAAATGGCACATGGTTGCAGACTGGATAAAATTCAGGACCCATCCATATTCTGCCTACAAGAGACTCATTTTGAAACTAAAGATGCATCCAGACTGAAAGTGAAGGGATGGAGATCCATCTTCCATGCCAGCAGACCTCAAAAGAAAGCTGGGGTAGCAATTCTTATATCAGACAAATTAGATTTTAAACTAAAGTCTGTAATAAGAGACACAGAAGGACACTATATCATTCTTAAAGGGTCTTTCCAACAAGAAGATCTAACAATTGTAAATATCTATGCCTCCAACATGGGAGCAACCATCTACATAAGCCAACTGTTAACCAAAAAAAGAGTCATACTGATAATAATACAGTAATTGTAGGAGACCTCAATACTCCATTCTCAGCAATGGACAGATCATCTAAGCAGAAAATCAACAAGAGCTTTGAATGATACATTGGACCAGATGGACCTCATAGATATTTACAGAACATTCCACCCTAAAACAACAGAATATTCATTCTTCTCGAGCGTGCATGGAACTTTCTCCAGAATAGACCACATACTGGGTCACAAATCAGGTCTCAACTGATATCAAAAGATTGAGATTATTCCCTGCATATCCTCAGACCACAGTGCTTTAAAACTGGAACTCAATCACAAGAAAAAATTTGGCAGAAATTCAAACACTTGGAAGCTAAAGACCACTCTGCTCAAGAATGTTTGGGCCAACCAGGAAATCAAAGAAGAACTGAAACAATTCATGGAAATCAATGAGAACAAAAACACATCAGTCCAAAACCTATGGGATACTGTAAAGGTGGTCCTAAGGGAGAAATACATAGCCATCCAAGCCTCACTCAAAAAAATAGAAAAATACCGAATCCACCAACTAACTCTACACCTTAAAGAACTAGAGAAAAAGCAACAATGTCTAAGCCATGCATTAGGAGAGAATTAAAATTAAAGCACAGATCAATGAATTAGAAACCAGAAACAGATCAGATCAATGAAACTAGAAGTTGGTTCTTTGAAAGAATTGATAAGATCGATAAACCACTGGCCAGACTTATCCAAAAGAAAAGAGAAAGGACCCAAATTAATAAAATTATGAATGAAAGAGGAGAGATCACGACTAACACCAAGGAAATAGAAACAATTTTTAGAAATTATCATCAACAACTATATACCAATAAAATGAGCAATCTGGATGAAATGGAGGTCTTCCTATAAATCTATAAGCTGCCAAACTGAAACAGGAAGAAATTGACAACCTGAATAGGCCAATAGCCAGTAATGAGATTGAAGCAGTGATCAAAAATCTCCCCAAAAACAAGAGTCCAGGGCCTGATGGATTCCCTGGGGAATTCTACCAAACATTCAAAGAAGAAATAATACCTATTCTACTGAAGCTGTTTCAAAATATAGAAAACAGAAGGAAAACTTCCAAACTCATTCTATGATGCCAGCATTACCTTAATCCCGAAACCAGGCAAAGACCCCATCAAAAAGGAGAATTTCAGACCGATATCCCTGATGAATATGGATTCCAAAATCCTCAACAAAATCCTAGCTAATAGGATCCAACAATACATTAAAAGGATCATCCACCACGACCAAGTGGGATTTATCCCCAGGATGCAAGGGTGGTTCAACATTCTCAAATCAATCAATATGATAGAACACATTAATAAGAGGAGGGAGAAGAACCATATCGTCCTCTCAATTGATGCAGAAAAAGCATTTGACAAAATACAACATCCTTTCCTGATTAAAACTCTTCAGAGTATAGGGATAGAGGGAACATTCCTCAAGTTCATAAAATCCATCTATGAAAAACCCACAGTGAATATCATCCTCAATGGGGAAAAGCTGAGAGCCTTTCCCTTAAGATCAGGAACACATCAAGGATGCCCACTCTCACCACTATTGTTCAACATAGTACTAGAAGTTCTAGCAACAGCAATCAGACAATAAAAAGAAATAAAAGGTATTCAAATTAGCAAAGAAGAAGTCAAACTCTGTCTTTTCGCAGATGCCATGATACTTTATGTGGAAAACCCAAAAGACTCCACCCCCAAATTACTAGAACTCATCCAGCAATTCAGTAATGTGGCAGGATACAAAATCAATGCACAGAAATCAGTTGCTTTCTTATACACTAACAACACAACTGTAGAAAGAGAAATTAGAGAAACAATTCCATTTACAATAGCACCAAAAACCATAAGATACCTCGGAATAAACCTAACCAAAGAGGTAAAGGATCTATACTCTAGGAACTACAGAACACTCATGAAAGAAATTGAAGACGACACAAAAAGATGGAAGAATATTCCATGCTCATGGATTGGAAGAATAAACATTGTTAAAATGTCTATGCTACCCAGAGCAAACAATACCTTCAATGCCATCCTGATCAAAATTCCAATGACATTTTTCAAAGTGCTGGAACAAACAATCCTAAAGTTTGTATGGAATCAGAAAAGACCCTGAATCGCCAAGGAAATGTTGAAAAAGAAAAACAAAGCTGGGGGCATCACATTGCCCAATTTCAAGCTATATTACACAGCTGTGATCACCAAGACAGCATGGTACTGGCACAAAAACAGACATATAGACCAATGGAACAGAATAGAGAACCCAGATAGGGACCCTTAACTCTATGGTCAAATAATCTTTGACAAAGCAAGAAAAAACATGCAATGGAAAAAAGACAGTCTCTTCAATAAATGGTGCTGGGAAAATTGGACAGCCACATGCAGAAGAATGAAACTCGACCATTCTCTAACACCATTCACAAAGATAAACTCAAAGTGGATGAAAGACCTCAATGTGAGACAGGAATCCATCAAAATCCTAGAGGAGAACATAGGCAGTAACCTCTCTGACATCGCCCACAGCAACTTCTTTCAAGATACAACTCCAAAGGCTAGTGAGACAAAAGCAAAAATGAACTTTTGGGACTTCATCAAGATAAAAAGCTTCTGCACAGCAAAGGAAACAGTCAACAAAACAAAGAGGCAACCCACAGAATGGGAGAAGATATTTTCAAATGACACTACAAATAAAGGCCTGGTATCCAAGATCTATAAAGAACTTCTCAAACTCAACACCCAAAAAACAAATAATCAAGTCAAAAAGTGGGCAGAAGACAGGAAAAGACATTTCTCTGAAGAAGACATACAAATGGCTAACAGACACATGAAAAAATATTCATCATCATTAGCCATCAGGGAAATCAAAATCAAAATCACATTGAGATACCACATTACACCAGTTAGAATAGCAAAAATGGACAGGGAAAGAAACAACAAATGTTGGCGATGTTGTGGATAAAGGGGAACCCTCTTACACTGTTGGTGGGAATGCAAGTTGGTACAGCCACTTTGGAAAAAAGTGTGGAGGTGCATCAAAAATTTAAAAATAGAGCTACCCTATGACCCAGCAATTGCACTACTGGGTATTTACCCCAAAGACATAGATGTAGTGAAAAGAAGGGCCATATGCACCCCAATGTTCATAGCAGCAATGTCTGCAATAGCCAAACTGTGGAAAGAGCTGAGATGCCCTTCAACAGACGAATGGATAAAGAAGATGTGGTCCATATATACAATGGAATATTTCTCAACCATCAGAAAGGATGAATACCCAACTTTTACATCAACATGGATGGGACTGGAGGAGATTATGCTAAGTGAAATAAGCCAAGCAGAGAAAGTCAATTATCATATGGTTTCACTTATTTGTGGAACATAAGGAATAGCATGGAGGACATTAGGAGAAGGAAGGGAAAAATGAGGGGGGTGGGAACTGGAGGGAGAGATGAACCATGAGAGACTATGGACTCTGAGAAACAAACAGGGTTTTAGAGGGGAGAGGGGAGGGGAGATTCGTTAGCCTGGTGATGGGTATTAATGAGGGCAGGTACTGCATGGAGCACTGGGTGTTATACGAAAACAATGGATCGTGGATCACATCAGAAACTAATGATGTATTGTATGGTGACTAACATAATAAAATTAAAAAAAAAAAAAAAATGCTTGGCCACAGGCCGGTTGAGCACCGAGTGTGGCCAGAGACTGGGGAGATGGGAGTGATTGACTGCTTTTCTCTGGGGGCTCACTAAGGAGTGGGGCCCTGAGTTCTCAGCTCCTCCAGGGCAGAGATTGGGAGGCCACCATTTTCATTCTCCTCCTCCAAAGCTGTACAGAAAGCTTGTAGGGAACAAAAGCTCCCGAGAGCAAACCCGAACAGATTACTTAGCCCCGACCAAGCAAAGGCAGGGCAATTCTGCCTCCATCAAATATATTTGAGAACCATGGCAACAGGCCCCTCCCCCTGAAGATCAGCAAGAACAGCCAGCCAAGACCAAGTTTACCGATAAACGAGAATGGCAGAACTCCAGCACTAGGAGAACACTGCACATAGAATTCATGGCTTTTTTCCCATGATTCTTTACTCTTTCAAAGTAAATTTTATTTTTTAAATTTTTTTCCCTTTATCAACCAACAGCAATCCCTTTTTTAAAAAATATTTTTTATTTTTCATTTTTAGAGTCATATTCTATCCCTTCATAGTAGTTAACCATATATAAGTTGTTCTCTCTTTAAAATTTTGGGATACAGGGGCGCCTGGGTGGCTCAGTCGTTAAGCATCTGCCTTTGGCTCAGGTCATGATCCCAGGGTCCTGGGATCGAGCCCCACATCGGGCTCCCTGCTCGGCGGGAAGCCTGCTTCTCCCTCTCCCACTCCCGCTGCTTGTGTTCCCTCTCTCGCTGTATCTCTCTCTGTCAAATAAATAAAAAATCTTAAAAAAAAAAAAATGGGGGGATACAGTTTCTTCTAACAGACCAAAATATACCCTAAATCTCTAGTGTATGGCTTTGTTCTAGTCACCTGCCTGATCACATTCTCCCCCTTTTTTTTTAAACCCTTTTTTTCAACCAACTTCTTATCAATTCCTTTTATAAAATCTTTTATAATTTCCATCTTTACAGTCATATTCCATCCCTTCATGGTTTTTCCCTTATTTGTGTATATATATAAGTTTTTCTTTCTTTAAAATTATTGGAGTCAGTTTCTTCTAAGAGACCAAAATATGCCCCAAATCTAATGTGTGGCAGTGTTCTATTCACCAGTCTGATCATATTTGATCATATCCTTTTTTTTTGTTTTTATCTTTTTCTTTTTCTCTTTCATTCCCTTTATTTTCCCCCACTTTCAGGTCTCTTCTGATTTGTTTAGTGTGTATTTTTCTGGGATAATTGTTACCCTGTTAGCATTTGTTCTCTCATTCATCTGTTGTCCTCTGGACAAAATGACAAGACGTAAAAAAAACCACCTCAAAAAAAAAGAACAAGAGAGTACCGACTGCCAGGGAACTAATCAATAAGGACATCAGTAAGATGTTGAAACTAGAATTCAGAATGATGATTTTAAAGATACTAGCTGGGCTTGAAAAAAGCATGGAAATTATTAGAGAAACTCTTTCAGGAGAAATAAAAACTAAAATCTAACCAAGTTGAAATCAAAAAGGCTATTAATGAGGTGCAATAAAAAATGGAGGCTCTAAATGCTACGATAAATGAGGCAGAAGAGAGAAATAGTGATATAGAAGATCAAATAATGGAAAATAAAGAAGCTGAGAAAAAGAGAGATAAACAACTACTGGATCACGAGAGCAGATTTTGAGAGATAAGTGATACCATAAGATGAAAAAATATTAGAATAATTGGGATCCCAGAAGAAGAAGAGAGAGGGGGGGGGTAGAGGGTCTATTGGAGCAAATTATAGCAGAGAACTTCCCTAATTTGGGGAAGGAAATAGGCATCAAAATCCAGGTGGCACAGAGAACCCCTCCTCAAAATAAATGAAAATAGGTCAACACCCTGACATCTAATAGTAAAACTTGCGAGTCTCAGAGACAAAGAGAAAATCCTGAAAGCTGCTCGGGAGAAGAGATCTGTAAACTACAATGGTAGAAACATTAGATTGGCAACAGACAGACCTATCCACAGAGACCTGGCAGGCCAGGAATGACTGGCATGATATATCCAGAGCACTAAACAAGAAAAATATGCAGCCAAGAATACTATATCCAGCTAGGCTCTCATTGAAAATAGAAGGAGAGATAAAAAGCTTCCAGGACAAACAAAAACTAAAGGAATTTGCAAACACAAAACCAGCCCTACAAGAAATATTGAAAGGGGTCCTCTAAGCAAAGAGAGCGCCTAAAAGGAACATAGACCAGAAAGGAACACAGACAATATACAGTAACAGTCACCTTACAAGCAATACAATGGCACTAAATTCATATCTTTCAATAGTTACCCTGAATTTAAATGGGTTAAATGCCCCAATCAAAAGACACATGCAATCAGATTGGATAAAAAAGAAGACTCATCGATATGCTGTCTGCAAGAGACTCATTTTCGACCCAAAGACACCTCCAGATTGAAAGTGAGGGGGTGGAAAACTATTTACCATGCTAATGGACACCAAAAGAAAGCTGGGGTGGCAATCCTTATATCAGACAAATTAGATTTTAAACCAAAGACTATAATAAGAGATGAGGAAGGACACTATACCCTACTTAAAGGGTCTATTCAACAAGAAGATCTAACAACTGTAAATATCTATGTCCCTAACATGGGAGTAGTCAATTATTTAAGCCAATTACTAACAAAAGCAAAGAAACACATTGACAACAATACAATAATAGTGGGGAACTTTAACATCCCCCTCACTGAAATGGAGAGATCATCTAAGCAAAAGATCAACAAGGAAATAAAGACTTTAAATGACACACTGGACCAAATGGACTTCACAGACATATTCAGAACATTCCATCCCAAAGCAACAGAATACACATTCTTCTCTAGTGCCCATGGAACATTCTCCAGAATAGATCACATCCTAGGTCACAAATCGGGTCTCAACCAGTACCAAAAGACTGGGATCATTCCCTGCATATTTTCAGACCATAATGCTTTGCAACTAGAACTCAATCACAAGAGTAAAGTTGGAAAGAACTCATATACATGGAGGCTAATGAGCATCCTACTAAAGAATGAAAGGGTCAACCAAGAAATTAAAGATTTTTTAAAAATCATGGAAAACAATGAAAATGAAAACAGAAGTGTTCAAAATCTTTGGGATACAGCAAAAGCAGTCATAACAGGAAAGTATATAGCAACACAAGCCTTTCTCAAGAAACAAGAAAGGCCTCAAATACACAACCTAACCCTACACCTAAAGGAGCTGGAGAAAGAACAGCAAATAAAGCCTAAACCCAGCAGGAGAAGAGAAATAATAGAGATCAGAGCAGAAATCAATGGATTAGAAACCAAAAAAACAATAGGACAGATCAATGAAACTAGGAGCTGGTTCTTTGAAAGAATTAACAAGATTGATAAACCCCTGGCCAGACTTATCAAAAAGAAAAGAGAAATGACCCAAATAAATAAAATCATGACTGAAAGAGGAGAGATCACAACCAACACCAAAGAAATACAAACTATTATAAGAACATATTATGAGCAGCTATATGCCAGCAAATTAGATAACCTGGGAGAAATGGATGCATTCCTAGAGATGTATCAGCTACCAAAACTGAACCAGGAAGAAATAGAAAACCTGAACAGACCTATAACCATTAAGGAAATTGAAGCAGTCATCAAAAATCTCCCAAAAAACAAAAGCCCAAGGCCAGATGGCTTCCCAGGGGAATTCTACCAAACATTTAAAGAAGAATTAATACCTATTCTTCTGAAACTGTTCCAAAAAATAGAAATGGAAAGAAAACATCCAAACTCATTTTATGAGGCCACCATTACCTTGACCCCTAAACCAGACAAGACCCCATCAAAAAGGAGAATTACAGACCAATATCCTTGATGAACATGGATGCAAAAATTCTCAAACTACTAGCCAATAGGATCCAACAGTACATTAAAAGGATTATTCACCACGACCAAGTGGGATTTATTCCTGGGCTGCAAGTCTGGTTCAACATCTGCAAATCAATGTGATACAATACATTAATAAAAGAAAGAACAAGAACCATACGATCCTCTCAATAGATGCAGAAAAAGCATTTTATAAAGTATAGCATCCTTCCTTGATCAAAATCTTCAGAGTATAGGGATAGAGGGTACATACCTCAATATCATAAAAGCCATCTATGAAAAACCCACAGTGAATATCATTCTCAATGGGGAAAAACTGAGAGCTTTCCCCCTAAGGTCAGGAATGCGGCAGGGATGTCCACTATCACCACTGCTATTCAAGAGAGTATTAGAAGTCCTAGCCACAGCAATCAGACAACAAAAATAAAAGGCATCCGAATCAACAAAGAAGGAGTCAAACTCTCACTCTTTGCAGATGATCTGATACTTTATGCAGAAAACCCAAAAGACTCCACTCCAAAACTACCAGAACTCATACAGGAATTCAGTAGAGTGGCAGGATATAAAACCAATGCACAGAAATCAGTGGCATTCCTGTCACCAACAAGACAGAAGAAAGAGAAATTAAGGAGTCAATCCCATTTACAATTGCACCCAAAACCATAAGACACCTAGGAATAAATCCAACCAAAGAGGCAAAGAATCTGTACCCAGACAAATATAAAATACTCATGAAAGAAATTGAGGAAAACATAAAGAAATGGAAAAACGTTCCATGCTCATGGATTGAAAGAACAGATATTGTGAAGATGTCAATGCTACCTAGAGCAATCTACACATTTAATGCAATCCCTATCAAAATACCATCAACTTTTTTCAAGGAAATGGAACAAATAATCCTAAAATTTGTATGGAACCAGAAAAGACCCCGCATAGCCAGAGGAATGTTGAAAAAGAAAAGCAAAACTGGTGGCATCATAATTCTGGACTTCAAGCTCTATTACAAAGCTGTCATCATCAAGACAGTATGGTACTGGCAAAGAAACAGACACATCGATCAATGGAACAGAATAGAGAGCCCAGAAATGGACCCTCAACTCTATGGTCAACTTATCTTCAACAAAGCAGGAAAGAATGTCCAATGGCAAAAAGACAGTCTCTTCAACAAATGATGTTGGGAAAATTGGACAGCCACATGCAGAAGAATGAAACTGGACCATTTCCTTACACCACACACAAAAATAGACTCCAAATGGTTGAAAGACCTCAATGTGAGACAGGAGTCCATCAAAATTCTAGAGGAGAACACAGGCAGCAAACTCTTCGACCTCAGCTGCAACAACTTCTTCCTAGAAACATTGCCAAAGACAAGGGAAGCAAGGGCCATAATGAACTATTGGGACTTCATCAAGATAAAAAAGGTTTTGCACAGCAAAAGAAACAGTCAACAAACCCAAAAGACAATCGACAGAATGGGAGAAGATATTTGCAAATGACCTATCAGATAAAGGGCTAGTATCCAAAACCTATAAAGAACTTATCAAACTCAACACCCAAAGAACAAAGAATCCAATCAAGAAATGGGCAGAAGACATGAACAGACATTTTTCCAAAGAAGACATCCAAATGGCCAACAGACACATGAAAAAGTGCTCAACATCACTCGGCCTCAGGGAAATCCAAATCAAAACCTCAATGAGATACCACCTCATACCAGTCAGAATGACTAAAATTAACAAGTCAGGAAATGACAGATGTTGGCGGGGATGTGGAGAAAGGGGAACCCTCCTACACTGTTGGTGGGAATTCAAGCTGGTGCAGCCACTCTGGAAAACAGTATGGAGGTTCTTCAAAAAGTTGAAAATAGAACTACCCTATGACCCAGCAATTGCACTACTGGGTATCTACCATAAGATACAAATGTAGTGATCCGAAGGGGCACCTGTAATGTTTATAGCAGCAATGTCCACAATAGTCAAACTATGGAAAGAGCCTAGATGTCCATCAACAGATGAATGGATAAAGAAGATGTGGTATATACATACAATGGAATATTATTCAGCCTTCAAAAAAAAAAATGATTTCTTGCCATTTGCAAGGACGTGGATGGAACTAGAGGGTAGTATGCTAAGCAAAATAAGTCAATCAGAGAAAGACAATTATCATATGATCTCACTGATATGAAGAATTTTAGTAACAAGACAGAAAATCATAGGGGAAAGGAGGAAAAGATGAAACAAGATGAAGCCAGAGAGGGAGACAAACCATAGGAGACTCTTAATCTCAGGAAACAAACTGAGGGTTGCTGGAGTGGAGGGGGATGGGAGGGATGGGGTGGTCTGGTGATGGCCATTGGGGAAGGTATGTGCTATGGTGAGCACTGTGAATTGTTTAAGACTGATGAATCACAGATCTGTACCCCTGAAACAAATAATACAGTATATGTTAACAAAAAAATATAATAAAAATATTTGCAAAAGACTTACCTGATAAAGAACAGTTATTCAAATATACAAGGAACATTTATTACTCAACAGTAAGAAAACCACCAATCTGCTTTTATAATAGAAGACCTGAACAGCTTTCTCAGCAAAGAAGACATAAGATAGCACATAAGCACATGAAATAATGTTAAACATTTTATATCATTATGGAAATACAAATTAACACAACATCTAGATTCTACTTACCTATTAGAATTGCCAAACACTGTGACACTGATAACACAAAATGCTGACGAGAGTATGAAGCAACAGAAGCTCTACATGTTGCTGATAGGAATGCAAAATAGTGCAGCCAATTACAGTTTAGCAGTTTGAGAGAACTAAACATATGCTTACCATATGATTCAGAAATTTCACACCTTAGTATTTACTCAAAGGAACTGAAAATTTATGTCCACACAAAAACCTGCACATGAATGTTTATGGCAGCTTTATTCATAATTGCCAAATCTTTGAAGAAACAAAAATGCTCTTCAGTAGGTTCATGGATAAATAAATTTTGGTGCATTCAGACAATGGGATATTATTCAGCACTAAATAAAAATGAACTATCAATCCATGAATAGACATGGAGAAACCTTAAATGCAAGTGAAACTTCAATGTATTATAGGATTCTGAATAGATAACATTCTGGAAAAAGCACAACTATGGAGACAGTAAAAGAATTAGTGGTTGTCAGGGGTAGCAGGAAGATAAGAATGAATGGGTGGAATACAGAAGATTTCTAGGGTAGTGAAAATACTCTATGACACTATAGTAGTAAATAGTAGTAAATAACAGGTCATTATACATTTGTCAAAACTATAGAATGTACACCCCAAGAGTGAATCCTAATGTAAACATCGACTTCATTGATAATGATGTGTCCACCCACACACAACACACACACATACACAATACACACATAAAACACCCCAAGAATATTTATAATAGCATTATGAATAAAAGCCTCCAGATGGAAACATCAGTAGTTAAATGGATCAGTGATTGTGATATATTAAGAGTTATTGACTTTTATGTTGTGCAGGATTAAGTTAGTGCTACATACCACAACATCAATGAATTCATGAATATGAGTGAAATAAGCCAAATGAGAATGTGCAGATACACACACAATGATGTATATAGTCCTAGATAATCGTGTATATATTTAAGAGTATATATGTATGTATGTACTTAGCAGAGAGAAAATCTCTGTAAATTTCAAATACAAGAAGATAATCCAGGATCTAAACCTCAAGAAAGCAGTTTCCATATAAAGAGTATTTGTTTGGTAAGGAGATAGGTGCTTAAAAAGGGAATTTGTGGTTCTGACAACATCAACTTTCTAGATTTGTGGGCTTTAAAAAAAAGATGTTCATTTCATGAAAAATCCTTTGAACTAAAGACTTGATTTGTGAACTTTTCCAAGTGTTTGCTTATACGTACTGTAAGTTTTACTTAAAAAATATGAGGTTGGTTCATTTTGTTTTCCAAATAGTTATTTTCTATAAAATATTTTACAGAAATAAAGTAAAAATACATTATCATTTGAGCCATATTAAAGAAATATTTCATGAGGAAAATAATGGCTTGGATAAGCATCCAATAAATACATGCAATATATAACTTATAAATACCATTACTGAAGATGCATCTGAACAAAAATAATCACTGGTTTAATAGGTGATGACATCAGCATGAATAAAATTCATTATGTAAATCAAATTAAAATGCCCATGATGGATAAAGAATTTTAACTTTTAGCAGTTAAAATTTCATCTTGGAAAGGTGGAAGAGTAGGAGGACCCTAAACTTAACTCACCCCACAGATACACTAGATAACCCTCACATCAGTTCAGACAACCCAGAAAATGACCCAAACACTGGCCAAACAAACTCCACACTAAATATAGAGAAGAGGTCATCCTGAAGAGGATGAGAAGGGCAAGATGTTTTCTGACCCTGTGGGTCTGACTACCAAAGGGAGGGAGCCTCAGGCATAGAGAGGGGTGAGAAACAGCCTATCACACTGGAAAGCCTGAAAGGGAGAGAGGAATCCCTATAGAATTTGGCTTTAAAATCACAGGGTCCAAATTTCTTGAATGCTTATAATCAGTAGGACTTAGAGCTTGGAACTTTAAAAATCAGTGGTTAGCCTCTGGGAATAGGAAGTTGAGCCTCTGGCCTTAAAGAGACAGTACAGAAAACAGCCCAAGAAGATATCTGGAAGCAACAGTTTGAAATGTGCCTGGGGCTTACGAGAGGGAGACTTACTTAAGGAATCTCAGTTCACTGACGGACTTCCCCAGGAAAAAAAAGCTGCGAGTTGCCATTTCCCTCCCCAGCTCCTGCACCAGCACTCACTATCTAACTTGCTTATACTGCACCCTGTCCCCTCCAACCAGGCCTGCCTCAGTCCCAGTGCCACAGATCCCCTCCCCCAGAAGAACCCTACAAACCTTACCAACACTGTGTCTCCCAACCTCCCACAGAGGACACCTGGTTAAACTGCACCCCCACCCACATGTGCTTTGCAGAGCAGCCATGGACAGCCCCAGTCTGAGACAGCTGCCCATTCCTTGTGGAGGAGGAACACTGCACACAGCTTTAAGCACTGCACACCCACAGCCCCAGTCTCCACTGCAGCTGCATGTCCCCTGTGGAAAATAACCAGTGCCACCTAATTAAAAGCCCACATCCTGCCCACTACTTTTAAGAGTAAGAAAGTAGTGGACTTTCCAGTACAGAAACAGACCCAGAGGCAAAATGAGACTGAAGAATATGTCATATGAAAAACAGGACAAGAAAAGAGAGACTTGAAAGAGACCTAAGTGAAAGAGATATAAGTAGCATGCCTGATAGAGAATTTAAAATAATGATCATAAAGATACTCACTAGACTCAAGTAAAGAGTGGAGGACATCAGTGAGACCCTTAACACAAAGAAAAAGATGAACACAATAAATATAATTACAGATATACTTGGTGGAATAAATAACAGACTGGAAGCAGAGAACAAAGCAATGAACTAGAATACAGAGTAATGGAAAATAATCAAGCTGAACAAATGGAAAAAAAAAATATGCAAAACAAGAATAGACTTAAGGAACTCAGTGACTCCATCAAGTGTAATAACATTCACATTATAGGGATCCCAGAAGAAGAGATGGAAAAGGGGGGCAATTTATTAAAAAAAAAAAAAAAAAATAGCTGAAATCCTAATCTGGAAAAGGAAACATATCTGAATCCAGGAGGCATAGAAATTCCCCAACAAAATCCACCAAAGGAGGTTTACACCAAGACACATAGTAATCAAAATGGCAAAAAGTAGAAATAAAGAAAAAACTTTAAAAGCAAGACAAAAGAAGACAATTATATATAAGGGAAATCCCCTAAGGCTCTCAGGGGATTTCTTAGCAGAAACTTTGCAGGCCAGAAGAGAGTGGCATAATACAATCAAAGTGCTCAGAGGGAAAAATCTGCAGCCAAGAATACTCCACCCACCAAGACTATAACTCAAAATAAAAGGAAAGATAGAGTTTCTCAAACAAAAACTGAAGTTCATGACCACTAAACCAGTACTACTAGAAATATTAAAACGGACTCTTTAAATGGAAAGACCAGAAGTGAGTATGAAAAGTAGGAAACACAAAATCATTAAACATAAGTATTTCTGTAAAAAATCAGTCAAGGGATTCACAAAATAGAAGGATATAAAATATGACACCATGTCTAAAATGTGTGTGTGTGGGGGGGGGAAGAGGAGTAAAGAACAGGTTTAAATTTAAGTGACCATCAACTTAATATAGACTGCTATATGCACACAATATATAAACTTAATGGTAACCACAAATCAAAACAAAACACTAAAACATGTAAAGAATGAAGAGAAAGGAATCCAAGTGTATCACTACAGAAAACCAGCAAACCATGAAAAAGAATAAGAGAAGGATCAGATAAAACTATAAAAACCACCACACAAGTAACAAAATGGCAATAAATACATACCTATCAATAATTACTTTGAATGTAAATGGACTGAATATTCCAATCAAAAGACAAGGGGACAGTGGATAAAAAAATAATAATACCCATCTATATGCTTCATACAAGACCTATTTCAGACCTAAAGATACCTGCAAGTTGAAAGTGAGGGGATAGAAAAACATTCATCATACAAATGGGTGTCAAAAGAAAGCCAGGGTAGCAATACTTGTATCGACAAAATAGACTTTAAAACTAAGACTATAACAAGAGACAAAAGGCCACTATAAAATACGGTAGACAATCCAACAAGAAAATATAAATATTTATGCACCCAGCATGGGAGGACCCTAATACATCAAACAGTTAATAACATAAAGGAACTAATTAATAATATAATAGTAAGGGACTTTAACATTCCATTTACATCAATGGACAGATTATGCAAACAGGAAATCAAGAAGGAAATAGCTTTGAATGACACATTGGAACAGATGTATTTAACAGATATATTCAGAACATTCTATCTTAAAACAGCAGAAAACAGATTTTTTTTCCAAATATAGATTTTTCAAGTGCACATGGAACATTCTCGAAAATAGATCACATATTAGGCCATAAAACAAGCCTCCACAAAAACAAAAAGATCCAAGTCACACCATTTATGTTTTCTGATCACAACAGTATGAAAATAGAAATCAGCCACAAGAAAAAATCTGGAAAGACCACCCATGTATGGAGGTTAAATAACATCCTACTAAACAACAAATGGGTCAACCAAGAAATTAAAGAATAAATAAAAAATACATGGAAATAAATGAAAATTAAAACACGATAGTCCAAAACCTTTGGGATGAAGCAAAAGTGGTTCTAAGATGGAAGTTTATAGCAATACAGGTCTACCTCAAGAAGCAAGAAAAATAACAAATAAACGACCTAACCTTACACTTAAAGGAGCTAGAAAAATAGACAAAACCCCAAACCAGCAAAAGGAAAGAAATGATACAGAATAGAGCAGAAATAAATTATGTAGAAACTAAACAAAACAAAACAATAAAATAGATCAATGAAACCAGGAGCTGGTTCTTTGGGGAGAAAAATTGATAAACCCATAGGCAGACTCAGAAACAGAAGAGAAAGGAGTCAAATATTCCAAATCACAAATGAAAGAGAAGAGATAACACCACCAAAACAATGCAAACAATTGTAACAGAATTTTATAAAGAACTATAGCCAACAAATTGGACAACCCAGAGGAAATGGATAAATGCCTAAAAACATATAACCTACCAAAACTGAAACAAGAAGAAAATTTGAACAGACCAATTACCAGCAAGGAGATTGGATCAGAAATAAAAAAAAGAATTCTCAACAAACAAAAGTTTAGGACCAGAGGACTTTGCAGGTAAATTCTATGAGACATTTTAAGAAGAGTTAATACTTATTCTTCTCAAACTATTCTAAAAAATAGAAGAGGAAAGAAAACTTTCAGATTCATCCTATTAAGCCAGCATTACCCTGATACCAAAACTAGATAAAAGACACCACCAAAAAAAAAGAGCGAGAGATAGAACTACAGGCCAATATCTCTGATGAACATACATACAAACAGCAACAAAATATTAAAAACCTAATCCAACAATATATTTAAAATTCATTCACCACAACAAGTGGGATTGATTCCTAGGTTTCAAGAGTGAATCAATATTCGCAAATTAAAGTGATACATCACATCAGTAAGAGAAAGGGTAAGAATCATATGATCATTTCAATAGGCATAGAGAAAGCATTTGACAAAGTAGAACATCCATTCATAATAAAAACCCTCAATAATGTAGGTTTAGAGAGAACATACCTCAATGTAATGAAAACCATACATGGAAAACCCACAGTGAACATCATAATGGGGAAAAACAGAGCTTTTCCCATAAGAAAAGGAACAAGACCAGCCTGTCCATTCTCACCATTTTTATTCAACATAGTACTGGAAGTCCTAGCCACAGGAATCAAACAAAAAGAAATAAAAGCATCCAAATGGGTACGGAAGAAGTAAAACTTTCACTATTTGCAGTGCATATAATATATAAGAACCCAAAAGACTCCATCAAAAAACTACTAGAACTAGTAAATGAATCCAGTAAAGTTGCAGAATACAAAATCACTATCAATACCAACAGCATCTTTCACAGTATTAGAACAAATAATCCTAAATTTTTTTATGGAATGACAAAAGACCCTGAACAGCTAAAGCAATCTTGAAGAAAAGCAAAACTGGAAGCATCACAATTCCAGACTTGGAGTTATATTTCAAAGCTGTAGTAAGCAAAACAATATGGTATTGGCACAAAAATAGACACAGGTCAACAGAATACAAAATCCAGAATTAAACTCACAATTATATGGCCAATTAACCTTCAACAAGAGGAAAAATATCCAACAGAAAAAAGACAGTCTTGAACAAATGATATTGGGAAAACTGGACAGCAACATGCACAAGAATGAAACTGGATGACTTTCTTATACCATACACAAAAATAAATTCAAAATGTATTAAATACCAAAATGTAAGACCTGAAACCCTAAAACTCCTAGAAGGGAACACAGGCAGTAACTTCTCTGAAGTAGCTGTAGCAACTTCTTTCAAGATAGGTCTCCTGAGGCAAGGGAAACAAAAGCAAAAATAAACTAGTGGGACTTCATCAAAGTAAAGAGCCCCTGCACAATGAAGGAAACCATCAACAAAACTAAAAGGAAACCTATGAAATGGGAGAAGAGGACATATCAGATAAAGGGTTAGTATCCTAAATCTATAAAGAACTTATAAAACTCAACACCCAGGCGCCTGGGTGGCTCAGTTGGTTAAGCGACTGCCTTCGGCCCAGGTCATGATCCTGGAGTCCCGGGATCGAGTCCCGCATCGGGCTCCCTGCTCAGCAGGGAGTCTGCTTCTCCCTATGATCCTCCTCCCTCTCTCATGCTCTCTGTCTCTCATTCTTTCTCTCTCAAATAAATAAAATCTTAAAAAAAAAAAAAAAGAATCCTAATTGAATGGTGAGGCATTGAAGATAAATAAGTTAATAATGCATATATCTTAAAATGTATTTAGCAAAATTTATTCTAAAATATGAAGTTATTATAATTAGTAAAATTGTGGTCATTAATAAGCATTTGTAAAATAAACTCAGGGTATAAACTCCCCCAACAAATAAGGGGAAATGACACTTTTCCCTTTTTTACTATTCTTGAACTAAGTATTAGTTACAACTGAATGATATAACACCTGGAAGAAAATTGAAAAATTAAATAATCTGGAAACATGTAGATCTCATATGATATGTAGACTAACAGTATTGGATGTATTAGAGAATAGGGGCTTTCATTATTTGTCACTTGTGCTATATTATAATTATGGAAATCTATATACAGATATATTATGAGCAAAGGCCTCTTTTCAGACTGAATTTGGCTTATGTGTGGTGCAATACTTAAACAGATTTGAACTCTGGGGCCATCTGAAGTCAAACTTTCTCTCTACCTCTAAATAGGTGATACTTGACAGTTTATCCCTTCTGTTTCACTTTCTTCATCTAAATGGAGAATATGGTAATCCCTACCCTAGCAGATGGCATTGAGGATGAAATAACAATTTAAAACAATTTGAAGATAGCATACAATGAGGGCCTCACAAATGTTATTAATGTGTACATACTAGATAACCAGGATTATGAGAAGCAGGAAAGAAAATTCACTTCTAATGGATATATAAATGTTTCAATATACTTTACAAAATCAATCATATATGCAAAGTTTTTACATTAAATATGACCTGAAAAGGCATCTTCAATAACAGAACTTGAAAAAGGACACACACACACATAAAAATAAAATCCTAACTATAACTCTAAAGAATAACTGAAAAATTATTTGAAAGTGTTATCATTAATTTACAAAATAGAAAAACAATCTGAATAAACTGTGAAGATGAGAACAACACTTTTTCCAGTTGCTTCTCTAAGCTGAAACATGGTGTCCCTAAAAATCTGAAACAAGGATTTTGAGAATCCGTTAATAGGTTACTAGGTCAGTTAATAACTCATTTCAATTTTCTTGATTTTCAAATAAGAACAGCAGTAAGTTATAATTCAAAAATACATTATAAATGCAAAATGGTCAAATCCATTTAAAAAATGTAAAAAAGTGAGGCATGATATATAAACTAAATTAAATATCAAAATAATTTATATAAACTCTTTCATGATTACTATTTTTACTACACTTACAGTAATTTGTTAAATACAGTTCTACTGATCTTACTGTAAATACCAAACTACTATGTATCTATCCCACTAGCCTTGTAAGTATAGATATACTGTTTGAACAAATTTCTACATATAGAATTTTTGTATGGGATTATTAAATATATAGACGTGATTTCTCAACATATACTACACAGTAAAATATATCATCTTCTCCATTCTTTGGTTCAAAGGACTTTCCTCAAATTTTCCATCATTTTTATTTCCCCATGTTATTGATCATCTTTCTTCTAGTAACAGTATGTTTCAGTGGTTTTCTCTCCAATTTCTACTCAGTCACTCCACTATCTGAAATCTCCTTACTGCCATGTCTAGAAATGTAAGTTTTGTGATTGCTGAATAGGGTAGACACATTTTCTAGTTGCAGCTTTATCATCCCTTATAAAATGAAAATACCCTTCAAGGAGATTGCTTATCTGATTTTTTCTATATACCTGGACAATGAGAACATAGAGTTAAAGACAGCACATGATGAGTCACAGACCTATACCCCTGAAACAAATATTATATGTTAATAAAAAAATAAAAAAAAACTAATGATGTACTATATGTTGCTTAATTGAATTTAAAAACAAAAACAAACACCTATTACACACTTTCCAATATATTTAAACTAACAACAACATAATATGTGCTTTCACTGATCATTAAGAAATCATTATGGTCATTGATTATTATACTATCTTGCAATGCTCTTAGGGACTATAGGAGTGTTAAAATAAACTCTTTAAAAAATAGCACATGAATGGATGTATATGTGTGTATTACACTTACACATATGTATACACACATGATTGAAATAAGCCAGATCTAAGTTTAACAAACAGGAATCAAAGTAGGCCTTGTTTTTAGTAGGGTTGAAAGGGAATCCTATTTTCCCATTGTGAACCAATATGTTTATAATTGTAATAATTGACTTTTGTGGAGATATTTACAGATTTTTAAAACTTTCAGTTATTTGCAGGAAGAATGAATCCTGTGAAGAAAAATACCTATTTTTTTCTAGATACAGAAAAACAAAATATTATGCTGGACTGTTTTCTTGGCAAATTACTACTATGGTAATGTAAGGCTGGTAACTATGAGATCTGTATTGGTGCTCATTCATCTCAGAGCAAGTGATTTCTGAGCTGCTTGACTATTACACATCCTAAATCTTCCTCTGCATCTACAGAATATATCAGAATGGTCAATGTCAATATACATTTACTAGGAGAAAACAGCATGCCTAGTTATGTCCTCAAAGGAAAAAAAAGGAAGTATACAATGCCAATTTTAAAAACACCTTCTTTGTAAATGCATTCCTCTTTTTGTATGCAATGTAAAACCTCATTCAGTGTTTATGTGTTAGCACAGGTCTCAACAATTAACATGTGGCAATTAATCTTTGAAACAATACCAAATGGTAAGAATAGATGTATCAGCTTCAATGTTTATCTAAGCAATATGTCCTATGTCAAGGAAAATACAGTATTATCTTTATTTACTTTTAATACATGGTCTTACACTATATTGTACTATATATAATACCATGTGTAAAATACAATTTGTACTCTAAAATCTATATCTATCTCTCTATATCTCTATATATTTAGAGAGAGAGAGAGAAGGGATGGGAGGAAAGGGGAAAGAGAATCTTAAGCTGGCTCCATGCCCAACATGGATCCTGACACCGGACTTGATATTATGACCCCGAGATCATAACCTGAGCCAAAATCAAGTGTCAGACGCCTAATGGACTAAGCCACCCAGGTGCCCCTAAAATCTGCGTCATACGTATGATGGTGTGTACTATACTATATTTCAAACATTTTATGTGCTTACTTTTTTAAAGATTTATTTGAGGGGGAGGATGAGCAGAGGAGGGGCAGAAGAAGAGAGAATATCCAGCAGACTCCTCGATGAGCACAGAGACCAATTTGGGGCTCGATCCCAAGACCTAGAGATCATGACCTGAGCTGAAATCAAGAGTCTGACACTTACTGACTGAACCACCCAGCGCCCATATTAAAAAAATATATTACCTAAACACAGCTTGCTTCAGAATTTTTTTTTTTTTTTTTTTTAAGATTTATTTGAGAGAGAGAGAATGTGAGCAAGCATGAGCGGGGGTAGGGGGGCAGAGGGAGAGGGAGAAGCAGACTCTCCACTGAGCAGGGAGCCCAATGTAGGGCTTGACCAGGACCCTGAGACCATGACCTGATCTGAAGGCAGACTCTTAAATGACTGAGCCACCCAGGTGCCCCATGTGCTACTTTAAATTAAATATTCTAAAGAGAAACACAATATATCCTACTTAACAAATTTTGCTGTTCAGGTGATATTTTCTAATCTATTATAATGCAATACTATGTTTCTCTAGGTTGACTAGATAGATCACATATGTTTATTTTCATTCTTTTTATATTGATTCTTCAACTGAAAATATGAGCATATGTAGAATGTATCATGAGACATTGTTTGGGGTACAAGTAGGAGTTTGGAATAACTACATCTATGTAGGGTGATTTTCCCACTTCTCTCTCTCATTCCTGTCTTTACCTCCACATTCCCCCTCAAATCTGCTCAGTTCTGAGATTTCAGCAGATGTTCACTAAGACACATTGACCATATGTAAACTTAAGTCTTTAAAAAAAAGGTTTATATATTTGAGAGAAAGAGACAGAGGCACAGGCAAAGAGAGTCTTAAGCAGACTCTGATGTGCTCAGTGCGAAACCTGACTCATGGCTGGATCTCATAACCCCTAGATTACAACCTGAGCCTAAACCAAGAGTTGAGCACTTAACTGACTGCCCCTCACATGACCCTACACTTATATAAACTTTTGAAAATCTTTGCTAGTAATAGTTTTTTTTTTTTATAGCTCTCAGTCAATTTTCTGTGAGATATGATCATGTTAGTCACATGGTTAAATTTTAAAAAAACATTTTTATTAATATGATGTGTTATGTGTCAATTTAATGTTTGTTTAGGTTTACATAAGGCAAGCAAAAATCTATTTTGAGGGTCTGAAGTGTAAAAGATAATTTTGAAAAGCAATCAGCTAGAAGAATTTCATTCTCATGTTCAGTATTTTTGTATACCAATATGTTGGGAAAGAAATTCTGGTATGCACTTACTAAGAATTTTTAGAGACTTGAAATAAGTTGAAATGTGTGAGATGTTGAAAGTGTGATTAAGGCGCCCCTGAGTGGCTCAGTCGATTAAGCGGCTGACTCTTGATTTTGGCTTAGGTCATGATCTCAGGGTCCTGGGATTGAGCCCCATGTTGGGCTTGGGGCTCAGTGAGGAATCTGCTTCAGGATTCTCCCTCTCCCTCTGCCCTTCCTCCTGTTCCCTCTCAAATAAATCAAGAAAGAGTGAATAAGCTTTGGGATTTAATCTATCATGTGTTTGGATTATGTTGCTTAAACTGTTTTCTTTGTATTTTTTCCCCTAACCTTTTCCTTTGCACAGATTTTATTAGACAAATGATGTTCTATCCAGAGAAATCCCTAGAATCTTTCATTTCCATGGAATTTCATGAAATTGATAAGTTCTATTTTTTTCCTGATATGTGATTAAATAAGTGGGGAAAAAAGGTAAGTCTCCTATGCTGAAGAATACCAAATAATGGAATAATCTACCCTCAAGAAGTAAAAGCAAAATTCCCACTCACTGCCTAAGTGTTAGCTGCACTTAGTGACTTTCTCCTAAAGAATGCAGTATGGAAAAAGGGAAAGAAGAATAACTCTACAGGAAAGAAGTCTGACAAACCATCCAGCCAGGTAATCTAGGTCAACATGAACTTTAATATGTCATGTTGGAGTATTACCCCTTGATATTATATGATAAAAAGGTTCTTTATCCCCATGATATTTTTCTATATTCTTCTAGAAAAATTGCTGGTACCCAACTTTGGAGAAAATCTATCACAGTTCTTTGCCTACCATAATTTACATATGTCCCACATGCAGAGTATACCTACTTTCTCCAAGTCTCCCAAAGTATCATTTAATCACAGTCTCAGGATCTCATCATCCAAATCATACCACCTAATTATGAGAAAATCATCATACCAGTCCTAACAGAAAGGCACCCTATGGTGTACCTAGCCAGTACTCAAAATGGTCAAGGTCAACAGGAACAAGGAAAATCTGGGAAACTATTACACTCAAGAGGAACCTAAGGAGACATGAGAACTTAATGTAATGTGGTATCTTGGAACAGAAATTTGAGTGGAGTATGGACTTTAGTTGAAAATAGTGATCAACACTGATTATAATAAATGTATCTTATAAGATGTTAATAATGGGGAACCTGTATTTAGGCTATGTGTGAACTCTTTTTCAAATTCTGTAAGTCTAAAAGTGTTCTAAAAAAGTAAATGGATGAATGGATAAAGAAGGGGTGATTATATATATATATATATATATATGTATTCAATGGAATATTATGCAGCCATCAAAAGGAATGAAATCTTGCCATTTGCAACGATGTGGATGGAACTGGAGGGCATTATGCTGAGCAAAATAAGTCAATCAGAGAAAGACATGTATCATATGATCTCACTGATATGAGGAATTCTTAATCTCAGGAAACACACTGAGGGTTGCTAGAGTGGTGGGGGGTGGGAGGGATGGGGTGACTGGGTGATAGACATTGGGAAGGGTATGTGCTATGGTGAGTGCTGTGAATTGTGTAAGACTGTTGAATCAGAGACCTGTACCTCTGAAATAAATAATACATTATATGTTAAAAAAAAAAAAAAAAAGATAGTAGGAAGGGAAAAATGAAGGAGGGAAATCGGAGGAGATGAACCATGAGAGACTATGGACTCTGAGAAACAAACTGAGGGTTCTAGAGGGGAGGGGGTGGGGGGATGGGTTAGCCTGGTGATTGGTACTAAAGAGGGCACGTATTGAATGGAGCACTGGGTGTTATACACAAACAATCAATCATGGAACACTACATCTAAAACTAATGATGTATGGTGATTAACATAATAAAATTTAAAAAAGATAATCTGTATAGGGTAGTATAAACACTATGGTAACAATGTCTAAGAAACTTGGATTTAGGCTAGCTGAATGTAGTTGGGCAAATTATTTAAATAAATTTAGCTTCAATTTGCAAAAAAAAAAAAGTAAATGGGGCTGATCTGGTAGTTTTCAGATATTAGTAACTTTCTCAGGCAGGACTGAAATGTTAATTGAAAAAACAAAGACATAATGAAGAAGAGAGGATGATACTGTGAATTAGATGAAAACAAAGATCACATTCATAACTTTTAGAGGTTTTGTCCATGGTGGTTAAAATTACAGTATTTTTTGGTTCTAACTGGAATACATTTTCTTTTGGATAGGGAAAGAGAAAATGGCTTAATCCATGTTTTAATATAGCTCACCTACCTGAAATATACCATGTGTATACCTTCACTGAATTATGGAACTCTAAAAAGTTTAGCAGCTAGTGTGCTCTATATAATGTATTCTATTGAATCAATATGACAATATGATCCACAGATGGATGGTAATAGGGTAAATTGCTGGTGGCCAACTTTTGCGAAAATCTACCAGTTCTTTGCCTACTGTAATTTACATATGTCCCACATACAAAGTATACCTATACTCTCCAAGACTCGCAAAGTAGCATTTAATCACAGTATCAGGATCTCATCATCCAAATTACATATAGTATGGATAAGGCTCTTAGGAACCTTTCCTCTTGATCTAGAGACTTGTCAATTAAGACTAAGTTAACTGCCTACCTACCACCCACCCAATATACAATGATTAACTGAGAACATGAATATTACATCAGAATCACATTTTAAAGAGAAAAGAAAGAAACTCATAGGATCATTAGCTGATAGCAGTTCTAAAATGCAGTCAGGCTCATGTTACCAGTTTCCTCAATTCTGAGAACAAAGAATATTCCTTTAGTATAAGTGCTATATTCTGACCTTTGTTACTGGAAATTTAATTCAGTTTTATCCAAGGCTCTTGGTTTTGTTCCCTGTTCTCTAGACTTAGACTTTGTATCATCATTCTTTTCTGTTAGACAATTTCTAACTTATAGTTAAGGGCCCATTTTTAACTAACTCTGTAGATATGTAAGCTGACCGTGCATTCCTCATGTTTACCTAACATTTTGGGGACTTTTAATTAATATTATCTGGGTTTAAACAAAAGTGATGTACAATGGCAAAATCTTAGAAACATTCCCTTTAAAATCAAAAATAAAACAAGCATGTCTCTACTACCACATTATTTAATATTAGACCAGAAAAAAAAAAAAAAGGATACAATTTTAAAGTGCAGGGTCTACAAAGAATCCTAATCTCCAGAATCTTTCTATGCATATTTTCATATCCTCATTGAGGCAAGAGTCCTTTTGGGAAGATGGATACACTGCCATTGACAATTTATGCTGAGAACTTTCCTATTCTCATCCCCCCACCCCAGAAACCTAATGTGCTTAGCAATCCCATTTTTGCCAAACTCTGTTATAGTTTCCCTAGCAAAGAAAGACAGAAAACTATCACAAACTGTGTGGCCTAAACAGAAATGTATTGTCACAGTTCTGGAATTAGAAGTCTGTGATCAAGGGTTGGTTTCTTCTCAGAGCTGTGAGGGACAATCTGTTCTAGGTCTCTCTCCTAGCTTCTGGGTGTCCATCTTTAGGGACCGTTGGCTCCTGTATCACGCCAATCTTTGCCTCTGTCTTTACATGGAATTCTATCTTGTGTGTGCCTGTGTCCAAATTTCTCCCTTTTAATCAAGGTTCTAGTCATATTGGAGTAGGGGCTCCACCCTACTCCAGTATGACCTTATCTTAATTACATATGCACAAATAAGGCCACATTTTGAGGTAGGAGAGACAGAGAGAGAGTTTCCCACCACATATTGCTAGCCTGGGAAAAGATCAAAATTCAAAGTATGGGTTCTACTAAATACCTATTTTTGCCCCATTACAAAGTCAAAAAATTGTCAGTTGAACCATTTTAAATCAGGGACCATCTCTGTGTGTGTGTATGTGTGTGTATTTAAGAAAAAGTTTTAATGAATGATCTCTAAACTTGTCAGAATATAACAAGATGAATAGTAGCATTAATAACTAAGAAGGGAATGATACTGAAGTATGCTGAGTTAGGTAGGTTTCAAAAGCTTAGCTTTAAAAGTGTAAAATTAGAGAACCTAAAATTCTGCTTTCTTAAAGACCATGGGTGCTCTTGTTAGGAAGCTAAATATTTCATTATTCTATCCAGAAGGACCATGTCTACAGGCACACAGTCTTCTTACTGCCTCAGAATCAGCAAAGTCCTTTCCCAGACATTTGCGAAATCTACTCAGTTGGTAATTAGCTTCCCTTTACTGCGTTCCAAAGCAAACATTCCACTTCATTTAAAATCTAACCCAAACTCAGTCATTTCTTCCAAAATCCAACGTAATCTCTTTTATTTAGGAAGGCTGTTTTCATTTTGGGTTCTCTGCATGAACAAGAATTTTGAAATCAATTCCTATTTTCGGATTTGAGTCAAGTGTGATGTTCTTAAACATGTTCTCAATACTTTGTTATACATCCAATTGGAGGCTTAGGCAATTGGATAGGAATCTTGTGTATAAATTTGTGTCATTAAAATACTGCTGGCATTGAAAGCCAAGGAACTGGTTAAGTAAAACTATAGAATGAATTTAGATAGTAGATGAAGATGGTGACTGAGTTCTGATCATTACGAAAGCACACACTGAATGTAGAAAAGGAGATCTAACTGGAGTGAACTGTATTAGAAATAGAACAGGATGGTATCCTCTTACAGAGGAAATCATTTCAAGAAGGAAGAAAGAATCTGCTGGGTTTGTGCTGCTGAGATGTTCCTTAACGTGGTTATTTGATGCATTGATCACTGGAGACTTTGGCAATTGAAATCCAAGTGTTGGTGAAGAATAATATGGAACAGAGGCATTTAATCCAGTGTAACAGAAGGGAAGGCAAAGAACATATGTATAGAAGCAGATAGGTTAATGGTTTTCGTTACAAGCCAACTGGATAGTTTTTTCCTGATTATTTGTCTTTTCTTGTGAAATAAGGAGCAAAGTCATCTGCTTAGAATGGAAAGTGGAGAAAGGGTTTTGAAGACTTGAGAGAATTGGTAGAATTGTGTCACAGCTTTACAGAAGTAGGAAAGTGAGTAGAGGCAATGCTTAGGGCCAATTTCAGATGTAATGTCCTCAATTGAAAACAAGTTGCAATTAGCAAAATTCTAAACTTTTCTCCAATCCTCTTCATTGTGTGGCTGAAAAACAACAACAACAACAACAACATGGAGAGCGAGGATTAATTGTTTTTTGTTTGTTTTTTCCTAGGAAGGCAAGAAGGTGGAGAGAATGTTAAGCAGATTGATTCCAGTGATTGTGGAATCTAAATTAGGTAAAATGGGAAAGGGAGATAAAGAGCAGGGTGAAAGTTGAATTAAAAATCTTATAGGTTTGTGGACTTTGAGATGAATAATGCTACAATAAGTGAGCTGGAAAGATAAAAAGTGGTAATAACAGAACATGAGGCTTAAAAAATCAATACTGTAAAGGTGATGTGGTTATTGCTACTGATCAAGTCTTGGGCATGACAATAGTAGTCATGGACTGGGGTAGGTGGGAGGAAAAGATCACTGGAGAGTTGAAACTCAGGAACTCAAAGTCGAGGGTTTGGGGCTGAATGTTTTTGTATTTGTTTATGTGAGGTTTACATTTAATTATATTATCAAATATTTCTTAAAATTGTAGTTTCTCAGCTAAACTTAAAGAGTAAACAGTTTATAATAATCAACATTCCTGGGGAGTCAATTTTCGATTGACCTCTTTGATAAGTCATTATTTCTTTCAATGTAACTATGTTTTAGTTGACATAAGTCTTGCACAACAATTTATTGTTGCTGAAAATAAATTTTAACTGATTCAAAGCTTAAAGGACTCTTTATGGACATTTCTGAATTTCACAATATTCTCAAGGTTCTTATTTCTCATCTAAATGTCAAAGCTGGATTCTTTTTGTAAAACTTCAGCAGAAAAATTTCTTTGAATTGATGAATAATTAACATTTGTCATATCATGCTGGCAGGTGTTCTCTTGACGGCTTTATTTTTCTTTTCCCATTAGCATATGGTCTACTTTATAATGGACGCTTGATGGCTTAGATGTGAAAAGTTTATGGTAGGTGTTTCTTGTCAATGTTTACTATGTCTCCTGAATTCTCAAGGCAATTATTTCAACTGTAATTGATGAAGGGAAATTAATTAATGAAGAAATCTATTACCAGAAAAAATTTAAAAGTTTTTTTGGGGTAGGGGCACCTGGGTGGCTCAGTCGTTAAGCATCTGCCTTCGGCTCGGGTCATGATCCCAGGGTCCTGGGATCGAGCCCCACATCGGGCTCCCTGTTCCGCGGGAAGCCTGCTTCTCCCTCTCCCACTCCCCCTGCTTGTGTTACCTCTCTCGCTGTCTCTCTCTCTCTGTCAAATAAATAAATAAAATCTTGAAAAAAAAAAAAAACTACTCAAAAAAATATTTTAAAAAATTAAAGTTTTTTTTGGGAAAAAAAATAGGCTATTAATATCTTCTTTTAAGCAGCTAATGTTACATTTTTAAAGATTTAGTCTGTCCATTATGAAAACCTCTTCTTATTTGACCTGATAAAAAGATCTTAAAGAAATTCTATGGAGAACATACCTTTAGTTTTTGAAAGAAGAGTTGAATATAAGGGAAGCACTGAACTGATAAATTCAGAAGACATTTTTATGTTATTTTGGTAATCACTCCTTCAAAATGCTGTTTTTAAATTTAGAAATATTTCACTTCAAAATACATAAACTATAGAAACTCAATGTGTGACTCAAAAATAAGAGATTAAAAATTGACTGAAAATAAATACTGTGCTGCTGAGAAATTTAACACCATTTCCTCAAAAGCCTTTTAGGATTAGCAGTCATTCCAACAAATAATTTTGAAGTTCTATTTTGATAGAATCTGTTTAGAAAATAGTATATTCCTTCAACAGATAGTTGAGCTTATGTATTATCTCTCTAGGTGTGTATACACACACACACACCCACGCAATCAGGCAGCATGCCAGGATACAAACTCTTCCATAAGGCATTTCTCTCAAGGAGCTTAAGTATAAAGCTAGATTCTTAGGGCTCTTCAATCTATAAATCTGGCGTGGCAGAGCGTTAGGAACTTTAACTGTAACACCATTTTTTCCCTGCAGCTAATGATCATTGCTGGAATTTAGTTCATGCATAATTTTGAGGTTGTTGCTCAAACTATCTAGGTGGTTTGTTCTCTCTGGAAAATGATAGCCTTCTGGTAAAGGTAGAATATTTCTTAAAGGCGCTTGCAGGTCACCTGGGTGGCTCAGTTGTTAAGCGTCTGCCTTCGGCTCAGGTCACGATCCCAGAGTCCTGGGATCGAGCCCCGCATGGGGCTCCCTGCTCAGCAGGAAGCCTGCTTCTCCCTCTCCCACTCCCCCTGCTTGTGTTCCCTCTCTCGCTGTCTCTTTCTCTGTGTCAAATAAATAAATAAATAATCTTAAAAAAAAAGGCGCTTACAAGAAAATCAAAACAATGGTAAAGTTCATACTGTTAATAAAGTAATAGCAAAGCCTAATCAATGACAGGATAGGATAGAACCTAGAGTGGGAGATAATGACCATTTTATATATTAAATCTTAGTTATGGTTGAAGTCAAAATCCTCGTGATAAATACTGAAAAAATAGATCCAGTGATAATCTCTATTATAAAGCTTATAACACATGAGCAGCTAGCTATATAACCTAGGGCAGGGTATTACTGAAGTTATTGCCTGACCAGCCTCAGTCACCTTTTCTGTGACCATTCTCCCCACTACATTTCTATTTTATAAAATAGCCTTTCTATTTCAGTCCAATGTTCTTATCCTCCTCAGGAGGATGGTCTCCTGTGGGGCAATCACAGCTCCTTCACCAGACCCAACACTTGGCTGGAGATTATTAGTCCAACAGTTGTAGCCTGACTGAAGTGAAGACAGGATACATTGGGAAATCATGGACTGAACTGAACTAGTATATACTATTTGGAGTTTTAAGCTGTAATATATAAACCCTTGTTTTTTGTTTTTTTTTGTTTGTTTGTTTTTGGTGGAATAATTGGACTAAAAAAATGGGTTTTTTGTTGTTTTTTCTTTTTGTTTTTTAGAGAAGCATAAGGCATGAATGCAGAAAAGAGCAGACATGAGAATGAATTTTCTGGCTTTGTTAATTTTTTTTCTGGAGTTGGGCCACATTTTATTGCTTAAGCACCCCTATATCTGAAAGCTAGTTATGGTTGTTTTCCCTTAGATCTATAATAAAAGAATCCTAAATAAAAGGAAAATGAAATGCCCAGAAGAAAGCACTAATGCTGTGGATATTCAGCAAGTATTTGCTGAAATGAACAAAATTCCTAGGATTTCTGAGTCAATTGGAAAAAAAAAAAAGTTTTGAAAAACAAAGAATATTCATATAATTCAATATTTTCTATGGGGATTAATTATAGGGAAAAAAACAGTTGATCTCTTTACTATCAATTTCATCTGATCTTCAGAGATGACATTTATGTAAAAATAAGTAAAAATAAGGAATCTCTAATATAGTCATGATGAATACTTTCCATTAACTTACAGAAATATCTGGCAGACTCCCTGGTAATAATTCCTATATACTTGAAACAAACTTTTTATCTCACAAAAGGCAAAAAACCAAATGGAAAAAAGTTTGCCTTTTTTTTTTTAATACTCTGTTAGACTTTACCTCTGACACCAGACCTTGCAGAAAAGACAGCCACAGCCCTTCCTTCCTAGGAAATGCTGCATGGTGGCAATTGATCTAGACATAGAATTATAAGTACCTCTGATGTCATCACAAGGTTATGTAGGGAAACCTGATGTCCTGGCATTTGTGATCTTCATTTGAGTACAAGGAATAAACTTTGCCTTACATTGTATTTTGGATAAGAGGCTTGCAAATGAGCATGTCTAGCCTGCCACAAAATATATGCTATGGACTGAATTGTGTCCTCCCAAAATTCACATTTGAATGTATTTGGAGACAGGAATTTTAGGGAGGTAATTAAAGCTGAAATGAGGTCCTAGGGTAGGGCTGATGTTAAGTGGTATCCCTCTCTCTCTGCCTGTGCACACGCATGCGGGCACATGTACATACACAGACACACACACACACACACACACAAGTCGAAGTGAGGACAAAAAGCAAGAAGGAAGTGGTCTATAGGCCAGGAAGAGATACCTCACCAAACACTAATATTGATGCCACATTAATACTGGATTTCTAGCCTTCAGAACCACGAAACACAATTTTTTGTTGTTAAAAGGTATAGAGATTTCTCATATACTTTCCTTCCCCACACATGAATAGCCTCTCACATTATCAGCATTATTCACCAAATGGTGCATTTTTTTTTTTTTTTTTTTACCAAGTATGAACCTGCATTGACACATCATAATCATCTAGATAATGTGAGAGGCTATTCATGTGTGGGGTAAGAAGGTATATGGGGAATCTCTATACTTTAATTGTGCTATAAACCTAAAACTGTTAAAACTAGTCTTTAAAAATTAGTTTTAGAAAACTATGATAACATTGGCACAAAGTCTATTCTTGTTCTCTTTTTAATGTCATTACTTTTTCTGATATTTCCTAATCCTTTGCAATCCTCTGTGACCTTCTAAACTCATTATCAAGTCCTGGAATCCTGGCAATATAGGTAACAGAACAGCTGGTATTTGTTTTTTCCCTTTCAACTTATCCTCTCAATCCTTCCCCATGAACTTTAAGTTCATTTGCATATTGCAACTGCATTGCTTGACATAAATTATCCAAATTACTTTAAAATAGAGGATAGCACAATAACATATTAAATTTGTTGTCCTAAATTTGATATGTGTCTTATCTTCCATCAATTTAAAAGCTAAACTGGAGAAATGATTGTATAAAGAAAAAAATTCCAAAACTAGGACTTAAAAGTGAACCTTTTTGAATATTCAAAGCAATAATACTAGCGGTATGAAAACTTAGAAAAAGGCTCATGGTATTTATAAAGAAATCTAAATCCCATCACACCATGTACAAACCATTTTCTTGTTAGATCATTCTAATAAAATTAGAGGCAAAGATATTTTAATTGGTCATGTATTAAAAGAACCAAAGAAATGAGTAAAAAAGAGAAATTGCTACTTGTTTTGACCATGTACTTGGAGGAAAACAAAAAATATCCAAGGACTTAATTTATCAAGAGTAAACATTTTTTAGATTTTATAACAGCTTATTTTTAAACTACCATGGGAAAAACTTAAGATAAAATACTTTTTAAAGTCAATTGAAACTTGTTTTGAGACTTTACAAAGCTTAGATCTGTAAACGTTCTTCTTACCTATAAATATTTAAGGGTCATATAAAAGTGGTTTTGTTTCTTACCTTTTAATCTGTATTGGCTAAGAAAACTCATACGGTAAAGAAAAATAGGAAGCTCTTATCAAATTATTAATATAGCATGGGACCTACATTGTGAGACAATGACTGGTACAGTTACACATGGCTTCCACATTGCTTCATCAATTTTCTGAATATTTAAAAAAAAAAAAAAAAAAAACTATCACGATGGTTCCAGCCTACAGTTTTACATGTAAGAAGCTTGAAAGTTGTAAAAAGCTGAATAAAGTGAAAAAACCTAACTTACAGGATCCATATGGGAGGGGAGAATACTGCCCCCAGGACTGGTGAGACAGACAAATGAGCAAAGGGAGTCAAAACTTGTAAGAGCAGAGACTCCGGAGAGGAATTCCTCCTGGAACTAGTGTGATGATAGTAAATCTCAACTATAGATGATTAATTGCTTGAAGCTTGTGCAGACAATTCTGAGAGCTAAAACTCCGGGAGGCACCTAGTCATAAGGAGACTCCCATAGCATTTTAAGATTTACCCCCAGAAACTCAACCAGCCTCCCACAGTAAATAGAAAAAATTCCCTCTGGCTTCCCTCAGAGGGAGGGGAAAAAGGTACCATTTTCAAATATATAAGAGCATGCTGTTCTTACCAGGGCCTTGCCCTCTGTAAAAACTAGTTAACCAGAGCCTAACATACTAGGGTATTATTGGAGCCTAACTAACCTAGGGAAGGGAAATACTCAGCTCCAGTCCACTGTAGCCATCCTGTCCCACATAAGGGGGAAGAAGAAAAAAAAAAAAAAAAAAAAAAAAAAAAAACCTCTGAAGTTCACAGACCAGAGGCAGGCCCACTGAAAAACTAAAGAAATCACAGGACTATAGAACACTCCCCCTCCTCCCACACCTCACCACTACATTACTAAAGGTCAATCTATAAAAGTTCATTTTACTCTCCAAATCACATCCTGTCATCAAGAAATAATTACAAGGCATACCAAAGGAAACACACACATATGCACACACAATGTGAAGACTCAGAGCAAGAATCAGAACCAGACATGACAGGGATGTTGGAATTATCAGACCAGGAATTTAGAACAACTATGATTAATATGCTCCATGATTAAAGGGCTCTAATGGAAAAAGTAGATGACATGAAGAATAAAACAGCAATGTATGCAGAGAGATGGAAATCCTAAGAAAGAATCATAAAGGAATGTTAGGGGAAAAAAAACACTCCAATGGCGATGAAGAATGATTTTGTTGAATTTAATTGTAGACTGGACATGGCTGAGGAAAAAAAATCTCCGTGCTAGAAGATGTATCAATAAAGACCTCTGAAAAGCAAAGAGAACAAAGATTGAGGGGGAAAAATCTTCAGAATTTCCAAGGATTATGGGACAAGTGGGACAACTACACATAATAGTATAGCATATGCATAATGTGAATACCAGAAGGAAAAAGAGAAAAAGGAATTGAAGAAATATTTAAAGCAATGGCAGAGAATTTCCCCAACTTAACATCAGACATCAAACCACAGGTCCAGGAGAATCAGAAAACCAAGCAGCATAAAAGCCAAAAGAACTACACCTAGGCATGTTATTTTCTAACTATGCAAAAATCAAAGAAAAATTCTTGAAAAAAAAAGGCAGAAGGGGGGAAAAAATCACCTTATCAATAGAAAAACAAAAACAGGAATTACATCAGATTTCTCTTCGACACCATACAAGCAAGAGAGTAGGGAAATATTTAGAGAGTGGAGACAAAGATCACCAACCTAGAATTCTACACCCTGTGAAATTATGCTTCAAAAGTGAAGGGGAGAATAAAAGACTTTAGGTAAAAATTGAGGAAGTTTCTTGCTACTTGATCGGTCATGTTAAAAATCATTCTCTGAAGAGAAGGAAAATAATATAGGACAGAAACTTGGATTTACATAAAGAAATGAGAAAAAAAAAAAAAAAAAAAAAAAAAAAAAAAAAAACCCTGACAAATAAGTGAAGGTAATGTAAAGACTCACTTTTTTCTTGGTTGACCTAACAGATAACAGTTTGTTTAGTTATAGCAACCTTTTATCTTATAATATATGCTTATGTAAATATATATGCTCCTGTATGTTCATATATAAAGGAAAATAATGACAGCCGTGATCAAAGGAAGGGAGGAAAGAATTAGGATTATTTGCTTACTGTAGTCACTCTACACATGTAGCATACTGTAATTTGAAAGTTGACTTGGATTAGTTGTAAATGTGCACTGCAAACCCTAGGCCAACAATTAAAAATAGTAACAAGAAAAATATAATGGATATGCTAAAAGGAGAGAAAGTGGGGAGATTAAAAACACAAAAGAAGAGTGAAAGATAAAAATAGGAACAAAGAACAATGGCAACAGGAACAAATGGAAGATATGAATCCATCTATATCAATAATCACTTTGAACACCAATGTTCTGAATGCACCAAGACAATAGATTAAAAAAAAAAAAAAAGTCAACTATAGGTTGTCTGAAGAAATGGACTTTAAATACAAAGACACACATCGATTAAAATAAATGGAGAAAAATATGCCATGATAACACTAATAAAATTTTCTTTAAAAATCCCAGAACTAGTTATATTAATTTCAGATGAAGACTTAGAAGAAAAGTTTTAAGGATAAAGGATATTCCACAATGATAAAGAGATCAATTCTCCTAAAAGACAGAACAATCCTTAATGTGTATACACCTAACAACAGGGCATCACACGACATGAAGCAAAAACTGATTGAACTGCAAGGAGACATAGATGAGCCCATTATCATAGGTGGAGACATCAACATACCTTTTTCAGAAACACAGACCTAGCAGGCAGAAAAGTCAGCAAGGACATAATTGAATTTAAACACCATAAATCAAATGGATGTAATTGATATCTGTAAACTACTTCATGCATTAACAGCAAAACACACATTCTTCTCAAGCTCACATGCAATACTCACAAAATAGACCACATTTTGGCCCACAAAACAAATTTAGAGTAGAAATCATACAATGTATGCTCTTAGGCCAATTTGAAATTAAACTAGAAGTCATTAACAAAGAAAACTGGAATTCTGAAATACATGAAGATTAAGCAACACAATTCTAAGTAACATGTAAGTCAAAGAAGAAATCAAGAAATATTAAAATATATTTTGAACTAAATGGAAAAATAACATCAAAATTTGTGGGACCATACTGAAAGCCATGCTTAGAGAAATTTATAGCATTAGATGCATATACTGGAGAAGGAAGATCTAAAATTAATAATCTAAGTTTTCACCTTAAAAAACTAGAAGAGCAGTGGTGCGGGGGTGGGAGGGTTGGGGTGGCTGGGTGATAGACATTGGGGAGGGTATGTGCTATGGTGAGCACTGTGAATTGTGTAAGACTGTTGAATCACAGACCTGTACCTCTGAAACAAAGAATACATTATATATTAAAAAAAAAAAAAAAAAAAGATAGGAAGGGAAAAATGAAGGGGGGGAAATCGGAGGGGGAGACGAACCATGAGAGACTATGGACTCTGAGAAACAAACTGAGGGTTCTAGAGGGGAGGGGTTTGGGGGGGGAGAGGTTAGCCTGGTGATGCATATTAAAGAGGGCACTTACTGAATGGAGCACTGAGTGTCATACGCAAACAATGAATCATGGAACGCTACATCAAAAACTAATCATGTAATGTATGGTGATTAACATAACAATAAAAATTAAAAAAAAACTAGAAGAGCAGATTAAATCTAAGATAAGCAGGAGAAAAATTAAAGAGAGCAATGAAATTGGAAACTGGAAAGCAACAGAGGGGATAAAACAAACAAACAAACAAACCAAAACAAAACCCTCCATGAAACCAAACCCTAATTCTTTGAAAAGGTAAATAAGATCTATAAGCCAGGCTAACTACCAAAAAAAAAAAAAAAAAAAAAAAGTACCCAAATTACTACTCTCAGTAAGGAAACAGAGGACATTGTTGCAGATCTCATGGACATTTAAAGTAATAAAGGAATGCTATGAACAACCCTATGCCCACAAACTTGACAACCTAGATAAAATGGGCCAATTTCTTTAAAGATATAAAGCTTTCAAAACGCACAAGAAAAAACAATTAGGCCAATATCTACTAATGAAATTCAATCAATAATAACCTTCCAAAACAGAAAGTAACTAGCTCAGTTGAGTTCACAATGGAATTCTACCATACCTTTGATAAAGAAATTTTTACCAATTCTCATTAATCTTTTTCAGACAATAGAAAGAGTTAGGAGGTATTCCCTGTTCGAGGCCAATATTACTCTAATACCAAACCCATAAAAAGACATTACAGAAACAACTCCAGGCCACTTTCTCTCATGCATGCAAAATTTTGACATACACATTCTCTACAAATTATCAAAACAAATTCAACGAAGTATAAGAATTACACACCAGGATCATGTGATATTTAACCCATATATGCAAGTCCCGTTTACTTTGGAAAATTAATGTAATACATCCCATCAACAAGATAAAAATAAAAAAAAAAAACACATGATAAAAACTCAGTGAACTAGTAATACTGAAGAACTTCAACTTGATGAGTATCTATAAAAAAACCTACAGCTAATATCTGACCTGATGAGAAACTTGAAGCTCTCCCAGTAACCTTAGATACAAGGCAAAGATGTCCTCTCCCAACATCCCTTTCAATAGCACACTGGAAAATATTAGTTAATAAAGTAAGACACAGAGAGGAGAACAAAATGCATATAGATTGAGAAGGAAGACCCAGAAACATCTTTGCCCTCAGATTACTTGTTTTTGTTTGTCTGTGTAGAAAATCTGAACCAACAGATAAACTCCTGGAACTGATAAGCAACTATAGCAAGGTTGCAGGATACAAAGTTAATATATACAAGGCAAACACTTTCCTATATACCAGCATGGAACAAGTACAATTAGTAATTAAAAGACACATTATTATTTACATTAGGGAAACCAAAAGTGAAATACTTTTGTATAAATCTAACAAAACATGTACAAAATCTACACGACGAAAACTATACAACTCTGATGAATGAAATAAAGAACTAAATAAATGGAGAGATATTCCACATTCCTTAATAAGAAGCGCCAATCTTGTCAAGATGTCTGTTCTTCCCAAATTAACCTACATACAGTTGTGATCTCAATTACAATCCAGCAAGTTATTTTTTTATATTGATAAACTCATTCTGAAATTTATATGTGGAGAGGCAAAAGGCCCAGAATAGCCAACACAATAGTAAAGGAGAGAAAGTTGGAGGGGACATATCTGACTTTCAGACTTACCCTAAAGCTACAGTAATTAAGACCGTGTAGTATTGGTTTAAAATATATATATTTAAATAAGTAAATTTATATAAATATATAAAAGCTCTGCCCAAACAATCTGTGGATGGAAAAGTACCCCTTGCTACTGGAGAGGATGATGATGATGATGAAGTTCCAGATCTTGTGGAGAATTTTGATGAAGCTTCCAAGAAGGAAGCAAACTGAATTGAGTCAACTTCTGAAGAAGATAAAACTTGAAGAAGTTACTGGGAGTTGCTATTTTATATTATGACTGCTTTTTAAAATTTTGTTCATGGATCTGATAAAATCTAGATCTCTAATATTTTTAAGCCAAAGCCCCTTGGACACTGCAGCTCTTTTCAGTTTTTGCTTATATAGAATTCATTCTTTGCAGCTAATTAAGCTGAAGAAGCCTGGGAATAAAGTTTGAAACAAGGTTAATGAAGTTCTTTGCCTAGGATACGGTTTTATTTTTTATTTCATTGACACTGATTTGTACACAGAAAACAAAGCTGTTTATAGAAAGCTAATCATAGCATGTAATATGGCTGGTGATTGATGAAATTTGATTAAAGATTTTAAATGGCCATATAAAACATATATATGTATTATATATATTAGTTAATATATATAAGTATATGTAATCTCCATGGAACAGAGTAGAGAACTCACAAAGAGACTCCCATAAGTAGATAACTGATCTTTGACAGAGGACCAAAGGCAATACAATGGAGCAAAAACAATCTTTTCAATAAGTGGTATTGGAACCATCAGACACCCATATGCCAAGAAAATGAACCCTTACACCCTTCACAAAAATTAACTCACTATAGATGTGATCATAGTCCTAAAGGCAAAATGCAAGACTATAAAACTCCTAAAATAAAACACAGGAGAAAACCCAGGTATGGCAATGACATTTTAGATACATCAAAGGCATGACTCATAAAATACTTGATAAGCTGGACTTCATTAAAATTTAAACTTTTATTCTGCAAAAGACAATGACAAGAGAATTAGAAGCCAGGACAAAAGCTAGGAATCAATATTTGCAAAAGACACCCCTGATAAAGGATCGTTTTAATCTAAATATATGAAAAACTATTAAAACCACCCCCTGATTTAGAACATGGGCCAAAAACCTCAACAGACACCTCACCAAAGATTACATAGATGGCAAATAAGCACATGAAATAATGATCAACACCCTAGGTTATCAGTGAAATGCAAATTAAGACAATAATTTATCACTCACTATAACTATTAGAATGACCAAAATATGGAAAACTGACACCACCAAATACTGGGGAGAATGTGGAACAATAGGAACTCTCTACGAATTTTACTATTCTTTGCTGGTGGGAATGCAAGAGTTTGGCAGTTTCTTACATAACTAAACATACCTTTACCATATGATCCAGCAAATGTGTTCCTTGGTATTTCCCAAAGGAATTGAAAATTTATGTCTACACACAAACCAGCATGCGGATGTTTATAGCAGCTTTATTCACAATTGTCAGAACTTAGAAGCAACAAAGATGTCCTAAGTGAATGCATAAATAAAATGTAATACATCCAAACAGTGGAATATTATTCAGCACTAAAAAGAAATGAGCTCTCAAGCCATAAAAAAGACATGGAGAAACCTTCAATACATGTTAAGTGAAAGAAGCGAAGCTGAAAATTCTATGTATTATCTAATTCCAATTATAGGATGTTCTGCTGCCATAGTTTTGTCTTTTCCACTAAAAAGATCAGTGATTGCCAGCGGTTGTGAGGGCTCTGAGTAGGGGAAGCAGAGTATTTTAGAGTCTTGAAACTACTCTGTATAATACTATAGTGGTAGACACAAGTCACATTATACATGTGTCCAAACCCATTAAGTGTGTAATACCAAGAGTGACTTTTAAGGTAAACGATAGGCTTTGGAGGACTGTGAGGGGTCAGGATAGGTTCCTCAGTTCGAACAGAGGTACCATTGTGCTAGGGCAGGTCCTTAATGGGGGAAGCTGTGCATTTGCTGGGGAAGGGTGTATATGGGAAGTCTGTGTACCTTCCTCTTAAGTTTGCTGTGAATGTAAAACTGCTTTCAAAAAATAAAATCTTCAAAAATACGCTGAGTTAGAGAAATGCTTTTATTTTATCTTCTCCATGAGAAGGCCTATATGTGACCATTTGATTTTTCACATGCAAAGGAGGGGTATCTTAAACTTGTATTAATTCGTTGCTTATATTGGCATTTGGAGGGAAAGACTGACATGGTCTCATGGTTTTCTGTCCCAGGAGGATAGACTGTACTAATTATGTACACTTGTTTTTAAAGATTTATTCATTTGAGACACAGAGATACAGAGATACAGAAAGAGAGAGCATGCGCGGGGCCAGGGGCGGGGGGGAGGCAGAAGGAGAGGGAGAAGCAGGCTCCCCACTGAACCAGGAGCCCAACGTGGAGCTCGATCCCAGGACCCTGGGATCATGACCTGAGCCGAAGGTAGACGCTTAACCATCTGAGCCACCCAGGCGCTCCTAATTATGTAGACTTAAAATGGAAAAACATGTCATTTTGCCTCTGGCCTTGTTCAGCTCTGTTTCCTTACAAATGCTTGTTACAATTTATTAACCATGAGTTCTATCTGAGGAAATGAAACCTTTTCTCCTTTCCATACCTGCACTCACCCAATTTACCAGTTATAAACGTTGCATAAATTTGCAAACTAGCCAATTGACTTTCTGAGCATGCAATTAAGTTGTAAAGCGTTTTGCTGCAGTGCTAAAGCTCAAGAGAATCCAACAGCTTCTATGAATCCAGTGCTGAGGTTCATTTTCAAGCCAGGAGCATAATATCTAAATTGTGTTCAGCACCTGTCTTCTGAATACTGCTTATGGTTATGTATATTTATTTGTTTTCTTTGATTTAGAGCAGTAGGTTTACTTTTCTCCTCTTTGCAATCTCTTCACACACACACACACACACACACACACACACAATTGTCAAAAGTCAATACGGTACATCCAAAAGCGTCAGTTATGAGACTTACCAATTGTCTATATCCTTCTATCATTGCCTTGGATAGTACCTCAAACTGTATCTTTTGCTCTTTATGGCTATTTGCAGTTTCCTTTTTGTTACTGGTTTGTTTTCTAAGGAATGTCTAACAGGTGAATATCGTTTAATACACAGGCCTTAAACAACTGTTGATGTATTGCTAGGTACACACAATACCCTGAATTTTCCCTTTATTTTTATTCAGTTATTTAGAACTTGCAAGTTACATTTTCTTTTGTACCTGTTTCCCTATCTGTGAAACGGATGTGTGAGTTAACTAAGATGCTTTATGTGGAGAGCTTAGCACAGAACATGACACAGAGTAAACTGTGTACCTCACCAATACCTAGTTCTGCATAAGTCTATGCTACTAAAACATTTTAAATGCAAAAAAATATTTGTAATTAGCATGTTGTCGAAGTCAGCTTCTGAAACTACTATAAGCTGCTGGTTTAGCACTTAAGTTACCTTAAAAATCTTAAAACTTGGAAAAAAAAAACTTGAAGTGCTATATTTATTTATCTATTGCTATCATTTCTTTCAACTTAATGCTGAATGGCATTTTCATTTGAAATATGTACAATTGGGTAACTTGCTTTCACTATTATTTCTATAGATGCTTATCTAAAAGAAAAAGCGAAATTGTAGGAATTATAGATAATTCCTGTTCTTTTACTCCAAAACCACTTTTCCTGGCTTAATTTGAACTTTCCCGTGCTTTCAACTATTCATCAAGATGACCTTGAAAGCTATATTCCCTCTTTCAATTTCAAAAGCCAAAAATGGACCAAACAGCTAAACAGACACCATAGAACCAATAGGTATAAAACGGTAAAGCCATTGTCACCTCTAGTGAACTTCGTTATTATCCAGCCGCTTCCACCAACACCTCATAACCTATAGCAAAAATCTGGAAGTCATGCTCAATTAAATGCTCTTCAACATTGTTGTTGAAGATAAATGGAAGGAAACTCCCCTGAAATTTGGTTTGAATGTGGAAACATATGACTCCACACACGCCAAAAAGGTACAAGAAGGTTTATTACTTACATAATTGGGGTCCCCGGGATAAGCAGAGCAGTCTCAAGAAGGTCCATAGGGCTAGGGAGATAGTCAAGCAGTCTGGGCAGGGGCTTTTATTGTTTTCAGGGGGCGGGCCTGGGTGAGGATTCCCACAAGAAGGCAGGCCCATCCAATGGTTTGAATCTCCTGTAGGTGCTAACAGTAAACACTTAGGCTTCCTTATCAGCTTGCCCAGGTGCGGGGCACAAGAAGCAGCAAATGTGAGGTTGAAATCTTTTTTGGTCAAAAAGAGAGTTTCATTCTTTATTCCAAACCCCATCTACACAATCATCAAAATGTTTGTCCAATATTATCACCCCAATTTTTCTTTCTCTTTCCTCTCCATTCTTATGACCCCCTTTTAGTTTTAAGCAGTTATCATCTTTCTGAATCTCTGTGACAGATGTCTCACTCACCATATTACTGTAGTCTTGCATTCATATTCTATCCTTCACACACACAGTTTCGAGAATACAGCAAAAAGGACACTTTCTCCATAACTTCCTCCAAAACCTTCTGTGCTTAAACAAAACTGAAGGACATCTTTACTACCACACATGCAATCTATCAATCTATTCACCTATTTTCATCTATCCATCAATCTATCACCCCAATTAGGCACTTTAAATGAAAGCCATGCCTACTAATTATTGTATCACATTAATCACCTGTGCCTGGCCCGCAAAATGACAGTAACAGCTGCTAAAAATTGAACATTTGGGGCTCAGAATCATGAGATCATTAAGATCTCAAATGTTACTGTAGGCTCACCGTTCATGGAATTTGTTTTTTGAGATAAAATCAAATGTGTGATTTAGAATTAGAGCAATTAATTAGAACTATTTCAAGTAATATAATTAATTAAGGATTGAAGCTTAAATAATTCAAAATATATTTTTTCAATCCCTATGGAATTTAGAAAACATATTTGAATTTAATGATGAGCAGGTGATAAAGTATTTTACATTTGTTCAATGCCTCCAGAATGTGCTTGGTGGGCTTTTTACATTGCATACTCTTAAGAAATGACTTTACCTCGAGAGCACAAAGGCATTGTTTGCTTTGAATAAAATTGTGTTTTCATAAAAATGTATTAATGGCCACACTACCAATTCTAAAAATGTAGTAAATATTAGCATATGAATAAAAATTTGAAAACTTTCAACATTATGTTTTAAAATGGAAATATGCTGGACAAAAATTATGTATATATATTTTTTAAGCATGGAATGTATATGAACCTTTATTTTGGCTGCATATACAACACTGGATTTTGAAAATGGCTACATAAAAACTTCAATATTACTTCATTATTGATTATTTTCTATTATGTTAAAGGAGAGAGACTAAATTATTGCCAGAATATACAGAGTGGGTTTTTTTTGTCTTCAAACACTCACCTGATAACATTTAGTGTATTCTTAGCTTATTTAAAAAGGGTAATTAACATCACTAATATTTGGAATATATTTAATACCTAGAGTAAAAATGCATATTTAGTGGGCACCTGGGTGGCTCAGTCGTTGAGCGTCTGCCTTTGGCTCAGGACATGATCTCAGGGTCCTGGGCTCGAGCCCCGCATCGGACTCCCTGCTCTGCGGGAAGCCTGCTTCTCCCTCTCCCACTCCCCCTGCTTGTGTTCCTTCTCTCGCTGTCTCTCTCTCTGTCAAATAAATAAAATCTTTAAAAAAAAAAAATGCATATTTAGTAGTGTATAATTTTGCCCTCTGATTTGAGCCTAGCTCCAAAATTGACACAGCTGTACAGAATAAAGATTAGGACTCAAATATTTCTGCTTTCATTTGTGAGTAATCAGTATATAATATAAAATAGTTAAGATCATCCAGTGATTTGATTGAAAACTAAAGTGACTGAAAATAACTTTTAGTTATATTTTGTTAATAAACCATAGGTCATTATGCAACAGAATACAGTAAAAATATTAAACATCTTAAATAATTGTGTTTATTGGCATGTTGTGGTTTTATACGAGAAATATAATGTAATTTAAACACAGCACCATGGTCTTCATATGTGTACCCATAGAGTGTTTTATAAATTTGGAAAGTCAATTTAAATTTTCACATTTATATGTGTATATATTTGTGTACATATCTCTTCCTTAAGCTAATTTTCAGAGTTCTAAATGATGTAACAAAATAAATAGCATACTTGGCTTTCCAAAAAAATCTGAGTTTAATAAACACTGATTATGTAATTATTATCGTTAAGATATATTCAGCTTGATTTCATATTTAAGCTGATTAGACTAGTATCATGCTTTAATGGTCGTTTCTTTAAAGGGATTTTTAAAAAATGGTGTCCACTTTATAATTGTGGATCCACATAGAGAACAATTTTAAGATTGTGACACACTGTATGCTTTGATAACTTCTTCAGTTTTCATAATTCAGAGATAAGTGTATGATATACTTGTCTGATCTGCGACAGAGAAATAAAACAAAATTTGAAATTTGACAATTTTGGTAATCATCATTGCTTTCTCCTTCCTTTCAAAGATCATCAATATTCACAACAATGGACTAATCCAAAGATAGTACCAGCCACTTCCCTGAAAAGGAGAAGATGATATCTAGGAAGATGCTTTTCCAACATATTTCAAGTTGGTGCCAAAAAAAAAAAAAAGACTCATTGAATTCCAACATAAAAACCCCATGTGTGTGACGGCAGCAAACAAAATGCCTTTAGAGGTGGGAGATGACCGGCTTCTGGGGTCTTTACTCTGGGAAATATTTTTTATCGATTAGTTGATGATTCATTAATGATTCATCTGTGAAAAACTTTCCAGTCAGTTTTTTTTTTTTTAAAGATTTTATTTTATTTATTTGAGAGAGAATGAGAGACAGAGAGCATGAGAGGGAGGAGCGTCAGAGGGAGAAGCAGACTCCCCACCGAGCAGGGAACCTGATGCAGGACTTGATCCTGGGACTCCAGGATCATGACCTGAGCCGAAGGCAGTCTCCTAACCAACTGAGCCACCCAGGCGCCGCCCTCCAGTCAGTTTTAAGTAAAGCACTGTCATCAAACATAGAAGATTTGGTCACAAGGGGCAACAGAGAATGAGAATGAATATACAATCCTTTTTTACAGCAAGGTGTACGTAAGCGGAAAAAGGGAAAGCTTTCAATTGAAAGATACAGGTTTTTCATTGGCTTTGTGGAATCCATTGACATCCATAATGTGTTCTACATATATTAATTTAAAAGGTCTTGATCTCAAGGATACAAATTTACATGTAATAAGATAACATCATAAATACTGAGTATATGTTTATGTAATATGTCTTTAATTGTTGGGAGATCCCCCTTTCCCAGAGCAACTTTAACTGATGCTGGAATCGGTGTGATTTCAAAACCAAAGTTTTTACTTGAACAGGATGACTTCTGGCTGTCTAAAAACACCCAAACAATGGGGTTTATCCTCAAGGAACCAAAAGGTGTCATTGCCACTAGCCCCTATAATTGTCAGGGATCACCACAGTCCACTTGTGAATCCGTCTCAGACAGCCAATTGTCCTCATTTAGATACTGTACAAGTAGAAGACCAAAATAATAAATAACATAATAATGTTCAGCATACCCAAAGTGGTATAGCTCAAGTAAAACATATTCTGAACAGCAGAATATATTATAAAAGATTCAGTCTGAAGTACTAATCCTGTTAACTTACAGAACTGGAAAGCTATTAGAAAAATGAACTACTTTTGGTAAGAAGGAAATTCCTCTTCTCCCAGATCTGGATGCTGACACAGAAGGGGCAGAACAAGAGTTTGTGGTGGGAAGGTTGGCTGAGAATACTCATAACTCCACTGAACAGTGTAGGGACTAACCCCTTGTTGTAGGTCTCAGTCCCCACTATAGAAAAGACTTGGGATGGACCTATAAAGGATTTTCTTCACTTCACTGTGCTGAGCACCAAATCCTGTAACTGATACAGATTTAAGACCCCAGGGATGATACCTGCACAATATATCACCATTTCTTGTAGCAGCATGTAAATCTTAGCCAAGCTACTTATATTTGATTACACATACTGAACAATCTGGAAAGTTTAGAAATATTCCACCAAGTGCCTTACTTAAAACTATAGATTTTTTTCTGAAAAGTTTTATGCACAATGTCTTTTGTCAGTACATTCACGTTTTGAATTCAGTAGAACAACAAATTTGTGGTCATTCTGCAATTCAAAGAGAGTCCCAGAATCTAATTTATTGTTTTAGAAATGTGTATTTATACAGATATGTTTATCTTACATGTCAAGATACTCGTGTGACTATAAAAAAAATTAAACACTTACTGAGGACAAAATGAACTCTGATTACAGACCACGAGGTGGGCATGCATGTCAAATAAAATATTTACTGGTATAAATCTCTGTAATATCCCATTTCTATTTTCCTGAGGAAAGTACATTGTGTAGAAAAGTATTTTAATTTTTTTACTTACCAGAAATAGTAAAAATTTCAAGAAATACCCTGTTGTATACTATAATTTAAACTCCCTTTCAAGTTTTAGTAACTTTTAAAACTTAAGTTTCTAACAATTAGGAAATTTAGTACTTCTTAAAGGAAAAGACCTTAGAATCTTGCATTTGTCATATTAACAGATCCCTGCTATCAAGTATTTCTTGAAAATCTATGTGTTGGCCATGAGAATGCACCTGTCTGATCTCCAAGAGCGTGGAGCATAATTGCCTGACAGCTCCAGCTGCTAAGTTCTACAGCCCATCACCATGTGTGCATGGAGGCCATACTTCCCACAGGCTACTCCCAGCCAATGCCTAAATGTGGCAGAGCATCCTGAGAGACTCAGGAGTCTTCTGATGATGATTCTAATTTAAGGGCTCCCTGAGGAGTCTTCCAGGCTTTACTAACCTTTTGTTAGCATTGCACCAAAGGTGCCTCCACCAACCCACCTTTCCCTTCTTTCACTCTCTCCTTCATTCAGGATCAGACCTGTGTGATGGGTCAGATGGCTCTCTCAGTATTTCTCACCTCCCTTTCCCCAATTTTCTCTCACTAATGTTCCCCCTAATAAATCTGAACAACTTAATGCCATATTGATGTCTGCTTATCTAGATACCCAGATTAACATACTTACTAAATGCTAGGTAGTTTGGTAAGTGCTATGAAATATAAAAATTTTAAGTCAGGGTCATTGACTCAAATCTCTCCTTCTTTATATATTCTGTGCCTTTTCTTATAAATACATGGCATTTGATTAAATTATTGCTAGGAAACTTATGGTTCTAATAGTCTGTGATTTTCACCTATAGGATTATTTGTAAAGAATACTGTGATGGATTAAACATGGCCACAAATTCTTTGTCACTTCTCCAGTCAAGATGTAGTACTTAGTTCTCCTCTCCCAGAATCACAGCTGTCCCTGTAACTGGTTAAACCAGAAGCAATATAGCCACTCCCAAACTAAACCTTAAGAAAGATGGGCAGTTTCCATGTTCTATACAAGCAATTCAGCTGTCCTGCTGGAGAGAACACTCCGAGACCTCATGTGGGGAGGGGAGGCTCTGAAGATTACAAGGAGGGGGGAAGCAGTCAGTCTAGCAGTCCCACTGACCCAGTCCCCGCCATGAGACCCAAGTGAGACCAGGAAGAGAACTGCCCACGTGACTCCAGTAAATCAACAGAACCATGAGAGATATTAAAATGGTACCGTCCCAGCCACTAAGTTGTAGAAGAGTTTGTTATGTAGCCATAGATAACTGAGACAATATTATGTCTCAATATCATAATGAATAAAATTATATTATTTATCTTATGAAATATATTTCAGTTCACTTATTGAATAATGTGTGTATATATATACATATATATGTACACAATATATTTAATATATGAACATTTCCATGGATATATACCTATATGCATATGTGTATATATGTACAAAATGTACATATAAGTGTATGTGTATGAATATGTGTGTCCATATAAATTCTCTAGAGAGTTTTCAGTTACAAAGCAAAGACAGTGACTAAGATGGTAGAGATAAATAACTGTCATGGGATAAGAGAAGAGACTAGGGTAGCCAGGGAAATTAGTATAGTGTTCCAGTTGGTAGAGCCATGAAAGAGGAGTAAGATTTAGATAAAGAAAGGGACAGTATGGGGATGTATGTGAGGGACACATTCTATGTCATAGCTTTGTGTCTACCTATGTGCAATGTAAGTAAATGTAAATAACAAAATTAAGTGAAGACCTAATTGAAACTGAAGTTTCTTCATATAAATGATAGTTAATGGTATTACACTTTTAATATTATATAACTTATTACAATTATATCATGGGTTATAACTGCAGAGTAAAATATCTTACATCTTTCTATGCTTGTATTACAATTTTAGTTTTTGAATGTCTTTGTCAAGTGCTTTTGACCGAATATAAAATATATTTCAACATTTTACATTTCAGATACCAGCATTCCTTAATGTCAGAAGTGAAAGTCATGTCACTTTTATGATTATTATCTGTGATTATCCAGAAATGTCTCTTCATATTTATGGATGAAATCAGAAAAACATCAAGGGTGTTTTTTCCCTTTTGGAAGATGTAAAAATACTGAATCACATGTTCTTTTTATTTAAACACTCCATGTCTCCTTCTGAAGCCAAAGGGAGTGCAGTAGTGTACTGAACCTCAAGAAAAAGGGTTGTTCCATAACTTGTACATCCACATTCAGTGACTTTACACTGATAGCTTTGAAATACCAAGGTGGGAGTATTTATATCACAGAAATTAAATGATAATTTTTTTTTAAATTTGGGTTTTTGTTTGTTTTCTGGAGAGCAGGTGGTTAAACATTTACTACTATACCTGAGGGAGACATTTGGCCCAATGTATACATGTATAAATGTATATAATGTATACATTTGTTCCAATATTTACAATGATACATTAAGATTCACCCTAAATCAAGACTTTCTACAATTGCTTTATTCCCCTTTTTCCCACTTTGCTGTGGCCCAATTTAATCATTGATGTGACTCTCAGAAAATACTGTTCCTATTGAGACCTGGTCCTGCAATAGCTACTATTCATCTCTGTTCTATGTCTGTTAGCTTTGAAATCTTTAGAAGAGACTGATCTGCTGCTGTCACTTCTGCGAGACATGGCACTGTAGAAGCAGGTGGAGGCAAAGGTCTCACGTCCTCGTGACCCCTCCACTGGTGGAACACCACTAGAGAGCAGGTGCATATGGAAAATTATGTTCCTCCACAAAATTCCCCTGTGAAGCCTTCTCTAGCCTTCCAAATTTGCGAAGACCCAGCAGTAACACATGGTCATTTCATATTTCCTTCATATTTTCCCCACAATTATCATATTGTACTTGCTAATTGAACTCTATAACCTGTCCCATAAGTCCCAGGGCATTGTACCCTCTCCCAACCTTAGGTCTCAGGATGAGTATGTGATGTGCCCTCTACTAGGTTTAAGTTCCAGGCAAAGTGGTCCTTTCTGAATTCTCCAAATGAGCCAGCCTTTTCTGACTCAGGGTGTTCTCACAGCCACTTCCTTTGCCTGCACCCTTTCTCCCACACTTGGTTTGGCTTCATCTTCTCGATCCTTTGGATCTACATTTAAATGTTCCTGCCCCAGAAAATCTTCTCTGGTTGCCGAGATTGGTCATTTTTCCTTGCTACACACTCTCACCTCAAACATTACCTTCCAGCTGTAGCATGCATTTGAGCACTATTTAACCAATAAGCTGTATGATTATCTATGTACTGTGGAAAGCTTCTATAAGGAGGTTTGTTAAAAAAAAAAAAAAAAAGAAGAAGGTTTGTTCATCTCTCTATGCTCTTAAATAGGTAATAGCATAACAGTATGACAGGGCATGACATGACAGAGCTTGACATGACAGCAGCCCAGTGAATACCTGTTAAGTGAATAAAGAGCCACTGCTAAAATTCACAGATAGGAGCTCAGCCACTAGAATAGTCTTCAAGTCAAACCATTATCAGTGAATGGACACTTCTATCAATCATATTCAAACACTGAATGGTAGTAATAGAACCATCATGTATCTGGCATATTAAATGTAGAATGTACTTTTTATTTGAGGATCTAATTTTTCTATTTTAGGATTTCTAGAATTTAGTGAGAATTATACATATATGTGTGTGTATATATATGTATATATATATATATCATATATATTTAGAGGGAATTATGTATATATCATATATATTTAGTGGGAATTTTATATATATATATAAAATATATGTTTTCCCTCTCCATTCTCAAGATACGACAAAGAAAACATTTGTCACCGTTATTGTTTTGTTTTAAAGCTGTTTAAAAACACCTAGTCACCAACTACTTTTTGGAATCACAAGTCCTATCACATACACAATGATAAAACCAAATTTCTGCAAAAGTACATTCTGTAAAGTTTTGTAAAGTATTGATTACAAGATTTTGCAAAATCAGCAAAAGGTTGCACTTGTCAATGTAACCTACCTATTTAGTTCCTCCAACACCTGAAACTATGCCTGGACGTAAAAAATATCCTAAGTCGGGGCGCCTGGGTGGCTCAGTCGGTTAAACGTCTGCCTTCGGCTCAGGTCATGATCCCAGGGTCCTGGGATCGAGCCCCACATCTGGCTCCTGGCTCAGCAGGAAGCCTGCTTCTCCCTCTCCCTCTGCCTCTCCCCCTGTTCATGCACTCTCTCTCTCTGTATCTCTGTGTCTCAAATGAATAAATTAAAAAAAAAAAAAAAAAAAAATATATATATATATATATATATATATATATATGTCAAACAAAATCATCCTGACCAACAAAAGTTGGTCACACAAGTGATGTGAAATTTAAAAAAAAAAAAAAAAAAAAAAAAGAATGCCACTTGGTATATATTTATTAGTAACTAATGAACATCAGATTATTTCCAAAAATTAAAGTATATTACTGGGGCGCCTGGGTGGCTCAGTCGTTAAGCGTCTGCCTTCAGCTCAGGTCATGATCCCAGCGTCCTGGGATTGAGTCCCACATCAGGCTCCCTGCTCCACGGGAGGCCTCCTTCTCCCTCTCCCACTCCCCCTGCTTGTGTTCCCTCTCTCACTATCTCTCTCTCTGTCAAATAAATAAATAAAATTTAAAAAAAATAAAAAATATATATTATTTAGTTCTTGGCAATATCTTTCACAAAATTAACTATATGCATTTAAAAATGTATATTTGGAGGCCTTAAAATACATTGCATAAAATTACTAAAGGTAATTTAGTAATATTATGACCCAATATAAAACATGGTTTGTTTGTTTTTTTTAATGATTTTTTATTTATTTGATAGAGAGAGATACAGCGAGAGAGGGAACACAAGCAGAGGGAGTGGGAGAGGGAGAAGCAGGCTTCCCACTGAGCAGGGAGCCCAATGCGGGGCTAGATCCCAGGATCCTGGGATCACGACCTGAGCCAAAGGCAGACGCTTAAGGATTGAACCACGCAGGCGACCCCAAAACATGTTTTTCTCAGAGGAAAAAGTGTGTGAAATTGTGACATGCTAATTAACTCTGCTGTTGCATGGAGTACAACCAAGAAAACTCCCAACTCTAGAATCTTTCAAGACAAAGGGTAGGAAAAATGCACTCTGAGACATTATCTAGGCTTGATACATTAAATGGAATATGAGTTTCCATTTCAATGCACTCTAATTTGTATTTATGTTTATATTTACATTTATTTGTATTGATTTGCACTGATTTGTATTTAAACTCTAGAAAGGAATGGAAACTTTTTATGCTATTTTACCCAACCAGTCAAGGGAAAATTAAGGGTTACCAATTGATTGCAATCTTAGGCAATTTTAAGGGGAGGGTCCTCTTGTTACAAAAGAGAGGCTTTAAAAAAATACATCAGAGTAAAAAGAAGAGGTCCTTTTTTGAAAATAAAATTTAACTAAAAGCCTTTATTGTACTTAATAAAACAAAATTCAACACTATCTCAACCTGGAATTTCTTGGTTGACTAGAAGAAAACAGAGTTGATCTTTCTCTTTTAAAAGTTCCAACATTTATGACCGAGGTATAGGTACACTTACTTGGATTAAAGGCAAAAGAGATTGAGAAAGTTTTAACAAACAGGATACGCCAACCAAGCATTGAAGTACCCACTCTAGCTAGTTTACGATAAAGGCTTCACAAGTTGCAGAAGCAACAGCCACAGACACGCACCTTCTTATTACTAAACACCTTATTAATACCAGCCATCAGAAGGTTGTCAAACTGCGGAAGGTCTCTGAAGGGCAAATGTTGCTTGCAAAACCTTTCCCAAAGGACCGGTTTTCGTACTACTAGAGTAAGACAGATGCTAATAGAAGTGGAAAATAACAGCTTTCCCAAACACAATGCCAAGTTGTAACTGACTTAAAGAATCGTTTAAATGCCAATTGTCTGACCAGCGAAATAGCAACAGGTTAATAAGTATGCACATGTAAATTGCCTCAAGCAAAACTTTCAGGATTATATTTGGAACCCGATAGTCACCGAGACACCACCTTTTTGTTGCCTAAATAAACGTGTTAAAAAGAGGAAAGGAAAAACTGGTTAAATAATAACTAGTGACAGTTTCAGGACCCCTTCAAACCGCGAGAAACTTGTCCTGCTCGGGAGTGCCACCTCTGGAGTCGCACTCCGAGTCGCCGGGGTCGGGGTCCTGGGCGAGGAGCGGCCCCGTCCGTCGTCCACGGCGATTACCTCGGGCTGCAGCCGTCCGCGGGATCCTCCTTCCCGGGGCGCTCGGCCCCAGCGACTCCCCGGGGGCGGCCCCGCGGTCCGGGCGGCGTTTGGAGGGGACTCGGTGCCGGGAGCCGGGCGGGGGCGACGCGGACGGCCCTTCCCTCGCCCGCCCGGGCACCCCGCGGACACCGCCGGCGGGCGACTGGGGCTGGTCCGGAGCGCGGGCGGCGCAGGGCTGGCGGCTGCTGCGGGGCGAGCGCGGCGGGCGCGCCGGGGACTCGTGCGCTCGCTCCGACGCGCACCGCGTCCCCGGGACCCGCCCGGCCGCGCCGCCGCCGCCGCCCTCCCGCCGCCCTCCCGCCGCCTCCCCGCTCCCGGGCCGCGCGCGCGCCCGCCGGTCCGCCCTTATGCCAAGTTGGATTGCTCAGAGAGCCCTAAGTAGGGCGAGGTCGCACAAATGATAGTTTACTTCCCGATCCTAGGACGGTGGGTGGGAAGAGACCCCTTATTCGCTTCATAATATAAACTTATCAAAATAGGGTGCCTGTCATCTGGCCTGACAGTGAACAGTCCAGATCACATCTCTCAGTTGGGTTTCGATGCCCCCTTAGCAAGTGTCTTCAGGAATGCATGTTACTGACACTACAAATAACACAGAGCTCCCCAAGGAAAAGGCTGAGATGTTGCTTTTCTGTCCTCAGAATCCAGTACAGGGCTCCTAAGTAGTGGGCACACATAGTAGGCACACAGTAACGGATGGTTTTGTTGAATGCGCAGAAGAACGAAATGATGCTAGGAGGAAAGCTGGACATTTCCCTCTCTAAATGACCGTTTTGCCCAGGCTTTAGCAGGAAATTCAAGAGCAGCAATTGAAATACTATTGTGGTTTTGTTCTCTAGCATCAGCATTCAATTAGGGGGTCCACCCCCGCCTTCCGGCCTTTTGCTTCTGATAACCCAAAACACAGAGGAGCCAACCGTCCTCATCATTTACATCAGACTGTACAGACTCCTGACCTGACCTCAGGTGATACAGACTTGCCACTGAGGTCATTGTATCCCCCGAATGTAGGTATTGTTTCAGAGATGACTGTGGTATAAAACAAGCTCTCCAGAGACAAAAAGATAACTATCCCTATCAAAACTTTTTACTTTTACTTGGAGTGGACAGTATACACGCACACTCTCCATCTATGTTAACTCTCTAACTTCTTTAACTCTCCAGCCACCTGTTATAATGGATCTGAAAAAATCCAAACCAGCTGGACATCCAGCAGAATGTCACAGTGGTGTGTATAATAATCCCTTGCTAAGCAAACTTGATGGGCAAGAAGTGACTAGTATCTTGGAGGCCTTTACAAAACACACAGACTCTAGAAGGCAGTACATAAATCCTACAAAGATACATATCAATAAAACTTTTAGAGATCCTGGGGCGCCTGGGTGGCTCAGTCGTTAAGCATATGCCTTCGGCTCAGGTCATGATCCCAGGGTCCTGGGATCGAGCCCCGCATCAGGCTCCCTGCTCAGAGGGAAGTCTGCTTCTCCCTCTCCCATTCCCCCTGCTTGTGTTCCCTCTCTTGCTGTGTCTCTCTCTGTCAAATAAATAAAATCTTAAAAAAAAAAAAAAAAACTTTTAGAGATCCTAAGGTTTGGGGCATGTTAAGATATTCCTTCCAGCGGCACCTGGGTGGCTCAGTTGGTTAAGCGACAGCCTTTGGCTCAGGTCATGATCCTGGAGGAGTCCCAAGATCGAGTCCCACATCAGGCTCCCTGCTCAGTGGGGAGTCTGCTTCTCCCTCTGATCCTCTCCCTTCTCATGCTCTCTCTCACTTTCTCTCTCAAATAAATAAATAAAATCTTAAAAAAAAAAAAAAAAAAGATATTCCTTCCAAAGTAAAGGAAGAACTACCACATGTTGTACCTCTCACTGCTAAAAAGGAAGTTCAGTGCCTGGTATGCCTTTCTGAATTCCAGATGCAGCATATTCCATGATTGGGAATACTGCTTTGACCAATATACCAGGTAACAATAAATGTCACCAGTTGTGTGGGGACAACAGAGGAAAAAACTGTACTAAGTCTGGGCTGCAGTGCAGGCAGCCTAGCTGTTTAATCCTGGTAAATGCTCTGGAATTAGAGGTTTAAGTGGGAAAAGCTGCCATTTGGAGTTATGTAAGCCTAGGCTGCTGATATTGATACCAACATTTATATATTTATTTATTTATTCACTATTTTTATTTTTTAAAGATTTATTTATCTTAGAGAGAGATGCAGGGGGAGGGGCAGAGAGAGAGTTGGTTTTTTGTTGTTGTTGTTGTTGTTTTTAAGATTTTATTTATTTATTTGACAGAGAGAGACATAGCGAGAGAGGGAACACAAGCAGGGGGAGTGGGAGAGGGAGAAGCAGGCTTCCCGCGGAGCAGGGAGCCCGATGTGGGGCTCGATCCCAGGACCCTGGGATCATGACCCGAGCTGAAGGCAGATGCTTAACGACTGAGCCACCCAGGTGCCCCCAGAGAGAGAGTTTTAAGCAGACTCCACACTGAGCACAGAGCCCTATGTGAGGCTCCATCTCATGACCCTGAGATCACGATCTGAGCTGAAACCAAGAGTTAAATGCTTAACTGACTCTGCCACCCAGGCACCCTGCCCCCCCGAAGTTTATTTTTAACACCCAAAATTATTCATTTTTCCCCAGTGCATCTCAGATAACATTCAAGTCTTAAAGTTTGCATAAATACAAACTATGATTTTCATTAATATTTTAAGATGCTAATAAAAATTATGACAATTTCGGGCGCCTGGGTGGCTCAGTTGGTTAAGCAACTGCCTTCGGCTCAGGTCATGATCCTGGAGTCCCTGGATCGAGTCCCGCATCGGGCTCCCTGCTCTGCAGGGAGTCTGCTTCTCCCTCTGACCCTCGCCCCTCTCATGTGCTCTCTCTCATTCTCTCTCTCTCAAATAAATAAATAAAATCTTAAAAAAAAAAAAATTATGACAATTTCAATTTCTTAGCTTAAGCTTTTTAAAGGTTGAAAATTTGCTAAATCATACTTTGAGAGTTATTTTATTAAAATTCATAGACAATCCAAATGCTACCTTTTCTACAGTTTATTTAACTCTCAGCTTCTCCAGGGATTGTCTCCTGGATTAAACCAGACCTTTGAGATCACCATTCTCCTCTCTCCTGTCATAACACATTTGTCTATGTGTGATTCTCAAACTTTTTGACACTTTAGAATCACCTAAGGAGATTTTAAACAGCTTGCTGCTGGGGCCACATTTCACACCAATTCAATCAGAATTTCTCAGGCGGGACTTAGACATAAGTTTTTGTTTGTTTTTGTTTTTGTTTAACTCTCCTGGTGATTCCAATTAGAAACCAAGTTTAAGAACTAGTGGTATATATTTTTAGAGGGCATTACCACTTGCCACTTCCTTACATTCTTAACACCCCAACAATTAAGACTCTCCCTGAATAAATGGGCTTTCCTACCCTATCATTCATTTACTAATCTACATAGTAGAGATTTATTATGTGATTTTTCTAGACAGTCAGTTGATAAACACAGCCATTTAACAGATAGAAACCTCTTAATAGAAATATTTTTACTTTTTAAAATATGTAGAATAATTTTCAAAATAAAATGTATGCATTTATTGTATGCATGGGGAAAAGACTTAACAAGAATATGTAAAAGATTATAAACCTGAGTTTCAGAATTATATAAAAATATCTGATATAAATTTGCATTAAAGAGGCATGACTGATTGTCATTGTCTTTAATATACATTGTTCTGAATTGAAGAAATCCTGTTCGTACAATTGTAGTATACATCCTCAATAACCTAAAAAATGAATAAAAAATTGTGGGTATTACATGGGAATAAGAAAAAATTATAGTATTTTATGGAGATTTCATTTTTGTAAAGCATCAATCTCTAATTCAAGGTGAATATAATTCACCTTGTACAAAGTACAAAGGCTGATACATTTAAGAGACATTTCACAAAGTTAAAATAGAATCAAATAAATAAAAATTAAACTGAAGTACACCCTTTTTGGAAATTTTTATCAGATGTATACCTACTCTTTGATACTAGAAGACTGTAGGAATAAGGATCCAGAATGCACATATTTAGGGTACATACAGATATAGTTGCAAATATTTTTATTTGATAACTTCTCATTAATAAAATTTTTATTTGTAACTGATTAGATTTTCTAGTGAGAAAACCAAAAAAACAACTAAGATCAATGAGGTGAGGTGGCATCACAATTTAAAAATATTTAATGATTGTCATCTCATTAAACAGATTGCTGTATGCATTATTATACATCTTAGAGATGACATATCTAAGGCTTAGGACACACACTAACTTGTTCAACCTGTAAGTCAGGGACAGAGAACAGCTCAACTCTTTTCTTTTGACTCAAAATTTCACTTCTGATTAAAAACAAACACATCATTCTGGAAGGCCACTTTTATTGTGGTGGTAAGGTGTTATAATAACCATCTCAGATATTGAAGGAATAAAAATTTCTAATACAAAGGTTTATAAGAGAATATTATGAAAAATTAAATGCCAACAAATGGATAAATTCATAGAAACACACGATCTTCCAAAACTGAACCTGGAAGAAATAGAAAAACAAAATTGATAAAAAGACTAAATATTTTATCATGTAAATTTCTGAAAGCAGATTATTGTTTTCAAACAGTCCAATAAACTTTTTGTAATATCTCAGTTTTTCTCTTTCTCTGAAAGAAGAGTATAGATTATTTATAATTGATACATTTTTAGATATAACTCCTTTTCTGCTTAAGTGAAAGCTAATTGATGGATCTGTCTACATGTGGTGAAGTACAAAGCTGATGAAAGTAGAAAATTTTTATCATTGCTCTTCCTTTCATTGGCAAGTCACTTAATATTTTTGGTATAGAAACTCTAGAACCCATTCTGATGCATTATATACTCTGAGTTTTTATATAAGATCAAATATTTCAAAATTTGCCATTTTGAGAATAATTCACATTTCAGAATTAAAGAGCAGCAGTGATTTTTTTTGTCCTAATGTTCATTTAATGATGGCAAATTAATTACTGCCAGATATGTCTTGCCATGAATGTTTCTTGAAAAATCTCTGTAAATTCATGACCCAAAGGTCATATTTTGTGTCCCCAGCTATACTTTTGACTAGAAACCACATGAGATTTTAATCATTCTTCTCTGCAGCCACAACCACAATAATATGAAAATAGCTGAAGTGACTTCAGTGTAGCTTATTAGGTAAGACCAAGTACTCCCAAGAAGAAAGGATAACATTTATAGTTAACATAATAATCTGTGATCAAGAACTCACTGTGAACTCTGAGTCCATTTATAACGCATTTATCAGATACCCATAGTACTGTAGGAACTTGCGGTGAAGTGGAAAAAGCATAGAACTTGGAATGACAGGCCCCCTTCTGTCTAAGTCCCTGGCTCTCAGAGATGCTTCCTGGGTAAGACTAATTTGGAATTCTCATTAAGAGGCATATCCTGGATTCCAGATATAATTTAGAATATCTGACAGACATATGAGATCTGTATTTTTATCAACTAGCCAAGTTGAATTTTGAGAACCTCTGTTATTCCCACTTCTGCCTAAATTTTTCTTTCTTTTTTTTTTTTTTTTTAAGATTTTATTTATTCATTTGAGACAGAGAGAATGAGAGACAGAGAGCATGAGAGGGAGGAGGGTCAGAGGGAGAAGCAGACTCCCTGCAGAGCAGGGAGCCCGATGCGGGACTCGATCCCGGGACTCCAGGATCATGACCTGAGCCGAAGGCAGTCGCTTAACCAACTGAGCCACCCAGGCGCCCCTGCCTAAATTTTTCTTATCTATAAAGCAGTTTCCCAACCTCAGCACCATTGATTAGTTGTTGTCTGGGGGCTGTCCATGCTTTGTAGGATGCTTGGCAGCATCCTTGGCTTCTACTAACTAGCTATCAGGACCATCCGCTAGGTGTGACAGTTGCCAAATGCCTTTAGGTGGCAGAGTGCCCCAGGTGGGATCATGGCTATAAAGGACCAGGGAGGGATATTTCACGGGCCTCGAGTTTTGTTGCAGCCACACTGAACCCAATGGTTCTCAAATCCCTGAATGTTAAGGCCAATAGTTGCTTTTGTTAGGATTACCATAGACTCCATTAAATGGAAAATATAGTATGTCTTATAATAACGTATTTTCTTTGAAGATATTGTAGTCCCAATCCTATATTTGTATATTTTATTGTACCTTTTTTTTTTTTTATCTAAAATATAGGAATAATTTAGGATCCTGGGATTTCTTTTGTTTCTGGCTTTAAGTTGTTCTCATAAAATATATAACCCAAATATAGAATATACATGAGAACATTTTGGCAACTTAGTGCTGAAATATCAGTGCATGAAATAAATATTTCAAAAGAAAAAATTTCTAATGTCACAGTAATAAAAGATCTATAGGTGGGAGGATGCTTTTTTTTTTAGAGGAAAGACTGCTTAAAGTGTGTATACAAAACTGCCCAAGATTTTCCAGAACCCAAGAACACTGGAAAAAAAAAAATGTGGTAATCTTTCTTATTATCTATCTATTTATTTATTTATTATTTATTTATTTATTTATTTATTTATTTTTAGGATGTGAATCACATAGGGTGAAATTTTAGGACTAAATAGATCAGTGAAGGGTAGATTCTCACTCTGAGTTGTCTGTTCTATTTCTCTTTTCTGACTTTGGTGAGGTAACTAGGAGATATATATATATATTTGACTCTTGGATTCTCTTGACCAGTTAGTAAAGCTGTCAAAGTTTTTTTTGTTTGTTTGTTTGTTTGCAACTGCAAATGTAACTGAATAAGCTTCAGACTGTGTTCAGTTCCACTGACTCCCAATTTTTCCTGTTTCTCAGAACAGTAACAAAAGTGTGGCAGCACTTAGCATCGAATCTTGTTACAGTACCACACAAAGGCTGAAAGAGGAAATGTCTATCTTTGTGTGTCTTTTTGTGTTTCTCCTAAACTTTTCTAGAACCCTGTTGCCTAGAGATCCCCTCTTCATGTTGTTCCGTATCACTTCATGCAGCCGTGAATGCCTTTTGTAAAAAGTGCCGGTCAATCTATGTGACTTCCTTATTAGACACATACTACTGTACATTGTATGTGCCTTCTGCAGTGAATTTCCTTCTACATTTTCTCATAATAGCTTTGAAACAGATCTCCAAGGAGTATCTTGACCCACAGAAAGAAGTATAGTAAGAAAATATAAAAGGGAAATCAATGATAGTGACTGAAATCATTCTTAAGATAGATTATTTGTGACTAGAAGCAATTAATGTACAATCTGTTGATAGTGTATGATATGCAGAAAAAGGAATTGAAAACTTCTATTCCACTGAAAATGAGTGATTTAATTTATCAGTTCTGTTACACTGCCTGATAATAATATTACTGGTGGCGAATTTAGACTGTAAAAGACTGAAACAATTTTGTTTCATTATGTTAGGCATATTTTATGCTAGCATTAGGGATTTTTTTAACACAAATTTTCTTGTTATGTTATTTTTGTATTTTTGTAACTCAGCCATTTGGCTCTTGTTCTGAATAATAAATGAGTAGATGTGAAGTCTAAACCTTTGACAAAAGGATGCTCCTTTTCTTTGTCTAACTGCTGTGATATTTCTCATCATTGACATAAATACTGCCCGAGGTACTTTCATCCAAGCAGGTATGATACAAACGGGGCACTCAGAAAAATACTCACGCATAACTATTGTTTTCAAGAGAAGTGTTCAAGAAGCTAGACACCAACACTGTTGGTGAAGTCTCCTGATTTTTTTTTAATATTGGGAATTATTATAAAACAAATAACAATATGACCGAAGCAAAACAAATTTGCAGATCATATCTGATATCAGCCTGCTTGTGACTTCTGGTTGTAACTTTAATCTTTTTTTTTTTTTTTTTTTTTTAGAAAACATGTAATTCTTATAAAATGAACCACAGCCTATTTATCACAGAGCTGTCTACAGCAATGAGGGTTCATGGATCATTCTTTACACACACACACACACACACACACACACACACACATATACACCCATTAATACTAATGAAACATTCTTTACATGCCTAGTTTTTTAAAAAAATCTATTTTAATTATTACATAAATATAATAATAAAATATCCATTAATATATCTGGGCATTTGGATCTATCAAACATAGAGAATATTTTATTCTCTGGATATCTAGTAATTTTAGAATATCTGATAATTCTAAAGCTTTTATTTTTTTTAATTTTTTGTAACATGTTTTCTTTAATCTGACATATCCATAGTAGTATCATTTTAACATGTGAACAATATACAAGTTACAAATAAAATATTTATTTTTTATTTATTTTATTTTTTTAATTATGTTATTTTTTTTTAAGATTTTATTTATTTATTTATTTTGAGAGAGAGAATGAGAGACAGAGAGCATGAGAGGGAGGAAGGTCAGAGGGAGAAGCAGACTCCCTGCCGAGCAGGGAGCCCAATGCGGGACTTGATCCCGGGACTCCAGGATCATGACCTGAGCCGAAGGCAGTCGCTTAAACAACTGAGCCACCCAGGCGCCCTTAATTATGTTATGTTAATCACCATACATTACATCATTAGTTTTTGATGTAGTGTTCCATGATTCATTTTTTCCGTATAACACCCAATGCTCCATGCAGAACGTGCCCTCTTTAATACCCATCACGAGGCTAGCCCATCCCCCCACTACCCTCCCCGCTTCCCCTCTAGAACCCTCAGTTTATTTCTCAGAGTCCATAGTCTCTCATGGTTCATCTCCCCCTCTGATTTTCCCCCCTTCATTCTTCCCTTCCTGCTATCTTCTTCTTTTCTTTTTTTTTTTTTTTTTAACATATAATGTATTATTTGTTTCAGAGGTACAGGTCTGTGATTCAACAGTCTTACACAATTCACAGCGCTCACCATAGCACATACCCTCCCCAATGTCTGTCACCCAGCCACCCCATCCCTCCCACCCCCCAAGACTTCCAAATGGCCAACAGACACATGAAAAAGTGCTCAACATCACTCGGCATCAGGGAAATCCAAATCAAAACCCCAATGAGATACCACCTCACACCAGTCAGACTGGCTAAAATTAACAAGTCAGGAAACGACAGATGTTGGGGGGGATGCGGAGAAAGGGGAACCCTCCTACACTGTTGTTGGGAATGCAAACTTGTGCAGCCAGTCTGGAAAATAGTATGGGGGTTCCTCAAAAAGTTTAAAATAGAGCTACCATATGATCCAGCAATTGCACTACTGGGTATTTACCCCAAAGATACCAATGTAGGGATCTGAAGGGGTATGTGCACCCGATGTTTATAGAAGCAATGTCAATCCCAATAGCCAAACTATGGAAAGAGCCAAGATGTCCATCTAAAGCTCCTTTTAAATAGAATCTCCTGAACCTCCATATTCTAGAAAGGACAAAATCATTCTGAGTGTGGAGAATTCTACTTGTATTATGACAGATTATTCTCTTAAAAGCAGAAATCAGAAAAAAAAGTGGAAATTTATCCACCTTTCTACAACCCAAATGGTGCTGGCATTTGAGGACAATTATTTACATGGAGATTTGTGTGCTGCTTGGCTTATTTATCAAATTTGTATTCTAAGCGGTGGATTTCAGAGTGTTGACATCTATGCTTTCCTGCAGTTATCAAAATAATAAATGATGTACAATCTCATTTGTACTTTTGAATTCTTTATGTATAATTGATCATATCCTCCAGCCTAACTCTGAGATTTTGCTTGCATTCTGAATGCCTTCTCAATGTCATCTTTCTTTCTATTACCTCCTTTCCTTTGTTATCTTCACACTTCTCGCATGTCAGGTAACTCAATGGCATATTCATTTATAATAAACTCCCACATGTGCCAAACAGTTATCATAAAAGAAAGACTCAGAAAAATAAACCCCTTGGTTATGGGTCCTTTTGACTGTCCACTGAGTCGTCCCTGTCCAGCTTAATTCATTCCTTTTTCTCTATACTGATTCAGCTTGGTGATTATTGTTTTCCTCTTTTTTTTATACTTAGAAATATTTTATTTTATTTTTTTTATTTTATTTTTATTTTTTTAAAGATCTTTATTTATTTATTTGACAGAGAGAGACACAGCAAGAGAGGGAACACAAGCAGGGGGAGTGGGAGAGGGAGAAGCAGGCTTCCTGTGGAGCGGGGAGCCCGATATGGGGCTTGATCCCAGGACCCTGGGATCATGACCTGAGCTGAAGGCAGACGCTTAATGACTGAGCTTAACGACCCAGGTGCCCCTGTACTTGGAAATATTTTAAAAATACTTTCTTATAAGAAAATATTTTATAAGAGAATGTTGAGCCCGCACCTAGTCTTTATGATTTCAACCAACCCATTGGAAATTTTCTACATTTTTTGACATCTCATGAGTACCCAGATTGTTTCCCGAGCAATGTTGATAAGCAATATTATTAAGTCTTTGAATTTTGTAATTTAGTTTGTTTTACTAAAAATATGTGACAAGTTCTGAATAAGTATGAAATGGCATTAAATACAATCTGATAAGCAAACAAATGCTCTGGAAGTCTGTCAATATTCTTATGGAAATGTCCTGTTCTAATTGGTTATGTTTCCCGAACTGCAAATAATTCAAAACAAAACAAAAAAATTAATCCCACTAAACTTCACAATCATTTTTAAAATGCAAAACTCCATATCACTCATATATTGTAAATACAAGTCAAGCTCTGCATGCTCTATTGATTGCTATGATATAACAATCTCCCTTAATCCCTGCTCTTGGATGCCCAAACTCTATAGCTGGGCCTTTTAAATCTCTACATCTAGGCTGAGCAGTGCCTGTGGTTCTGAGATAAATCATGCCCTCCATTCAGGTCACAGACCTCCTTTATGTCAGGCTGGCTCTAGCCCAAGGCAGGTAATTAGATTTTTGTCTTGTTGGTAAAAACAGTCATTCCCTTGAGAACATTGGTAGTTTCTGTCTGGTCCTTTAGTCTCTTTGCTTACCCAAACAATATGCTGGGTGTTTTATATATGGTATTTCATTTAATACAGAGGAAAACATTAAATTGCTTTCAGAATATTGGTTTCAAAAATAACAGTACAATTATTAGCTTCAAAAGAGTAAATATTTGTTGAACTGTTACCACTTTTTAAGGTAAAGATTATAAATGCAATAGGTGATAAATAAATATATACTGGATGAGATATCTGATTGTTTTACATAATGTCCATTTCACCTTTTAGACAGCTCCTTGATTCCACCTCTTCTTAGTCCAAAGTGTTCAAACTTTTTGTATTATATCCTATGGAAAAACAATAAATTTATATGCACACACACACACAAAAGGAAATATTTCAGAAAATATTAAGTACTGCTATTAAGAATGATGCATTGTGATAATTTCCCTTATATTCTATTCTAGTATATTATTTTTACAAATAGTGTAGAAACAGATGTATTGATTTTACGACCTACTGTTAGGACATCATCTGAAGTCTGAAAAATGCTTTTCACGTAAGTAGGATTTGACTGAAGGGATGACCCATCATACTAAGCAGTGGTAATGAATTAAGGGATGAACATATAACCCGGTCACATCTCAGGAGATAAAAGGAAACTTTATTGGTATATGAGCATACCAACTGGAGACTTTATCTGTGTGAAAAGATACAGAAGAGAGAGTGGGGACCTGGAAAGAAAATAGGGTTCTATCATTTACATGTGGAACTTAAGAAACAAAACAAATGGACATAGGGGTAAAAAAAAAAAAAGAGAGAGAGAGAGAGGCAAACTGTAAAAGAGACTCTTAATTATAGAGAACAAACTGAAGGTTGCTGGAGGGGCGGTGGGTGGGGGAATGGGCTAAATGGGTGATGGGCATTAAGGAGGGCACTTGATGTGATGAGCACTTGGTGTTATATGTAAGTGATGAATCACTAAATTCTATTCCTGAAACAAAAAAGAAAGAGAAAGGAAGGAAGGAAGGAAGGAAGGAAGGAAGGAAGGAAGGAAGGAAGGAAGGAAGGAAGGAAGGAAGAAAAGAAAAGAAAAGAAAAGAAAAGAAAAGAAAAGAAAGAAAGAAAGAAAGAAAGAAAGAAAGAAAGAAA